>NC_136517.1:6065000-6520000 GCF_053919585.1 Euprymna scolopes
AGTCTTTAAATTAGGAAGAGTACAAAAACTCAAAGAATCAAGAAAAGAGGGGGAAAATTGCCTGCCAGACCAAGTGACATTTCACTGAATGCATTTTCATGCACGGCTTGTGGTCGCATCTGAAAAGCACTGGCGGGGTTCAAGTCCCATGGAAGACAGAAACACCAAAACTGAAATTATTTATTT
The DNA here is from genome assembly GCF_053919585.1 of Euprymna scolopes. Classification (NCBI taxonomy): domain Eukaryota; kingdom Metazoa; phylum Mollusca; class Cephalopoda; order Sepiida; family Sepiolidae; genus Euprymna; species Euprymna scolopes. Next base: position 6,065,187 of record NC_136517.1, read on the forward strand.
ATTTATTTTTTTGAGACGCTCATTCGTCGAAATCAACGAGAGAGTCCATGTTTGTTTAAATAGACATTTGGCAAGATAATTTACAGGCAGCGATCCCGTGGGTCGATTGGTAAAACTGCTGACTGTCAACGCGATGATTCTAGGTTAAATCCTCGGCTTGGGAGAGGTGCTAGTCTAGCGGCACTGATGAGTTGTGATACAACAAAACAGGACTGTATGTCGATGACTACAAATATATATGTATATATATATATATATATATATATATATATAGAGAGAGAGAGAGAGAGAGAGAGAGGATGATATAATATATATATATAAGATGATATAAGAACGTAATATTTAGATTTTTATTTTCAGAAATTATTGGTACCGTCGGTTTCAAACCTGATATTTGTGATCGGTTTTCGGCTAGAAAGTTGGCTGTTAAGGTGTCAAAGTTCAACGATTTAACCGTTGAGAACTCTACCAAACTCCTCCGAAAATTTTGGGTCTAAACACTTGAAATTTTAGATATAGGTTCCTTGGACATGGATCTAACTTAATAATGTAAATTGAGCCCTAAACAATAAATTTTAAGGGGTCATAATAGGGGTCAAAGTTTAAAATATTGACCTTTTTTTTTATTTTGCTCAGTATACACCTCCAAACACCCGGGCAACGCCGGGCACCCATGCTAGTATATCTATAAAAGTGAACGTGTCTGTGTATCTGTCTGTGTACATTTCCCTATGCAATAACTCTGTCAATTTTCAGTCTACAGACTCGAATTTTTATATGCAAGGTACGTAGATTTGAGAAAATCTTTGTGATCAGTTTTCGGCCAGAAATTTCGCTGTTAAGGGGTCAAAGTTCAACGATTTGACCTTTGAGAACTTTACCAAACTCCTCTGACAATTTTAAGTCTAAACACTTGAAATTTTAGATATAGGTTCCTTGGACATGGATCTAACTTAATGTAATTTGAGCCCAAAACAATAAATGTTAAGGGGTCATAATAGGGGTCAAAGTTAAAAAAAAATTTGACCTCTGCGGTCTCTACCAAATTTCTCAGACAATTTCTGGTCTAAACATTTGAAATTTTACATAAAGTGTATTCAGAGATAGGGCAAGCTTTTTAATCGGTTTGGGTGGAAAATTTGAGCTACCAATATATAAATGTATGTATGTATGTTTTCATGTCTGCCTAAAACTTTCGACAGAGGCGACGAATTTTCACAAGATCAGTATCATTTTGTAAGCTCGACCCTTCAGACAACAAATACTGAAAAATTGGCTGAATACATTAATTTCTTCACCCTCAACTTGCCACTTTTCTACAAGGAGGGGTCGCTTTTTTTGCTTATATCTTCGAAAGTCATCCCTCTTTTCGATTGTCTAGCCTTAATTTAAACCTACGTCACTTTCGGTTTGGCAGTCGTCGTATTAGCAAAGACGTCACATTTTTTCCCGTTCTTTTCCTCCTTCACGGTACGGGTTCGAGCCTGCCTTCCTACTACCACTTTTTTTTTTTTTGCTCCACACACAACTCCAAACACCCGGGCAACGCCAGGCACCCATGCTAGTATATCTATAAATTGAAAGTGTGTGTGTGTGTGTGTGTGTGTGTGTGTGTGTGTGTGTGTGTGTGTCCGTCTGTGTACATTTCCCTACGCAATAACTCTGTCAATTTTCAGTCTACAGACTCGAAATTTGATATACAGGTTATTGAGGGTTGGGAAAATCTTGTTAATCCGTTTTTACCCAGAAATTTGGCCTGTTCCTTTTGTTATTGGATTTTTCGATTATCAATACTTATCATAGGCATTCCGATACAAAACCTATTTAAGAACACGCCCAGACACATTACATTTGTATATTTATGTACAATTTAAAAAGAAAAAAAATTGGCCCAGTCGTTTTGGAGTCCATAGGGAATACACTCTCTCTCTCTCTCTCTCACACACACACACACACACACACACACACACACACACACACACACACACACACAGAGACAAAGTGCCTTTATGCAGATAGATGTATATAACTCAATATCTGCATGTAAATGTGTGTGATGATTGTATTTTCTCTATAGAAAGAAAGGTTAGAGAATCTACATAAAATGTAAAAGTGTATTCTTATGTAAAATTGACCAAGGAAAACAATGGAATTTTTTTTTACAAACGAGTCACCATTTATCAAGGCTCAAAGGCCACTCGAGGATAAGGGTTAATGAGTGTACAGTAGTCAATGGGAAAATTTTGTAGTAATCGTTAGTAGTGGAAATTTGGTAAATTGGATTACTTAAGGGAACGGCTCATCAAGAATTTGTTTATGTTGGACTTGAAGACGATTATATTGTAGTCAGTTGGAAAACAGGAAAACGGAACAGAATTCCACAGCCGTGCAATTCTAAGAAAGAAGTTTGTTCATGGAATCTATATTTAGGTTTAGACCCAAATGAGTGGGGAAATTATTGATAGTGGCTTCAGCTAGACGAAGGTTTTTTGTGGAAGTCAGGCAAGGGGGACCATAGATTGGAGCTCAGACGAGCACTTGCCATGAAAATAACGATAAAACAGAGACAGGCTCGCAACTTCCTGCCAAAGTGTTGCCAAATCTCCAAGTGCTCCCCTAATAGTCGTGTGAAGGCATTTTGAAATTTAGATCATGCATATATAATTTTCTAGGGAAGATAATGGAAGTGGTCCTAGATCTCTAAATGTTCTTATAACCTAAAAGACTGGGGGGGGGCGAACTTTCTTTAAAACTTCAAATATATCCTATTTTTCTGAAATCTATATCATATGTGAATATGACACACTCACTTGTCATACCAGTTCTCACCAGATCACTGAAATTAAGCAACAATGAGCCTGGCCAATACCAGATGGGTGACCATTTGGGAATACTAGGTGCTGTATAGGGTGGCGGGACAGCACTACTGTCAAAGGAAAAAATTAGGTGCTACCTTCCTTCCACTAGTCTGTGAGAATCCCCTGGGCAAGGTCGAGAACCCACTTCCATTGCCTACAACACCAAGCAAAAACGATATGTAATAACAGCATATCAAGAGGAGATGGACAGTCTAAGATAAACTCTCCACCAAAACAACTATCCAGAGAGCATGACATCAGCTCCAAGGAATCTGGATCAGACACCAAAGGATATCACCACTCAGAAACTCGCCACAGTTTGCATATCATACATGGAAGACTTGTCGGAAAAAAAAACTAAGAAAAAAGAATATGTAATCCATATGACATCAGAACAGTATTCAGAAGTGATTCAACTCTCAGGAAACAGCTTGTGTGATTCAAGCCCCTTTTAATTGCACGTGTCCAAATTTAAAATAATTTTTATCTTTCTGAAAAAAAAAATACAATCACTTTTGGACCAGTTTTATAAATTCCACACTATTTTTCTTTAAAATTGAAACCATCGCAAGTGCTTGTCTGAGCTTCACTCTATGGTCCTCCTTCCACCACCAAGCTTTCACAAAAAGCACTACCAACAATTTCCCCTACTCTCTATCTCGGCCTCAGTCTAAACGCAAATTCCATGACCAAAGCTTCTTTCTTAGAACTGCCTGCCTGTGGAACTCTGTTTTACTGGCTTGCTTTTCAGCCGACTACAACATGGCCGTCTTCAAATCTAATGTAAACAAGTTCTTGCTGTCCTGCCTCCTTAAATAATCAAATTCTACCCATTTTCCACCAAAACTGATCACTAAGCTGTTGTTTGAGTGACCACTCTACACTCATTAACTCTTATCCTCGAGTGACCTCCAGGCCTTGATAAGTGATGACTCCTTTGTAAAAAAAAATATATATTATATGCTTATCTCAGTCTTGTGTGTCTTCTGTACCTTTTCCTTTCAGCATTATCTAACTTTGACAAATGAGAACTGAACCGCTACCTTGCCAAATCATTTTATCCAGTGACGAATGACGTCATGATATCTTCTCGAAGAAAAGAAGTTGTGCTCTGTTTCTCTTGAAAAGGAAAAGAAGATTTTAGTTAGACCTCCAAATATGCTATTAATAAAATTTTTAGCTCTTTCTACAATAAAACTATATTTGGTACAAATTAGCTTCAGTCTATACCAAAGTTACCCATCAAGTTCTAGTCACGAATGTTAAAAAGTTTTTCCCAAGATCCATTTCTAGGATAGTAGTGGTATCGTATTGGTTAGAACTCTACAGGGTGGAACGATAAAATTGTCGCCATAGAAAAGATGACAGAATTCCATTTCCGTTATATGAAAACTGTTTTTTTGTGTTGCATGCCATCCACTAGTTGGCCAGTTGTGTACAAATCCCAAGAGCGATAGCATCTTTCTATCACGTCTAAAAGTGACACAATGTTCAACGAGAAGGCGAGAATAGCAAATGACAAATTAAATAGTAAATTGGTGATTGCCAATAATTTCCAACGAAGAAAACAAACAAATAAAAAAATAAAACAAAGAAAAATAAAAAAGTCAACAAATAAGTATTCCCAAATGCAATAAAAATAGGTTAGAAATTGTGTAAAAAAAATTCTTTTTATAGAAATTGTTTCTGCGATTGTCCAGAATAGTTAACATGTTTGTTATTACTTTTTTTTGACAAAAAATAAATAATTACAAAAAACAAAACAAAAAAAAACACACACAAACAAAACATATGAGAAGTGGTTTTCTTGTTTTGAATGTTGCTTCATTATTTTTTTCTGTTGGAACACGGCCTCGTTTTGTTTTTGATGCTGGTTCGTTTTCATTCGGCCTTTTCCGACTGTTTACATAATTCTGCATCAGCAAAAATGGGTTATGACTAGTTCAAAAACTGTACCAATACCGTAAAATGTCATTTTTTTTTCTTACTGAATATCTAGAACGAATTCAGAAACTATGATATTTTAACCCCCTTCTAAATTATTGCCACCATTCGATTTCCTGTAAATATTTTAAATGAGAAAAGTTGTGTTTAGGGCTTTATTTCCAATTTCATCTCGGCACACACACACACACACACACACACACACACACACACACACACACACACACACACACACACACACACACACACGAAACTGGAACCTTAAAGAGATATCAATCATACCAGTTATTATAGGTGCCACAGGGCTTATGAAGAAGAACCTGAAGTCCTACCTAACTAATATTCCTGATGAACCAAGTGCAAAAGAGATCCAGACACTTAAGGGAGCAATGAGGATACTAAAAAGAGTTGGTTTCAATAAAAAGCAGGGCGATGTTGGCAGCTGGTTTGGCTGCCCCATACCCAGCGTTACAATCTTTAAAGGAAAAAAATTAAAAAAAAAAAGGAGAGAGAGAGAGAGAGAGAGAGAGAGAGAGAGAGAGAGAGAGAGAGAGAGAGACGGTGGATGTGGATGTGTGTGGGGAGGAGGTAAACATGCATATTAATCTAGTCGAATGTGGCGTAAGTAAATGCAAGGTCGTTCCACTAAAGTCACGTGACCTGCTAACGTCGAGGAAAAAAGTGCAATGATCACGGTGAGGAAATAAGACGATAGTTATTTTCTGTTTCAATTCTCAAGGAAATTGACAAGACATTTATGAAACTGGTCCAAAGGTGACTGCATTTTATTTTCCGAAAGATAAAATTTATTTTATATTTGGACACGCGCAATTAAGAGAGTATTTTTTTTGCAGGGAAAATACTGTAATAAAATTGTTGCGCACGGGGACCTTTTGAACGGCGGGTGTCACCAGCGTTGCACATCAGGACCTGGTCAACAGTGGATGAGGACTTCCTGCTGAGCTTTGAAGGAGACGATGTAAGCTGGTGGCTGTTGTATGTACGGACGATAGGTCTTGCATTGTAATGTGTAAAGGTAAAATTAAAGAGGGAAAGAAATATTGCTCTGACTGAGGCCGATGTCATTTTCTTTAGAAAAATGTATAGAAATGAGAAACAACGCAATGGGGTTGTGTTTTCATATCATGTCAGGGTCACCAAATTATAGAATAAGGGACAACGCAATGGAGTTTCATTCTATATTAATAAAAACCTTTATTTGTCATCCTTATTAGTAGAGTGTACAAGAGAGAAACGGGTTAGTAGGTTGAAGTTTTCTTTTTTTTTTTACATGGTAGTCACCACTTATCAAGGCCTGGAAGCCACTTGGGGATAAGGGTTATTGCGTGTACAGTAGTCAATGGGATAATATCGTAGTAATCGTTAGTAATGGAGATTTGATAAAGTGTCTTACTTAAGAGGGGCTTTTATCAGGAATTTGTTTATGTTGGACTTGAAGACATCCAAGTTGTAGTCAGGTGAGAAACAGGCAAACGGAAGAGAGTTCCACAGGCGTGCACTTCTAAGAAAGAACCTTTGTTTATGGAATCTACGTTTTGATTTAAGCACAGATAAAGAATGGGGAATATTATTGACAGTGGTTTCAGCTAGACAGGTGTTTTTCATGAAAGATTGGTGAAGGGGGATCAGAGATTGGAGCTCAGATGAGTACTTGCCATGGAAATAACGATAAAACAAAGACAGGCTCGCAACGTCTCTTCTGTAGAAGAGAGAATGCAGGGAAGAGAAAAGGGCATTTTGTACTCTGTCAAGGCAGGATAGGCTGTTTTTAGCAGCTCCTGCCCAGATGTGGCAACAGTACTCCATCTTTGGACGTACTTGGCTTTTATACAGATAAAGAATTGCATCAGCAGTGAGATATCTTCTGGAGCGGTACTCCAGCCTACTTCATCCTTGTGTAAAGATAAAATTAATATATTGCCAGCTTGTTGGGGAGAGAACAGTTCAGTTCTGTTTACACGTATTTATAGCTAGTAACTGTCGGTATGAATGAATCCGGTTAAAGGAGAAAAAACGGGCAAAGTCTTCAGTGTGTTTGTGTGTTGTCGTGGGTGAGTTGTATCAACGAGAGCAGTTCTTTAGCATGATAAATAAAGAATGTCTGTTAAGGTATCGCACATGGAAACGAGAGTTTGAAAGGTCGCCATGTTAGTTTGTAGTACTCCCATTCTGCCTGGAGGCCAAAACCTCAGGTAAAGTCTGCTCCCAAGCAGGATCAGGTTGAAAGAGGGTTGAGAGTTTCAGATTTCACCATTTATATACTCGATCATGTGATTGAGAGCTGGCTTGTGATTGGACAAGCCAGGAGGAATTGGATTTCAAATCTCGAATCGTGAGAATTAGCTTCTGCCTGTGATGTAGCGAGTATCGGTTTTGCGCAAGCGTTTCCTAGTCTCACACAAACACGCATTCACATTTCAAGCTATATTACTTGTCATATACATACACGCACACAAACATACGCGCCCACGTCCACACACGTACATATATTCACATTCACGTACATACACTCACATTCATGTGTATATACACACACGCTAATGTACACACATGTACTCACATACACGCACGCATGGACAACGTCACTTTCGCTTTCAAAAGAAATACACACATGCACAAAAGATCACCGGAAGCGAGTATAAAACAAAGAGCAATAAGCAGCTTCTTTCTTTTAGGACCAGCTTTCGAGCTGGTCGGTCTACGGACTGACCGCGCGTACCTCACGTCATTTGCTACTATGTGGGGCAAAACGCTAACAGACCGTATGTACACATTCTCACTCTTTCTCTCTCTATCTACTACTGGTCCCTGAGAACACCTTCGCATAGCTGACTGCTAACTGACGTCAACCCTCTATCCTTTTCTTTGTCTACACGATGGACTGCCATTTCTCGTTCTATTATATTACTCACTTCTCTTCCCACGCGCGAACAAACGATAGTGACCTGAACTTGAGATAAAAACACATTTCCTTTTCTTTCTACAACACCAGTCCCGCAACGAACGATGGTTACACCCACGCGGACATGAACACATGTTATATCTAAAACATTCATTCTTTCAACAGTAAATAAACGACGTTTATCTTATCCATCAATTGAGTTTTTGTTTCCTTCAATTCCATTCGTTTCATAATTTTCTTTTGTAACAGGATTGGGATATATATGTCCTAGTCCTCTACAGTTTCTACAAATGTTTCTTTTTTTTATACGAAAAAGGCCAACAAAATTGTTTGTTTTCAATGGTTCCAGGCATATAATTTAGACAACTTCACGTGTAAGGTGTGCAACAATCATATTTGTGGTTGAACGTCAGGAGACGGAGTGAGTGTTTGAAGAGCTGGTCTACCAGACAGGAAAAATCTAATTCGACTGATTGGTTTTAGCGCGAGTACCTTTTTATAGTTTTCCTTACAACTTCACCGAAAGCTGTTAAAAAAATATTTTGAAATTTGCTTTCTTCGTAATCCGAGTGGATGAAAAAAAAAAAAACAAAAAAAAAAAAAAAAAAAAAACAACATCTGAAGTAAGGTGCTTTGAAATACGTCCGCGTGAAGAGGCAGAGTTTTAGTTTTTATGATCCCGGAAATTGCATGGGTGTTGTAGAGGACTAGGATATATAAATCCTAATCCCGTTACAAAAGAAAATAATGAAACGAATGGAATGAAGGAAACAAAGACTCAATTGCTGGAATAGATAAACGTGTCGTTTATTTACTGTTGAAAGAATGAATGTTTTAGATATAACACGTGTTCATGTCCGCATTCGGGTGTACCCATCGTTTGTTGCGGGACTGGTGGTGTAGAAGGAAAAAGGAAATGTGGGTTCATCTCACGTTTGGGTCACTATCGTTTGTTCGCGCGTGGGAAAAGAAGTGAGTAATATAGTAGAAATGAGAATGATAGTCCAACAAAGACAAAGGATAGAGGGTTGAAATCAGTTAAACTGTGCACCATGTTAGCCGTCAGCTATGCGGTGGTGTTCTCTGGCACACGTAGTAGGTAGAGAGAGAAAGAGTGAGAATGTCATTCCAGTTCATGGAGAAAGAAAGCGTATAAAGTGTATGTACGGTTTATTAGCTTTTTGTCCCACATAGTAGCAAGTGGTGTGAGATACGTGCGTGCGCGCGCCTGCCGAAACGGCGGTGGCTGGTGCGCCGACCAACCACCTCTGAAGGCAGGTTTGAAAAGGATTGGAAACAGCTTGTCTCTTCCTTTTATAGGTGTTTCCGGTGTGTCTTTTGCGCATGTGTGGATTTCCTTTGAAATGGGAAGTGACGTTGTCCTTGTGTGCGTACGTGTGCGCGTGTGTGAGTACATGTGTGTATGTCAGCGTGTGTGTATATACACGTGAATGCGTGTGTATGTACGCGAACGTGAATATATGTATGTGTGTGGACGTGGGCGCGTATGTATATGACAAGTGAAATATGGCTTGAAATGTGAACGCATGTTTTTGTGTGAGACTAGAAAAGGCTTGCGTAGTGTATACAGATGTTATGTCTCTTGCGTGTCGCTACAAAATTTTATTTTTTAAAAAGTGTATTTAATTATTAATTTTAAAATGTTTTAAAAATAATCCTCGTAATAGTCGTTTATCGCTTAATCGTTGCAATTGTACTATATTCTGTGACGTCAACAGGTTACGTAACTTCAGTTAAACGGCCTTCGATTTACCTAAGCCACACTCGACTAGGTTAATATGCGTGTTTACCGAGAATACTTACATTGGACCAACAGTCACCTCCGAATGAAGACCTGTGTACTGGCAGTACTGTACGTACTGCCGCTCCCAGCCCCAAACCCCATATAACTATTTTTTTTATTTCTATAATAAAATGTCGTTTTCAATCTTCCAAGAACAGAGTAATAGACAGGATTAAAGACATAAAGAGAAACAGACACATCTCGTTTATGCTTTTTATTGTCGGTTTAAAGCATTTGTTTTTTTTATAGTTTCCATTTAAATCAACATAAAATCGAACCATAATTGTTTAATACAGTAAGAGTAGTCTCCCTTGACAAATTATTGTACACGTTTGTTTTTTTTTTTTTTTAGCAGACTTGAAATGGAGCGCTTGGAGTCAAACAATAATGGACAAATGTAAGTTTATTGGTTATTTTTATCTTTTGAGAACATAAGCCAGCAACCATTTGAACTCTGTGTGGTTGTTTAACTTGCAACAGCGTGAGAGGTATCCCCCGTTTCCCTATTCTACCGTTTATAACACAAAATGATTGAAAACATGCCGTCCTTTCTCAACATTAACGCATGTGCTTTTTTTTATTTTTTTTTTTTATAAATATAGTTGTTTTAATCTCTCCATGCGGAAAATGAAAAACTTATGGTTTTTCTGTTAAGGTTATCTTTATTAGTAAATGTTAAAAAACATAATATTGCTGCGTGTTTCTTGTGTCGTTTATTTACCGAACCTCCGTGTAGATTTTAGTTAAAAAACAAAACACTGTCCCGAATGACCCTCAGCCGGCGCTCTGAGTGCTGACTGCTGAACTGGATCGCATCTAATTTTTACCCTCCAAAATTTGAGAACGTTTAAATTTAAGCTTGACTTCTTTTCATACCCAGTTGCAGGAATCCTTGGCGCATTCAGTAAATCTAAGGACTACCTTGCTCGCATCCAGTCTCTTCATGAGGTCGGTCATAATAGGCCACGCTCCAAAGCATTACCTCCACTTTTAAGAAGTGGAATATTTGTTTGGGTACTTATGCGGAATACGAACTGTTTTTTTTTTTTTTTAATTTATTATTTAATTTTTTTTTTTTTTTGGTACTAGTGCAGTGCAGTAGTTGCAGTGCACTTATTGATCCGTGCTGAAATAATAACGTTATTATTTAAAAAGCCATTCTTAACATGGGGAGGGGAGCGGTTTTGTACCTATTCTGTACTTTAACCTTACAATTGAATAAAAAACATAGCATAGATTTTTAATTAATCTTGGAAACACGATTTAAAAAAAATAGCGCGAATCAGTAAGTGCAAGTGCACTAGCACCCTTTTTTTTTTTTTTTTTTTTGACAAGATTTTCAAGCTAAATTCAAGTTTTACACAGTATCTTTTGTTTATTAAATTAAGTAAAAGCACAGCAGTCACAGCACAGGTAAAAGCACCCTTATAACGTAAAGAATTACATTGCTTAATACCCGGAAAACTATTTGTTTGCGGAAAATATAAATGTGTTATTCGTTTTCGACATATCCGAAAACCCAGAAAAATTGTCATTTTAAAGGTGATTGTTACGGTGGAAAGAAAGTAAAAATTTACCAAAACGATATCATAAAACTTGAATTTAACTTAAATATATTAATATATATCTATCTATCGCGGTAACCTGAAAGCTTTTGTTGTCGGGTGAGAAGTCTCGACTATTTTTGTACTTTTTCAAAAGTGTTATGTTGAATCCGAAAACTCTAGTTCGATATAAAGGTTCCCTAACTCTAAACGATACCCCTAAAAAGGGGCGGAATATACATCGGCCGAAACGTGAATACGAAAGGAGAATACAAATTTCGAGTGAGTTTTACAATCCACCGAGATTCGAAAAAGTTGTCAAATAAAATCAAATATATAACAGATATAACAAAGGCAAGATAAATTACTCTCCTACCTAGCTTGATAATCGGCTCGAAAAACAAGTAATTTCAGCCGATACGCGAGCACAAGAAAAGAATGTCCGTGTAACAAATGCATTGCGGCTATTTTTCGTTGTGCTCGTGTAACCGGTTGCGATTGACATTGCTTGTTTTTCGAGCCTAATAAACATTTTTCATAACGCAAAAACACTAAAAATCCTCTCAGCAATAGAAGAGTACCTTATTTTGCCTTTGGTGACATTTATTTCCGGCCAGGATCACAGTGTAGTAGCTGTTCTGATGCTCCACACTTCACCTTTTCGATCCTCGGTCAGTGGAGGAGAAATCCTGCTGAACTGAGACAATTTTAATTTTTGTTCCTATCCAGAGTGCCCCTTTTTTGGAAGCTGGATTTTCCCCACATTAAAAACCGACCTAACTCTGCCCTCGTGGGGACGCAAGTAAATAGGAACATTTATTCCTTGTATATTTGTTTTATTTTTTTGTTTTTTATCAATTTTTCGAATTTCTGTGGATTGTAAAACACAACCCAAATTGCTAATATTTTTTTTCTTACATCAAACTTATTTACCTGCGAATAAGTTGGTGATGTGGGTCAGTGGTCACAACAGTAAAACGTCCGATAAAATTATTTTTTTTTCATATATAAAAAGGTGCGGCGGCGGCGCTGTTTTACTATTTGTCACTGTTCAGAGGGAGACAACTCTCGTTTACTGAGAGATTCGTTTATATTTTCTTTTCATAATTTACGATGCGACATTGTTTTTTAAATCAAAACATTAAAAAAAAAAGCTGCAACGAATTTTTTTAATGCAACAAAGTTGATTACAAAATGTTTTTACGTGAATATTCAGAGAAAACCAACGAACCTACGATATTTTCATTAAATGAAAACATTTAACAGAGAAAGGAACTCGTCACTTTTTTGTCTCCCAATGTTTTGTCTGCTAAAATTTTAAACACGTGATTACGGTGTAGCGTCAATAAAATAAACCATTCATTCAAGTGCCGCTTGTTATGGATTTAGTTGAATACGATATTCTAAGGTTACAATCAGGATTAGGTTCTCGGGTTCGGGAAGGAGTGAGCCACTCGCTCGACAACAGCACGATTACTGCCCTCTTCTTTTCCAATCGACCACATCTGGCCTCTCGCCACCAAATGTCACCCCGCACAATCTGAACGTCAGCAACATGAAATACTTTTCCAGTGAAGATGATCACAACTCTTTTTGCCCCATCTCAACGTAGCAACCTCCAGTTGGTTGATCACACACTTACACCTAAAAGCACATCAACATCACCAACCAGACGATGCAATACCAGAGCTTGTAGTCCAATAGGCACACCTTGCACCAGTACTTCTGCTGTTGTCTCTCCTAGGCATTTCACCTCCCTGCCATCCACGGTCTTAATACTCCTGGCTCCGCTCCATGATCTAGCGACATTCTTCGCTACCAACATTGTGGGGCAGCCTGTGTCAACAAGGGCTATGGCTCTCTTCCCATTGACTACTACCGGTAACTGAGGCAACGTTTCGTTGTGCACCATTTCCACATAGAAGGTGGAACAACTGTCACAATGGCTCCCCTTCACTCGTTTCCCTGGTTCCGTAAAGCAACACAATAGTGGCTAATGTACCCCACTCATCCACATTAGTAGCAGGTGACTCCCGGTCTCGGCTCTTTGCAGTCCTTGAGCAGGTGAGGACCCTGGCACCGGAAGCACTTGATGGCAGGCCTCCCCTCCTGTCGCCTCGCTGCCTGTCTCTCGTCATTCAACAGCTGCAGCCATGATTGGGCCCTTGACATTCCTGACTAGGACTCTGGCGTGGACCAAGAGATCGTCCACTTCCATCGTATTGATCTCAGTGATTCTCTGCATCTTCACGGAGATTTCTTCTGGGAAGCCGTTCACTAGGTATAGCTTTACCGTCATCTCCAGGCTCCTCTCCACGTAACCAACCAATCCTGCCAGTCTCCTGATCTCTGCGGCAAAGACGTCAACAGACTCGCCAGTCCACCTCAAACTTGCAAGCTTGCCGAGTGCTTCAAATGGACTCTCAGCGAAAGCCAATTTCAGTCTTTGCTTCACTTAGGCAAGGTCTCCCTTATCTTCATTGCGCATCTCTTGGTAAATAGTGAGGGCTTCCCCCTCTAAGTATAGCGTCAACTTCGATTTTTTGCAACCTTGTCACCATTTGTCCAGCCATTTAATTAGGTCACCCTCCTCAGTGAAGAGTCTCAACATCTGAGTGTTCAGTCTCCAGTCAGCCATGTTAACCCTAACCTGACACGCCGAAATAGCTTCTAACCATATACCCCACAGATATTATAACTCCATTTATTGGTATTTTGTAACTATTCTGTACTTTTATCTAACAAATTAATAAGCAAAAAAGATATTGTAAAACTTGAATTGATATATATATATATATATATATGTCATTTTATTATATATATTTTTGGAGGGGGATTAACTTAGCAAGATAAAGGACCGTTTGAATAAATTCATAATTATTTAAATTTGTGATTATAAAAAAAAAAAAAAAAAAGAACAATTTTCAGTTGTGTGCACTTATGTGACCGAACTGGCGGGTGTATTGTAACTATTATGTACTTTCACCTAACAATGTAATAAAAAAAAAAATTGTAAAACTTTAACTTGAAAAAATAGCATAGTAACATAAGTGCATAAACACCACTTTATTTTACGTATTTCATTTCCAAGCTGCGGCGATTTTTTTTTTTTTTTTTTTTTTTTTTTTTTTTTTTTTTTTTCTTTTTTTAACTGTAACAAAGCTTATAATAGTAACACCAACATCTAGTTTTTAAGATTAGAAAAAATGAAAATGCAACGATAGTGTAGCAGTTGACACTCGCTACATCACAGGCAGAAGCTAATTCTCTCGACTTGAGATTTGAAATTCATTTTCTCCCTGGCTTGTCCAATCACAAGCCAGCTCTCAATCATGTGACTGAGTACATAAAAAGCAAAATCTGAAACCCTCTTCCTCTTTCTTGCTGCTCTGCCAAGCAGCACACATCGCCCGGCCGAACGTGAGTACAGCAAGCTAACAATGGCTCTCTTCTAATTACCATTTATTTCCACGTGCAGTACCCAAACGAACATTCTTTTATCATGCTAAAGAACATACACTGACACACACCCATGACAATACATTAATACACTGAAGACTTTCTTTCCCCTTTAATCAGCTTCCTTTGTCTCAGCGACTACTAGGTATAAACACGTGTGGACTGAACTATTCTCTCCTTCAACAAGCCGACAATATATTAATTCTATCTCTACACAAGAACACCTCAACCTACTAACCAGCTTCTCTCTTGTACACTCTACTAACGAAGATAACAAATAAAGTTTGTTTATTAATAAAGAATGAAACTCCATTGTCGCATTTCTATAATAGTTGTAAGCTGCGGCAACTTTTTTCTACATTTTTTTATGACTTAAGAGATTAAATGCAATGATAGGAAATTATATATATATATATATATATATTTTTTTTTTTTTTCAAGCAAAACCTTTTAATAAAACAAAGATGAAAATATGGGGGAAAAAAAAAGACTGCGGCAACTTAAAAAAATTTTTTTTCCTTTTTTTTAAATTTTTTATTTTACTTAACAAAGCTTATAATATTAACTAGCTGGGTGCCCGGTATTGTCAGTATATTTTGTATGTGTGCGTTGGGCAAAAAAAAAAAAAAATGTAGTAGGCAGGCAGGTAAGCTCGAACCCGTGACGCAAAGGCGGAAAAAAAAGTGGATGTCTGTGTAAGGGTGTTGGTTGAGCAAAAAAAAAGGAAAATTGTAAGTGCAAAAAAAAAAAGGAAAATAGCAAGTTCAAAAAAAAAAAAAGAAGGAAAATAGCAAGTGCAAAAAAAAAAAAAAGGAAAATTGCAAGTGCAATAAAAAAATAGAAAATTGCAAGTGCAAAAAAAAGGAAAAGTGCAAAAAAAAAAAAGAAAATTGAAGTACAAAAAAAAAGAAGAAAATTGCAAGTGCAAAAAAAAAAGAAGGAAAATTGCAAGTGCAAAAAAAAAAGAAGGAAAATTGCAAGTGCAAAAAAAAAAAGAAGGAAAATTGCAAGTGCAAAAAAAAAAGAAGGAAAATTGCAAGTGCAAAAAAAAAGAAGGAAAATTGCAAGTGCAAAAAAAAAAGAAGGAAAATTGCAAGTGCAAAAAAAAAGAAGGAAAATTGCAAGTGCAAAAAAAAAAGAAGGAAAATTGCAAGTGCAAAAAAAAAAGAAGGAAAATTGCAAGTGCAAAAAAAAAAAGAAGGAAAATTGCAAGTGCAAAAAAAAGGAAAATTGCAAGTGCAAAAAAAAGGAAAATTGCAAGTGCAAAAAAAAGGAAAATTGCAAGTGCAAAAAAAAAAGAAAGGAAAATTGCAAGTGCAAAAAAAAAGGAAAATTGCAAGTGCAAAAAAAAAAGGAAAATTGCAAGTGCAATAAAAAAATAGAAAATTGCAAGTGCAAAAAAAAAGAAAGGAAAATTGCAAGTGCAAAAAAAAAGAAAGGAAAATTGCAAGTGCAATAAAAAAAAATAGAAAATTGCAAGTGCAAAAGAAAAGGAAAATAGAAAAAAAAGGAAAAGTGCAAAAAAAAAAGAAAATTGCAGGTGCAAAAAAAAGGAAAATTGTAAGTGCAAAAAAAGAAGGAAAATTGCAAGTGCAAAAAAAAGAAGGAAAATTGCAAGTGCAAAAAAAAGAAGGAAAATTGCAAGTGCAAAAAAAATAGAAAATTGCAAGTGCAAAAAAAAGAAGGAAAATTGCAAGTGCAAAAAAAAAGAAGGAAAATTGCAAGTGCAAAATAGAAAGAAAAAAAAAAAGGAAAATTGCAAGCGCAAAAAAAAAACAAAACAAAAATAGTAATAAGCAGGCTCGAACCCGTAATGCAAAAGAGGAAATAAAAAGTAAAAAAAAAATAGTGACGTGTTTGCTGTTGCGCCCATCGCCAAACCGGAAGTGACAAAGGTTTAAATTAATTTTTAAGTCTGAGATTCATTGAATATGTTATCTTTCAGATGAGGATAAAAAAATATGTTTTAAAAAAACGCTTAAATAAGCATACTTTTAAATCTTTAAAAATAAATTAAAAATTTAATTTTAGAATGTGTAAACTTTCCATGTACCAGTACATAAAGAATGTTTTAAAGAACTGATACCAAAAAAAAAAAAAAACAGTGTGTGAAAATTATAAGTATTAATTGTATATGCATATTATAGTTTTTTCAAGATATGGTAGCCCGTTATGGTTTACTCTCTTTTTGAAAATTAACTATAACTATGAAGACATGGATTTCCGTAGATGATGGTTGTAACATCCCAACAAGTTGCACCCCCCACCCCCCAGAGGGTTACCAAAAACGGTCCTTTTAAGGGCCACCAAATTCTAACGAAAGTCTTTGCCAATTTGATTTATGCAATAAAGAATTGCGGAAAATACAGTATGATCTAGTTTACAGAAAGTGTGGCTTATTAATGAGAAAATAAGAAAGGAAAAATTTTTTAAACAATATAAACCTTTATTTTTAATTTTAAACAATATAGAAGTTTTTATAATATTATACAACATAAACGTTTGGGCTGTTAACATACCCCCCCCCAAAAAAAAACAAAAAAACTAGGGTAGCCATATGCAATGCACACTCTTATCTTTTTTTTTTTCTTTTAGCCTTGAAAAATTTTTTTTTTTTTAACGGATTACACCCCTCATATGTAAAAGATTTTTCATTTAATCTAAGGGCAATGATGTCAAGACTGTTATTATTCAGTGTATTCTATATTGCTTTCACTGGTCGCCATGTTTGTTTTTGTGTATACAAGCATTCAATTTTTGCATGTTTATGCATTAATTCTGTATGCTTATTATTCCATAGCTGACTGAATGCGTCATGGATAGTCAAGTATACACACACACACACACACATACATAATCATGGTCAAAGTTATGGAGCACGAATAAAAAATCGAAATTATGATTCAAACTTAAATATTTCAAGGTTAAGAATAGTGGAGTAAACATTAATAAATTTTAGCAACAATCAATATTTGGAATGTCCTACTTTTACCTTTATAACAGCTTTTATTCATTTTTGCATAATATTGCCTAAATTGTTGCAGGTGGTAGGATCTATTTTCTGCCACTCTTCATGTAGTTTGGCTTTTAATTCTTTTTTTTTTTTTTTTTTTTTCTTGATGAACATTTGTGAATTCTCACTCTTTTCCATAGATGGAACCACAAAGTTTCAATGGGCTTTAGGTCTGGGGATTGAGGGGGCCACTTCATCTCAAACCCACCCATAAAACTTTTGATGTATGGCATGGGACATTGTCTTGTTGGAAGATTACGTCACATGGAATGTTATTATGAAATATTTTAGTCAAAGAGGTTTGGTAAACCTGGTCCAGCATGTTAGTATTTTTATTTGTGAAGTTCAGTCTGCACTCACATGTGTACAACAGTCCAGTGTCTGAAGAAGCCATGCAGCTCCAAACCATTATGTTTCCTCCTGCAAATTTGGCAGTTGGAACCACACAATCAGGATGAAATGCCTCTCCTTCTCTATGGTGAGCATAAACGGTTCCAGGGATGCCAAAAATCTGATGAAATAAATAAGAATTTGCTACAATTTTTGAATAGATGTTATGTGTATTCAAATAAAAATTACAATTGTTCCTTTCAAAGCTTAGGAAATAGATGCTGTTAACTTAAATGTTACTTTCGTCAGACGAAACAATTTTTGAATAGATGTTGTGGATGTGTATTCAAATAAAAATTACAATTGTTCCTTTCAAAGCTTAGGAAATAGATGCTGTTAACTTACTTAAATGTTACTTTCGTCAGACGAAACAATTTTTGAATAGATGTTATGTGTATTCAAATAAAAATTACAATTGTTCCTTTCAAAGCTTAGGAAATAGATGCTGTTAACTTAAATGTTACTTTCGTCAGACGAAACAATTTTTGAATAGATGTTATGTGTATTCAAATAAAAATTACAATTGTTCCTTTCAAAGCTTAGGAAATAGATGCTGTTAACTTACTTAAATGTTACTTTCGTCAGACGAAACAATTTTTGAATAGATGTTATGTGTATTCAAATAAAAATTACAATTGTTCCTTTCAAAGCTTAGGAAATAGATGCTGTTAACTTAAATGTTACTTTCGTCAGACGAAACAATTTTTGAATAGATGTTATGTGTATTCAAATAAAAATTAGAATTGTTCCTTTCAAAGCTTAGGAAATAGATGCTGTTAACTTAAATGTTACTTTCGTCAGACCAAACAATTTTTGGCCCAAGTATCAGGTGTCTAATTTTCAAGTTTTTTGTTTTTTTAATTCCAGTCGGTTTTTTCTTGTTGGCCTGAGACAAATATAGTTTCTTTCTTGCTTTTAATCCTTTTAATCTCGCTTCTAATAACCTTCTTCTCACTGTTCGAGCTGATGTCTTTGTTTGCATCCTCCCTAAGTTCAGAAGCAAGCTCTGAAGAACTTTTCTTCCTATCTACAATAGATTCTCTTTTCAAAGATCTGTCTTCCCTGACGGTTGTAGACTTTTTACGGTCTTGTCCTTTTCTGTTTTTGAAAGACTTGGTTTCTTTTCCCTCTTCCTGCCAATTTCTACCTGAGAATATTCTTCTACCAGATAAAGCAATAATATGTGCTCTTTTCATCTTTGAAAGCTGCTTCTTTGGAGACATTTCCAATTAAGTATACTACTATAGCTACTGTCAGGAATCAAATATTACCTGGAAAAATAAACAAGTTTTAGTATGACAATGAATCATTTTGAATATTGAAATGAATTTAATCCAAAAATCTTGAAAAAGACTTTAAAGCAAATAAATACTACAATCTACTGTTGAATAGTTTACATCCACTGTTCATCGTACGATTCTTAACCTTTAAATGCATAAGTTTAAAATATTATCCGAGATTTTATAGGTGCTCTATAATTTTCAGCATAGCTGTAAAAATGAAAATTTGTAATTCTGTAAATTAAAAAAAAAAAAAATTATGGCAAATTTAATTTTTCAAAAATTTAAAGTTAATTTTTTTTTTATTCCTTGTCAAATAATATTCATAAATTGTCATAAATTTTTTAATTTACAGAATTTAATTCCAAATTTTCATTTATGCTATTGTTCTATCTTATATATTGAGCTTATTTATCTGTTTGCCATTGTCTTATAAATATTTATACTAATATTTATATGGACTTTCATTTTACAGTATTATACAATTTTTAATCTCAAAGTATTTCAAGGTCAAATAGTACTGACTGTGACCTTCACACACAATCACTGTATTTGCTATTATTTTCTACTGCATTTTTAATGTGGAAATAAAGAATTTTTTTTTATATGGCAGGGTTTTTCTCCACCACACACGCTCAAAGGTTTGGTCAGGGTGAAGTCTGGTCGTCTTGTGACTTGGGTATAGGAAATGCAACCACATTTGTTTCTATTTCCTCCTCCAATCACACCTTTCCTGAGTTTTGATTCCTGTTGCGAATATAGAAGTTCAGAATGACTGGAAACAATGCTGAGATAGACTGAGAGTTAGTATTTCCAAATGGTCACCCATCTCTTACTGGCCAGGCTCATTGTTGCTTAACTTCAGTGATCTGACACGAACTGGTGTGTCAACGAGATTATGCCATATTATATAATTTTATTTATAAACTCTATGCACATATTGAGCACGTTTTTAAAAGAATATTAATATTTTTGTTCATGTTAACAATATACCTGAGCTTAATAAATCTCTCTCTGTCTCTCTCTCTCTCTCTCTCTCTCTATATATATATATATATATATATATATATATATATGCATCCCCAGATACCAAACTGGAAATTTCTACGTGGTACATACAATGCCTAGCCTTACCAAATAGTCATTCATCTGGTAATGGCCAGGCTCATTAATTCACTGGCAGAGATGCACCCCCAGTTTTCGTTAAGACATGCATCTAGGGGAAGGAAAAACTGATGTAAAAACCTATGGTCTACTCTATGCTCTGTCTTGTGGCAGTCGTCTGCACAGACAATGATTAGCAGTAATACCAAAAAGTATGGTTGGTTCTACACAAAGCCTTCACCACTATAAACAAATCATCTATGTGGATTTCTGAACAACTTAGTTGTTATGGGAAGAACCTCATCTGTTGAAATCGACGGGAAAGTCCATTTTATTTATATATATATAAGGTCAAATAGTATTAGTTATGACTCTGCCCTTCATAAAATACACAATTATTGTATTTGCTATTATTTTTTTTACTGTATTTCTGATGTGGAAATGAAGAAGAATTCTATGCAACAGGGCTTTTCTCCACTGCACACGGTTAAAGGTTTGCTAGGGTGTAGTCTGGTCATCTTGTGAGTTAGGTGCTGGAAATGCAACCATATTTGTTTCTATTTTCTCCTTGAATTCTATTTTTTTTTTCTTATTTTTTTGATAAGTTTGTTGTTTGTGCAGTACATGTCCATACCAGTGCAGACAAAGCTTCAATCGACAACACACTTCATTATTATCATCCTGTTGAGTGATTCAGAGTCACTTCAGAAAAAAATGATATAATCTCGTATCGCACACCTGGGTAGTGGGGTGGGCATTTGCTTTGCGATAACAAAGATATATTGGTGCTTAGCAGACTTGGCACACTTACAACATTGTCTTTATATCATAACCGTGTAAGATAACATTTTAAGAAGAGGGCAGTAAGTGGCATAATGGATGCCGATGCAAACTATGGAATTGATTATACTAAGATAAAATTGCATTTTTTTTTTTTTTTTTTTTTTTTTTACAAGGGACTTGCTACTTGTCAAGGCCTGAAGGCCACTTAAGGATAAGAGTTAATGAGGGTAAGATATTCAGTGAGAAAATTAGCGTATGATCAATAGTAGTGGAAATACCCATCAGCTTTATAATTTTTATTCAAATGAGTTTTTGGTACATTTGATAATTATTGTTTTACAGGTGCAAGCTTAGTTGAAAACGATTTTCAGTAGTCACAGGTGTTAAGATTTCAAGTGCACTCAGATGACCTTTTTAGTGCATTTGATAATGCAGGTACAAAAAAAAAAATCAGTGCGCATGGCCCAAATATCTGATAGTGGTCAATTCTCTGGAGAAATTTTTATATCAAACTTATAAGTTTGCTTTTTACCGATTCACTACTTATCAAAGCCTGAAGGCCACTCATACTTAGAAAAACGTTAGATAAGTGAAAATGAGATTAGAATAGACCAAGATTCAAACTTTGTAAGCAAGGTTCAGAAGTAGAATTTCGCATTGTTCAATTTCATATAAAATTGTTTAGATATGGTTGTTTGTAAAAAGAATTTAATTGTTCAATTCTTTTTATGAAAACTGAATTAAAATAAGGCCAGTAGAATAATGAACAATGCAATTTAGAAATATATTGAAAATAAGTTTTTTTTTTTTTTTTTTTTTTTTTTTTTTTTTTTTTACATAGGCATCACCACATTATCAAGGCCAAGAGGCCACTCAAGGATAAGGGTTAAAGAGTGTACAGTAGAAATTGGACAATATAGTAATCATTAGTAATGAAAATTTGGTAAATTTGATAACCTATATGGAACGGCTCATCAAGAACTTATTTACGTTAGACTTGAAGACAACCATATTGTAGTCAGCCGGAAAGCAGGAAAACGGAAGACAATTCCACAGGCGTGCAGTTCTAAGAAAAAAGCTTTGTTCATGGAATCTACGTTTAGGTTTAGGCACAGATAAAGAGTGGGGGGAATTATTGATAGTGTTTACAGCTAGACGAGTGAAAAATAGGTTACTGAGAATTCTTTGTCTCCAGAAATGATTTGGAAACCACATATGTTTAGGCCACATGAGTCGATCACGTTTTAAAGCCATACATGACGTCATAGCAGAAAGGGAATTTCTCAATATAGGAGCTAGTCAGTAGAAGATCAGGGGCAGTCAAGTCCGGATCGAAGTCAGCACAGTCAGCCGGACAGATCTGACATTAAGAGAGTCCCCCTTAGAGGCGAAGGGGTAAAACATCAAACATGTAGAATCGACTTTGAATTCTTGGATGTCATCATCATTTCGACCGGTCAAATGGAATAAAAGAACATCTCATATTTTTGTAACTGCCGTCTTCGTGTCGCCTTTCCGCAAATTAAAGGTAATGTGAAATCATCTTATATGACCTTTGTTCCCACTTGTTGTTATTTATGAACTTTGTATAACCTTTCCAAGTAATGTCTCCCCCTCTCTATCGTAAGTAATGACTGTCTCCTCCTGCGTTAAAAGAACTGATCACCATCTCTCTCCTCGCTAATATATGTAACTAGCAGGGGTGCCCGGCGTTGCCCGAGTGTTTGTTTCCGGGACGGGGGGGGGGGTTAAAAAAATGTTATGGTAGGTAAGTAGGAAGGATCAAACCCGGAGTCATGAGTAAAAGTAGGAAAATAAAGTGTGAAAAAAAACAAAAAAAAACATCTGCAACGTTAACAGTTCGGCCACCAAGAAAAGTCCATTCCAGTTGTTTAGGAAAAAAAAAAAAAAAAACGACTACGGTAGGTCGGCGCGAACGTGAAAATATAATGTGAATTGTCCAGCACGCTAACCACTACGCCACAGAGCACTGCAGCTTAGTTTAGTGATTTTAAATAACTTCACATGAAAGAACTACCAAGCCAAACCGGTGTTCTCTTCTCAACTGTTCCTTGTGAACGATCCCCAAACGGTGTTAAGTGGTGGCAGAGGGAGGAGGAATTTATAAGAGAGAAAATATTTTACCACTTCCATTGATCTTAACCGATTTTGGCCGTGACTTCTCAGCAGAAAAAGTATAGAAATCTAAGATTATCAAGGAATTTGAGAAATAATAAGCCTATAACACACCTCAGATATTGTTCTGCCGTTTGTGCATATTATATTTGCATGAAATATCTTGATTTTTAATCCTATTAAGGTCAAAATCAGACGAGAAAAAATGAGTTCATTTTATTTATATAGAGATAAGAAACCACAGACTGTAAAATGTATAAATGTCACTCTCCCCAACATCATGTCCCCGTCTCTCTTTAAAATGTACTCGATATATGTCTCCCAATATGACCCCGGCTATGCAACAATAAATAAGTACAGTGATCGCTGACACAACAGCGTAGTGCTCATTAATGGTGGAAATTGGGTACAATTTGATTATTTAAGGGACGGTCTAACAAGTAACTATGTTGTAGTTAGCTGGAAAGCAAATCAGCAAAACAGTTCCACAGGTGGGCAGTTCTAGGAAATAAATTTTGCTCGTGGAATTTGTGTTTAGATTTAGGCACAGACAGAAAATTTGGGGAAATTGTTGACAGTGGTTGTAGTTAGATGAGTGTTTGTTGTGAATGTTTTTCAGGGGGATCATAGGTAAAAGCTCAGTCAAGTATTTGCCATAAAAATAATAGAACAAAGGAAGACTTGAAACATTTTGTGAGAAAGAGGTTACATGGAGGAGAAAAGGATATCCCCTATTAGGTTTCAAAGCCAATATTGAATCCTGTCAATGCAGGAAAGGGATCTTATTTTCTGATGAGCACATTTATCCCATAAATAGTTCTCACCTTGTATTGAAACAAAGAACTTTTTCTTTATTAAGGCCCAAAGCCCACTCAAGGATAAGTGTTAATAAGTGTCAGGTGGTCAGTGAGGCAACACTGATGATCAGTAGTTATGGAAATTGAGTAGAATTTGATTATTTAAGAGAACAGTTCAACAAGAACTTGTTTACATTGAACTTGAAAATGACTGTTGTATTCAGCTGGGATGCAGTTCTGTGGCATTAATGCATCTTAGATTTGGGGAAACGAATGTTTATTTCCCGGAGGGGGTGCTAGATAGAGAAGTCAAGATTGGGTCTCTTTGGATGTGTGGGCCAGTGCAGAATCCTTCTGTCACACCCAGGGTTTGCCAGTGGTCACCTGATTGTATCAGGGGATCACCACACTTCAGCACATCCAGGTATACTTTGGTGTTGACTTTCAAACTGACTTTGAAGATGCGAGGTGGCATGATGTGGCCCTCACTTGAAACCACAGTAAAGACCATAAACGTGGCAAGAAACTTTGCTTTCATCACCCTGGCCATGTACATCCCTGTTATTTGAGGCAATCCAGCGATGCATTTGGAGGGTGCTGGCGATAGTCCTGTTGTCATAATTTGGATCGGTAGGGAGCAGGAGTTGTACAGTGGCACATCTCCAATCTTGCTTGTTGATCATTGTGTCACTTTCACACATGATAGAAGGCTTCTATCACTCTCGGGGTTTGTACACAACTTGCCAACTAGTAGATAATCTGCAACAAAAAGAAAACTGGTTTTCATTAAATGGAAATGGAATCCTGTCGTCTTTTCTAGGGTGACAATTTTATCGTTCCACCCTATATATCACTACAATTATATAAAAGGAATTTTGTGTGTGTGCGCGCGAGTTTGTTCCCTATGGACTCCTAAACAGCTGGGCCAGTTTTTTTTTTTTTAAATCTACATAAATGTACTGTATATGTCTAGCAGTGTTTTTAGATAGTTTTGTGTAGGAATGTTTTCAATAAGTATTGATAATCGAAAAAATCTAATGAAAAAAGGAACAGGCAATTTTGACTAAAGTTAACATCTTATACAGCCTAACATCATGAGTGCATTTGAGAAGTTTTATTACCACACAAGCGGTCTTGGATATGACCTTAAACTATATCCAGTGGTGAGGCCCCAGTTTACGGGCTTTGGGGAGTGTGGAGCCACCCTTTAATTGCCATTGCTCCCAGGTCCACTCTGACCCAGAGTGGTAGTACCTGTTAGGGTCCCAACTATGGTTTAAATAAAAACCGATTTGAAAACAACAAATATATTCTATTTCAAAATCTATGGATTCGGCATTAAATAACCTGAAAAGGGTTGATATGTCATAAAACAAAAACAACCAACCAACCAACCAACATTACCACACAAGCAGAAAAACCCGGCATATAAGATCAACAGTAGGTTCTTTGATATGACAGGGGCGTGTTCGTGATGAATGCTTCTGTTTAGAGCACAATTGAACCATGATACTTGATATTTGCATTTTAAACTTTAATTCAAGCCGTTATATAAAATAATTTTATAAAATCAACCGTATGTTCTCTACAGTGCAATGTAGACTACAATATATTGTGGACTAAGTAACTGTGGGAGATTTTTACCAATTTTGATGACAATAAAATATGAGAGAGTGAAACATTTGTTAATCCTCATTCATTCCTGGGCAACGTCGAGTTTCCCTGCTAGTATATATATACATATACAATTATTTTTGTACCTACAGACACTGATAATTGCTTTCGCAATTATCAGTGTAAGAAGTGATGATTACGACTAGTCGGCAGATTTGAACCCAGCCACAAAGTCATCTTTTAACTCTACTTCAGGCTAGCATAAATTGCCATAAGAATTAAATGAAATCAAACACCTATAAATACTAAATGCGGACACAAGAGTTAAGTAATCAAAAGCGTTCTATTGAACGGAAGTCGTGAACATTGCACACTGCTAGTTGATTGCCATTTTGTTTTTTATTTTTCAATAAAATGCTTAATGTAACACAATTAGGTTATCTTTCAGATGCAAGGTTCATTGTTTACTTGCGGTTTTAACGATGTAAGATTCCGTTGTACGGAAGACCAAATCGGCCAAAATGTCTATGATGTTTTTATTGGCGCTTTTCTTCGTATTTTTAATAACATTTTTTTGCACCATTTACAAGTTCTTTTTACAAATAATTTTTTTAATACTGTAATAGTAAAATAAAGATACATTTATTAATTATACGGAATAAGTATCTCGTAATGTTTTCACACGAGATTTTTTTCCTGTTGATTTCTCTTTTTTTTTAATATTAAAATTGATTTAAAGTGATTTTCAAGCCTTTAACATGACGGAGTTTATAATGAAAACCAAATTACCGTTAAAATTAAAATAATCTTTATTAGAAATTTGTAACAAAATTACAAAATTATAAAACTATTAGATTAAAATTAAGAACTTTTAATAAAACAACGTGAACATTTTATAATGAGTGTTTTCATGAAATGTATTTTTAATAATAAAAAAAGTGAACTTTTTTTACTTAAACTTCATAAAACAACGTATCCAATATAGAATTTTACTAAAATAATTTTACTATTACAGTATTAAAAAAAATATTTGTAAAAAAAAACTTGTAAATGGTGCAAAAAAATGTTATTAAAAAATACGAAGAAAAGCGCCAATAAAAACATCGTAGACGTATATTATCATTTAAACAGTATATCAATTTAAATATTTAAATTCAGTAAATAAATTTAAATATTTAAATTATGGCCGATTTGGTCTTCCGTACAACGGAATCTTACATCGTTACAATCGCAAGTAAACAAGGAACCTTGCATCTGAAAGATAACCCACAATTATATTACACGTTTTTTTTTTATTAGTCACCATATATATTTGTCAGATCTGTGATTATTGAGTGATGCGTTATATTTGAAAAACATAGAATAGCATTCTGAGGAGAAAAAAGATGTGTTAAAAGATAAATAAATGACTATATATATAAAGTGAAATTTTCTGTGTATGTACATTTCCCTACCAAACTACTCTGACAAAGCCGGGCTCAACTGCTTGTATATAAACTAGCAGTTCAGCCCGGTTTTGCTCGGGCCCTATGTAATGTTCATAACTTTATGTGCATATATATATATATATATATATATATATATATATATATATATATATATATAGTCTTTGAAGTTTTTAACATTTGAAACCATACAAAAAATTACTTTTTATCATTCGTTTAAAAAAAAAAAACATCTAGTCAGTAAGTCATTTAATCACCTGCAATCACTGCATCAACTCTCTCGAATTTACTATAATACCTATTTTTTTATTTTTCAAGGGATCATCAGTTGTTTACCATGAAACACTGTTTCGGGGATTTAAAAACAAAACAGTATATTACATCATGGCTCCTCAGCAGTGTTGATCAAACACCACCACCCTTAATCTTAGGAAGAAGACATGTTACAAAAATTTGATCCAATATATATATATGTTAAAAAGTTTGACTTATGTCCAGGTAACCTAAATCTAAAATTTCAAGTGTTTACATCCAAAATTGGCAGAGGAATTTGGTAGAGTCTACAAAGGGGAAACTCTTTCAACTTTGACCTCTTGGCAGCCAAATTTTCGCCCAAAAACTGATTAAAAAGCTTGCTGCATGTCTGAATACACTTAATTTAAAATTTCAAATGTTTAGACACAAAATTGGCTGAATAGTTTGCTAGAGACCGCAAAGGTCAAATCTTTTGAACTGTGACCCATTTGCAGCCAAATTTTCGGCTAAAAACCGATTAAAAAGCTTGCCCATTTTTTGAATACACTTTATGTAAAATTTCAAATGTTTAGACCAAAATATTGGCTGAGTAATTTGGTAGGTCAATTTTTTTTTTACTTTGACCCCAATTTTGACCCCATAATATTTGTTTTGGGCTCAAATGAATTATAAAGTTAGATCCATGTCCAAGGAACCTATATCTAAAATTTCAAGTGTTTAGACCCAAAATTAGAAATGAGTTAAAAACATATTTAATCTGAAAAGGAAACACTAGATAAATGGATAGTCCTTAATCCACAGAGTTTCGAAGAAATACTCTCCTTCTCATCAGAGGGTAGGAATTACCAAAATGCGGGATCGGATTTTGCATGCAGAAGTATTTGATGAAACAACAAGTAAGTCAAAGATCTTACTTGAAAACAAAATAAGTTAAGCAGAGGGAATATGGTAAAGAAAAAGGTGATTACACATGAATGGATAGTCTGGTGGAAGATAAAAAATCCAGTGACGGTAAAATCCAAATGTAAAACTTCAAGAAAGTTAAAAGAATTTCCATTTGTACAAGTAAAATCCAAAGACATCCCGTAATTAGAAGAAGATAGTCCATAATAATCCAAAGGCAGAAATCCATGGAATAATTCACAAACATGTGTACAAGGAAAAAAAATAATATTAATAAAAAAAATAAGATGTGCTTTTCACTCTACTTCCGAGACATAACTATATATATATATATATATATATATATATATATATTATCTGTAAAAATGGTGTTACTGTTTTGTTTGTGGTTTAATTTTTCTTTTGAGTGTCTACTGTTCGTCAAAAAGTGAAGAAAAAAAAAAGCTTATGCTTCATCAGTGTTTACACTAATATTTATATAAAATCATAGAATTGCAGCATATTATTCGGGGCCTGTGGCGCAGTTGATATTATTTGGAATATTGTTCTCATCTTGAGAGTCATTTTCACAACTTTTTGATCGATGTAACCTCCAACCTTCTTCAGGTGTATCTTTTTTTTTTTTTTTTTTTTTTTTTTTTACAAGGTGGTCACCACTTATCAAGGCCCGGAAGCCACTCGGGGATAAGGGTTATTGTAAGTACAGTACGTTAGTGTGGAGATTTAATAACGTGTCTACTTAAGGTGGCGGTTCATCAGGAATTTGTTTACGTTGGACTTGAAGACATCCAGGTTGTAGTCAGGTGGGAAGCAGGCAGACGGAACAGAGTTCCACAGGCGTTCAGTTCTAAGAAAGAAGCTTTGTTCATGGAATCTACGTTTTGATTTAGGCATAGATAAAGAGTGGGGAATATTATTGACAGTGGATTTAGCTAGACGAGTGTTTTTCGTAAAAGATTAGCGAGGGGGGGCCAGAGATTGGAGTTCAGACGAGTACTTGCCATGGAAATAACGATAATACAAGGATAGGCTTGCAATGTCTCTTCTGTGGGAGAGAGGTTGCAGGGAAGAGAAAAGGGCATTCCCCACTAAGCCACAAAGTCTATTTTGTACTCTGTCAAGGCAGGATAGGCTGTTTTTAGCAGCTCCTGCCCAGATATGGCAGCAGTATTCCATCCTTGGGCGTACTTGGCTTTTATATAGATAGAGAATTGCATCAGTAGTGAGATATCTTCTAGAGCAGTAGAAGAATCCCACCATCTTTCCAGCGACCCTGGCAACAGACTTGATGTACGTGTTCCATTTCAGATCAGGAGTGAAGGTCAAGCCCAGAAGCTTGTCAAAACATGGGGCTTCTCCTAGACGAGAGCCATCCATTTCAATTGATGCCAGATGGGGATCAGAGTGTTGATGATGCAAAGATAGAAGTTTGGTTTTAGATACATTAAAGGTAACCAGCCACATCTTCCCCCACTGAACCACTCGTTCGAGATCAGAGGAGAGAGAATCAGAGAGAACTTTGTCATTTACAGCCTTTGATGTGTTGCCGTAGATGGTCGTGTCATCAGCATAGATGTCAACGAATGATTTAAGTATGTGTTTAGGGAGATCATTGATGTAGATCAGGAAGAGAGTTGGGCCCAGGATTGACCCTTGGGAGACTCCAGCATTAATACTGCAGGCCTCTGATTTTTGTCCATCAACCACTACTCTTATGAGCCTATCAGAGAGAAATGATTTAATGATAGAATATTTCCAGTTATACCGTAGCTGGAAATCTTGTGAAGTAGGCCCTTATGCCATACCTTGTCGAAGGCCTTTGACATGTCAAGAGCAATTGCCCTAGAAAGGAAGCCTTTGTCAAGAAATTCAGTAATCCTGTATGATATAACCGTTAGCACAGCTGCGGTAGATCTTGCAGAACGGAAACCATATTGTGTGTCACTAAGAAGGTTATTTCTGCTGAGGTGGTTGACTATTTCTCTATTTAATATGGATTCCAGCAACTTACTCATGACACACTGTACTGAGAGGGAGATGCCTTGTCACCTGAGTTCTTAAATACAGGACATACTGATGAGGTTTTCCAGGGTGTTGGAAAACACTTCTCCTTAAGGCAGCGCTTAAACAATTTCGTAAGTATGGGAGCAAGTTCTGGTTGAAGCTTTTTTAACACTATAATTGGGACGCCGTCAGGGCCAGTTGCTTTACTGGAATCAAGGTTCTTGATTAGCTTGGCGACCTCATGTACAGATATTTGTATGTTAGCTAGCGTGTTCTGTGTTATAGGAGGAAATATGGGGAGTTGATGGCCTTCGTCGCATAGGGTAGAATTAGCTGCAAAGTTCTTGGCAAATAGTTTGGCCTTGTCTGAAGCTTACAAGATGACCTCTGGTCCATTGATAATGGTTGGGATAGAACGCACACTTCTGTTCAGGATCCTATTTGTTATTTGCCAAAACTTGTTGAACTTGAGAATGTTTCTGTCAAACAAAGACCTGTGGTGTAGTGGTTAAAGTACTAAGAAAAAAATCAATTCTAAAAGTGACCTTCTCCTGAAGGTAGGAGGTTCAATTCTCAGACGACCAAAAAATACAATTGCTAATTACTTAGGACCTCTATCCAGTCGTGGCTGACAGAACAAGAGCATGCTAACCGCACAAAGTAAATAAAGAGTTCTGTTCAAAATTCTGTTCAAATTCTCGAGTTCGACAAGATACACCTGAAGAAAGTCGGAGGTTACATCAACCAAAACGTTGTGAAAATGACACTCAAGATAAGAACAGTAATCCGATGAATCTAAATAATACAAATAACCAATTAAAAATTCAGAAACGTTAAATTTCTCGTATATAATTTAGGGCATCTTGTAGTATAGAAAACAGTGTTTTTGTATTTTAACTTAGTGTTTATTTACTTGGAAACACAAGTAGTGTGGAGTCTTAAGTTAGAACAAAAGAAAATGGCTGATAATAAAAAGTCATCTGAATTAAAATAAAAAATTAAACTGGCTTCCTCTGAAGGAGGAAGTTTCATGGGAATATCAAATGCACAAGTGATCCCCAGTGCTTGTATGTCAGATGACAATTTTTTTGCTGTTCTTTTCAAAGTCCTCCGACATACAGTACCTGCCTGGTATTTCCAAATGGTCACCCATCTAGTACTAGCAAGGCTCAATGTTGCTTAACTTCAGTGATCTAATGAGGACCGGTGTGTCAATTTGATTATGCTGTCATTGATAAACACAAATATAAGTCAGTTGTGAGACTGCATATCTCTGACAAAGTAAGAATACATCAATGTCTTATTTGTGCATTACTTTTCCATGCATGAAAATATCTGAAGTTATGGAAATTTCAAAGACTCAAAAACAATTTATTTGGCATGGTGCTTATCAAAACACATGGCATACATCCAATAAAAAAAAAAAGTTGTAATTCTGTTAAAATTCTCATGTTGACCAAACTTATCAAATGTCAAGGTCATATAAGTTTGCAAGTCCAAGTAGTGTGTCTATACAATGAACAGAACCAAATATGTTTCTAAATTTTTAAAATGAGGATTGATTCTTTGTATTGTGTTGATTATTTCGGATTACTGTTCTCATCATGAATGTTTTTTTTTGTTTTTCACAACATTTCAGTCAATATAACCTGTGACCTTCTTTAGGTGTATTTTGTCAAACTCTGGGATTTGCATGGAATTTTAAATAGAACCTTTTATTTAATCCACAGAGGTAGCATGCTCTCAATCTGTCATCCAGTCATAGCTGACGAAAAGAGAGCATACTATCCTCGTAAGGTAAATAGATGGTTCCATTTGAAATTCTGTTCAAATTTCTGAGTTTGACAGAAACATTCCCGAGTTAAGATATACCTAAAGAAGGTCAAGGTTACATCGACCGGAACATTGTGAAAATGACACTCAAGATGAGAACAGTAGTCTGATGAATTTAAATAATATGAATAACCAATCCTCATCTTCAAAATTAAGAAACCTAGTAATTAAATTTCTCATAATTTAGGGCATCTTGCAGTATAAACAGCAAAACAGACAAAAAAACAAATATATAACAAATAAATGTTACCAAAGGCAAGACAAGTTGCTCTTCTACTTACTTGGATAAGTTTTTTGTATTTTAACTTATTTTAAAGCGCTTAGTTATTTTGAAATGCAACTAGTGTAAAGTCTTAAACTAGAACAAGAAAAAATTGCCATCTAAGGAGTCTAAATGATCACTCAAAAATCTTCCTCTGAAGTCATCAGATCTAAGACTAAACCAAACTTCAACCCCTATCCTATCACTGCAATGTTGCTTATTTTACAGGTACTTCAACAAAATGTGCCCCTGAATGTAAATTCCCAGACCAACGTGACAATCAGCAAAATCCCACCTCTTCACTGTTGAGGTTCCTAGATGCCGAGAAGCTTTCTACTAGTTTTTTTCTTTAAACCTCTTGCTTTTGGAGATCTCTCCTTTCTCCCTGTTTCCTTGACATGCAGAAATTTAATTGTAATGTGAACAAACATCTTGCTGCACAGCTTCTCACTTAGGACGCCTCCACCCCTATAAATCTATCCCCTAATTTCATAGTAGCCCTTTATGTCTCAATTGTAATGTACCTTGTTTCAGGTGAATAAATTAAAAAAAAAAAATGTTTTTTTAAATAACATGTACTTTTATTCACAGTTCAATCGTTCGTCAAATAATAATTACAATTTTTTTTTTTTTTTTTTTTCAGTTACAAATTTGACTTCCTCTTTTTCAAACGGTTCTTCCGTCTGGCCAGTTTTATGTTTCCAGCTTTTGTGAGCGTTCCAGTTCTTCTCTGCATGTTCCTCCTATGCCTTTCACTCTTAGGTATGTGATTTCATACTTTCTTGTCATGCCTCTTTGGGTATCCCCCTTTTAACTATCTTCTTAAATCTTTAAAAAAAAAAATTGCATGAAAGATGGCCACCATTAATATAATATTCAAATGTCGATAGAATTGTGTTAAATATTTGGTTCTTCTGCAATTTACAGACCATGCTTTTGTAAGGTAGGATTTTCAAGGTAAATTCAATTTTTAAGGTAAAATTTTTGTTTAATAAATGGTTAGGTGGAAGTACAGAATAGTTAACAATCCCCCCCCCCCGCTCAACATCAGAATGAGTTTAAAAAATTAACATCTATTGTGTTTAAATCTTGAAAGTCTTATTATATATATATATATATATATATATTCTAGCAAAACTACCCGTCGTTGACTGGGTTCAAAAACAGCCTACAGAAAATGGACTCTGATTTATGAAAGTATGATAGGTTATAAAAAGGAAGGGTTGTAAAAAGATAGCTTCGAATTTGGGGGTATCAAGACCAAAGCAAAATATGATGAAAGTAAAAATAAAATAGATAAACTCCATAATTTATTATACCATACCTGTTCACACTGAAACACTTATCACAATATTGTGTGGATCTATATTAAAAAATCTTGTTAAACTTTGTGACATACTTCCATTCTATGGAGGTCAGGTGCGAACAAACACCCCATAATTTTATTATACCATATTTGTTCGAACTGAAACATAATTATCAAAGTATACTTACGCAGATAGATATGAAAAGTCTTTATTAAAGTTTGTGCCTATTTCCATTCTATGGAGGCCAGGCACGAACACAGACCCCACAATTTTATTATACCATCCCTATTTAAGTTAAAACATACTTATCAAAGTATTCTTATGTACATCTATATCAAAAACACTTGTAAACGTTTTTTTTTAATTTTTAAATTTATTTCCATACTTTGTGGACCAGGCGCGAACGCAGACCCCGCAATTTTAATGACCCACCGTTCTGCCAGATCAAACATACCCATTCCTGTGTCTCGATACATCTTCTATCATTATATGTAATCAGTTTTTTAAAATAGTCAACCATATAGGAGCCTATTCATGACCAGACACACACACACACACACATTCAGCTTATATATATATATATATATATATATATATATATATATATATAATAAAATACCTGGATCTTTCTATATTCACGTCAATTCACAGGATAATTCACCGGTATAGTTATAACTACTAGCAGGACCTGTGGGGATTCCACGGTAGTTAAAAGCTTTGAAAACACATCAGTAAGAAATTCCTTCTTGTTATATTAATCTTAAGTCGTAATAAACTTGCCACTATAATTTGAAGAGGAATAACATCATCACTGGAAGTTGACTCGACCCCCTCCACTTGCCTATTCCCCATCCACTCTAATAAAAAGGAAGGTATAAAACCTCGGAGGATATTCTCATTAAAACAATCGCCAATCCATGTGAGGATAATCTCAATTTGTAACACACCTACCACCATAATTTGAAGAGGAATGATGTCATCACTGAAAGTAACTCCCCTATCTACGCGCCTATCCCCCATCCACTCTAATAAAAAGGAAGGTATAAAGCCTGAGAGGATATTCTTAGTAAAATAATCATCAAATCATGTGTGAATGCGGGAGGTAATTCGTGTCTCATGAATTAAAGTTTGTGATGATGATGATTTCTTTGTGACACAGAACGTCGGATGGACAAGCGTATTAATATATAGATACTGTACAAACACTTTCTGATTTTACGGGGTTTTTACAAGGATTGTACTAAGACTTGATGCTCCACAAATTTTTATTTTGTTGGATTTATAAACAGTTACCATATTCTTCGCCTTGGAACCTTAAACTGAAGACTTCACTGGAACTTGTATTTATTTTATTTTACTTTTGAACTTTTTTTGAACAACATTTTTGAACATTTTTCTTCACTTTCAGATCTTTTTATTTTTTATTTTATTTTATTTATTTATGTGTATTTCCCCTATTTACTGTTTTTATTTCCTTCCCTTATTTCTCCACTTTCTCTTCCCTATTTTTTCCTTTTCATCTTTTATTATTGGCTCTTCTTTAATGATCCCCATTATTTCATAGGGGCCTATACTTTTTAATATTACCTTTCCAATTTACCCTCGTATTTTGTACATACTTTTAATTACTATTTACCGTATTATTCTATTCTTTCATTCTCATAAATGTCATTAAGTCAGTTTTTTTTTCTAAATTTGTATTTTGTATAATTCTGACCCTTCTCCTCTTCTGATTAGAAGTATTTGGCTTTGAAATGCTATGGTCTAAAAATTTTTTAGGTTTCCCTTAAACTTTTCCTTATTGTTCTGGTGATATAACAAAGTTATATATAACTTTTATTCCTCTTATTTCATTTATTATTATTACTATTTTATATATATATATATATATATATATATATATATATATACACACACACACATAATAATAATAAACTAATCAATGTTTCAAATTTGTTTTAGAAAAAATCTTTAATTATACAATTGTTTCAAAACACATTTTTGATAAATTCTAGATATTTCTGAATTCAAGATATGATAATTCATATTATTTGGATTTTTCTTATTTTGAGTTATTTTCACAACGTTTCGGTCAATGTGATCTCTAGCCTGCTTCACATGTATTTTATCAAACTTGGAGAATCTTTATGTCGAACTTGAAGATCTGCACAGAATTTTAAACGGAATCCTTTATTTAATCCACAAAAGTAACAGGCTCTCTTTCCATCAGCTATGACTGCATAGAAGTCCTAAGTAATTACCAATTGTATTTTGAATATCTACTCCCCTCCCCGATGAGGATTGAACCTTCAACCTCCAGAAGATTGTTTGTCACATACATCAGAATTTTACTTAATACTCCATCCGTTATGCCACGGGTCTTTATGACAGAAAGATTCCAGACTTCAACAAGATGCACCTGAAGAAGTTTGGAGGTTACATTGATGAAAACAGTAGTCCAATAATTTTTCTGTTAAACTTGGGAATCAGAATTTTAAACCAAATTCTTTATTTCATCCACAAGAGTAGAATGCTCTCATTCCATCAGCCATGACTGTGTAGTAGTTCTACGTAATTCGCAATTATATTTTGAGTGTTACTTGCACTAAAAATTCAGTGAAGGAAAGATTGACTTTACTTTATTATTGGTATTAAAATATTAACTCATTTAAATTCTTTTGTTTAAAAATATTTCCATATCATTTTCACAATGTTTTGATCGATGTAACCTCTGACCTGCTTCAGGTGTATCCTGTCAAATTTTGGACTTTAGATGGAACCCTTTTATTTACTTCATAGAGGTAGCATGCTTTTGTTCAGTCATGATTGGATAGAGACCCTAAGTGATTCACAGTTGTATTTTTTCGTCACATTTTACAATAAATCTTCTTATATACTCTAACCACTGTGCTATGGATCCTTGATGTGGGCGACCAAAAAATACAATTGCAGAGTTTGTTAAGATACACCTGAAGAAGGACAAAAGTTACATCAACCAAAAAGTTGTTAGAATGACATTCAAGATAAGACCAGTAGTCCGATGAATCTAAATAATAACCAATCCTCATCTCAAAAAATTCAGAAACGTAAAAATATTTCCATTTTGTTTTTATTTCGCTTTTTATTTATTTGTTTATTTTTTCAGAGCAAGTTGTGATCAACAGAATTGGTTTCTTGCCATCTGAGTATTACACTATCTTGGGAAACAAAGACGAGCAAAGTTTTAAAGACATCATTCTGAAAACATTTCTATTCATTTTAACGGAAGCTTTTGTAAGTCTTCATTGCTAAATTTTATCAGGTGGCGTATGAAAGTTCTTAGACTAAGCTTTAAAATTGTATTCTAATCATCTGATATATTAAATTTCAATATAAATTGACCTTTAAAACGGAATAGTATATAGGGTATAAGCACCTCTTATGGAATTTGATGCAAAATTTTTTGTAAAATGTTTGTCTTTTTAAATCTTCTAGTTGCTATTAACTGGCAGCCTGGTGTTGCTCGGTCGTACAATATGTTTAAACACGATATTTTAATTTATGCAGATTGCTTATGCATTATTATAAAATCAATTCTCTATTGATTTTTATATATTACTAGCGAAGGATACCCGGCGTTGCCCGGGTGTTTGGGGTGGGGGTTAAAAAAAAAGTAAGTATGAGGATCGAACCCAAACCGTTGAGGCAAAGTTGTAAATTAAAGTGTGAAAAAAAAAAGTGCGATGTTAACCATTGCCCCACCACGAGATGCTAATGGAAACACGTTTGAATTTATTTAATTAGTTGGATTTAGCAGGTGCCCGTTTTAATGAGTTAATGAGAAGTTTAACTGCAGGGTAGTATTCATTTACTGCTGAACGCTTTTTTTCCCACCCCCAAGATGTTATAGGAAAAAGACTAACCCACATGCGGCGAGCGACAAATATTGAATATTTATCTTCCCGAAATCGAGCAAATTAAATAGACAGGCGAGCTTCGTTGTTAACTGAGAGATATTACGATTTCTATGTGATATAAAAAGTTTTAAAAAGTTGTGAACCGACCGACCGCTTCTCTGAAAGAAGCCTTTTGTAGACACACAGAAAAAGCGAACATACACACATACATACATTTTCGCTTTTATATTTATAGATGAGGAATAATTTGCCCAGTGGACTAATTCGCAAAAAAAATAAAAAAAATAATGATAATGTCGTTCATCGAATTCCGTCTGTGTTTGTTTACAATATCACGTCAACTGATATTTGGGCTTGACGATATTAAAAAGTCTTTCTTCTCTTATAGATAAAAAAGAATTTTTACAGGGGGAATATTTTACGTTACACTGACCAAGGGAAATAATAAAAAAAATGTAAAAATTATTTTTTTTATATATAAGAAAAAAGATTATTTTAAGATTGGATTTTTCTGATTTTCAATACTTATCGGATGGATTTCTGTACAAAACATATCTAAGAACACTGCCAGACATATAAGTTAGCTTTGTGTGAAATTTGCAGCTGTTTCAGAACCTATGAGAAAGGAACATAGGTGAATGGTTTTGCTTGTATAGTTGTCCCTGTACATGCCGGATGGCGTCATAAAAAAAAAACAAAAACTTTTAGGATCGTAGGAGTTCAGTATATATATATATATATATATATATATATATATATATATGACTGTCTGTCTGTCTAAGGAACGATTTCTACCGAACTTCTCTTTGGTCAAAAGATATGCAGAAGTTCAAGTGTAATGTCAACAAACATCTTTCTACTCATCTCCCTTCATAATGACCCTGCTAATTAAGTCCCTGATAGTAGCCCCCTGCTTCAAAGTGGCACTGTGCCTTGTTTGGGGTGAAAATTGAATAAAAAAAAAAAAAAAAAAAGACTTGAAACTTGCTATATAGAGGATTTGGATGTGTGAAACAAATTTAATTTAGCCGGTAAAATGGTTGCTAAAGGGTCGAAATTGGAAAAAAATTAGAACACGTAATTCGACATAAAGTGCTCTTGTACGCATGTGTAGATACACATTCATATGTTATAGTCGTTTTAATGTTATAGTTGTTTAATAGAGATTCTTGTGTACTTTTGACTTTTATGTTTGACACTGGTTAACTTTCACCTCAGCACATAAATACCTGAGCTGTTCAATTTTTCAGCAACAAAATTTATTTTTTTACAAAACATTTTAATAATTATTTTACATTTTCTTAGTTATATTAATTTTTACTTTCATTAACAATCGATCTTCATTTTAAAAAATTAAAATGCCTCCCAAAAATTAATATAACTACTAAAATTTGAAATAATTTTTTATTGAAATGTTTTGTTGACTGAAAGCTGTCGCTTTTATGTCTTTTTAATAAATAACATTTTCACCAACAATCGATCAATAAACGAAATAAAATAGTCTTCATACATTTCTATGTGCTGTTTTCTATTTTCTTCCACTTCATTGTCGCATTTCATGTGTGGCCACGGTTAAATTAGACGAATAACATTTCTCAGTCAGAAAAGACAAAAGATGTCCGTTGAGTTTCTTTGAGGCTTTGTTGAACTTAGGAGAGATTGAGATTAAATCTAAATAATTATTCCCTTAACTTCCTAACGTAAGAAATGACGCATAGACATTGAAGTAACATTTTCTGAGATTATCGTTAGTATTTGGATTCCCAAGAGAGACTGATTTGAAAATCTTTTTCTTTAATTTTTTTGCTCAAAAACATTTTATGTTTGTTTTGTCTATCGTGTTTGAGGTTCTGGATATGACCTTAAACTATATCCGATGGTGAGGCTCCAGCTTGCGGGCTTTCGGAAGTGTGGAGCCACCCTTTAATTGCCATTGCTCCCAGGTCCACTCTGATCCAGACTGGTAGTACCTGTTAGGGTCCCAACTTGAAAAAAAAAAAACATATTCTATTAAAAAATTTTTCTTAAAAATCACTGGATTCGGCATTAAATAACCTGAAAAGGTTGATATGCCATAAAACAACCAAACAAAAACAACCTATCACGTTTGATTTCTGCTTTCCCCTGCCTATGCTTCAACTTTGGGTACAAATCTATTTTACAGATCTGGGTTATCCTGACATGCACTAAGAGTGACCTTTGTCAAAATTCACATGAGCTAACTTAGTTGCTACTTATTGGCATAGGGTTCCTACTATGTAACAAGATCCCTTTAAGATTCAAGACCAAGCTGACATTCTGTCTGCCATCTTGTTCAGCAGTGAGACATGGGACTCCAACACTTCTGCTCCGACATTATCAAGTGGATGTGCAATTGCAAACTGGGAGAAAGGATCCCATCTATCGTGCTTCATCAGAAATTTGGAATTAATAAGGATTCTTTACAGACTTGGCATCTTGGATGGTTCAGCCGTGTGCAGCATGCAACCTCCTGCATTAGTTTTTTTTTTTTTTTCTAGTTGAGGTGGGGCATCCTACTAGATGCCAGACATTCACCTGCTATCTCATCCATTTCAACCAAGAGATCTCTTTTAAGATTCTAACTGTCATTTTAAGTGCAATTGTTTGTACCTTTTTTGCACTTGGTTCACAGAGAATATTTACACAAACTTCTACTAAGGTTGCTTCTTTCTCCTTCTTGTCCCATATCAGTATGTCAGGTTTTATAGCACCGTGTTTTTAGGTATATAGCTGTAGGAATTGCAGAGTCATGGTGCTAGATGTTAGAATTCATTCCCTGTTTTCTGCTTTTCTGACTGTAATAACCTGCAGAAGTTTAAATGTAATGTGAACAAACATCTCACTGCTCAACTTCCTACAGTCTCCCGCTAGACAAATCCCAAATAGTAGCTCCTTACATTCCCAGTGACAATATGCTTTGTTTGAGGGTCAATTGCAAGAATCCATATTTTCCAAGTTTGAATTTTAAAAAAAAAAAAGAAGTTTTCTTTTATTGTTGGTTGCTTCTTTTATTTTTCAGCTCAGCAGCACCATTTCATATGTCACGTCTATCCTTCATATTTGGTGGCGGCAAAAACTTACCGTTTCTCTTCACAAGGAATATTTCACAGATGTTCTTTATTATTATGTCAACATTCTGAACAAAAAAGTTGACAATCCGTAAGTTGATGTACATTGACTTTTTTTGTTGTTTTTGTTAAATGCTGCTTCCAAAATTTCATGCAAATCAAATATTTTGTGATAAATCTTGTACCAGACATAACACTTCACTTTGGTGATCGATTTCTCGGTGTCATATATTTGCTCTGCTTAAAAGATGCTGACTCACTGATATATGAAAATATAACAATGTATCTTTATTGTTGGTGACGGTTATGAAGGAAAATGCATGCACGGGAATTCAACGGGTTGAATGTCCTTTCAGATCTTTTTATATAAGAATTTGTGATCACCTGAAACACCCATTTTTGTGACAGTATTGTCACTGTAGCTACACTCCAAGTTTTTTTTTTTTTTTTTCTTTTTAAACGTCATAGCCGTTAATATATTTAAAAAAGATATGATGCGATTTATATTCTTTTTGGAATAGATATGTTCGTTATAATTCAAACCAAGTTATATGTCCATTAACGTTTCGTCTTTATTGTAAAAAAAACAACAAAAAAAAAACTTTTTTGAGTTTCCAACAAGTTTATTCGTTCTGAAATAGAACAAAGTATTCCTTTTCACAACAAATAAGAAGTTTTACAATAAAGACAAAACGTTGATGGACGTATAACTTTGTTCCTTTTTCATCTCTCTATCTTATCAGAATACTATTTCCATTATTCTCATCATATATATATATATATATATAAATGACCTTATCTGTCTGTCTAAGGAACGGTCTCTACGAAAATACTCTGACAATTTTTGATCTACAAACTTGAAACTTGATATATATGGGATTTAGACCTGTGGGACAAATTTGATTTGGTCTTTAGCTGGTAAAAATAGGTACGAAGGAGTCAAAATTGAAAAAATTGGCACTTGGCAGGTGTAAATCAACTTAGAATATACGCATGTGCAAATATATATTTATACTGTTTACAGCATTATTTTTAAGTTTTTCTATGCGTCCTAACGTAGTACAGATGGTAACGGATAAGGCTGGAGAGTCATATGTTTTAGTTTGGATTCTAGCTGATGGCACCCAAGTCATATTTTTTCACTTTTGAAATCACTACTATATATTGGGTACAATATAATAATCAATAGAGTATTGACTCTGTAATAATAAATACAAAATCTGTATGAACCAAAATATATTTAAATGCATTTTATGATCAGGCCATGCTGGTGAGCCACTACTATGTATTGATGACTAGCCTGGATGTCCGGCGTTGCCCGGGTGTTTGAAGGTGTGTGTTGAACAAAAAAAAAAAAAAAAAGTGGTGGCAGACAGGCTCGAACCCGTACTGCAAAGGAGGAAAAGAATGTGAAAATAAAAAGGTGACGTCTTTGCCATTGTGTCCATTGTCAAACCAGAAGTGGCGAAGGTTTAAATTAAGGCTAGTCAATTGAAAAGAGAGGATGACTTTCAAAGTGCCTAGTTGAAGGTGAAGGAATTAATGTTTTTAGCTAATTTTTTGATATTTGTCATCCGGAGGGTCGAGCTTCAAACTGATACCAATCTCGTGAAAATCTGTTGCCTCTGTCGAAAGTTTTAGACATACATGCATTTAAACAGACAGGTGAGATTTATATAATGACTAGCAGGGGATACCCGGCGTTGCCCGGGTGTTTCAAGGTGTGTGTGCTCGGGCGGGGGTGGGGGTGTTAATCAAAACATAAGAATAAGCAAAGTAAATATTATATTTAAAAAAAAAACACAAAAAAACTAACGTAAGGAAAACGAACGATGTTAAATGTAGAAATGGGAAAAAAAGAAAACGTGAAACAGAAAAACGAACGTAAAAACTTCGTTAAAAAATCTGAAAAATACCCCCTTTTGCCTTTTATATATATAATAATCAGCAGAGAATTGGCTCTAATAATATAATAATAATAAATATATAAAATATATATATATATATATTTATATACGATAATAATAAATATGAAATCTACATGAATTAAAATTTAAGTAT
Organism: Euprymna scolopes; assembly: GCF_053919585.1. Taxonomy (NCBI): domain Eukaryota; kingdom Metazoa; phylum Mollusca; class Cephalopoda; order Sepiida; family Sepiolidae; genus Euprymna; species Euprymna scolopes. The sequence goes on from NC_136517.1 coordinate 6,107,891, forward strand.
ATTTTATGATTGTGAATAAATTGGTTATTGAGTTTTATTTGTTTGCAATAAAAGTTTTTTTTTATTTTCTAGGGATCAACGAATTGCTGATGATCTGGACAACATGTGCAAGATTTTTAGCCAAATATTTGCGCCTGTTATTATTTCTCCTTTTATTACTGCATATTACGTTTGGAAAGTCGTACAAATGTAAGTTGCTTGAATTCCATCTTTTTCTTCTGCACGATTTTTGCTGTCAAGATTTTAATAATTTTTTGATTTGTAAAATCTTGTTATTCTTTTTATTCATAAAACCTGACCTAAACGCACCAAACATTGATGTTTTTTTTTCTTTTTTTTTTCTTTTGGGCTTTGCAAAACTAAGTTTTGTAAAGCATAAAAGAAAAACAATTTTTCTCTACAAAACAACTGAAAAAATATTTGAAGATATAAAAAACTTGAAGCATAAAAACTTTCACCAAAACAACTGGATTCAACATTAAATAACCTGAAAAGGATTGATTTGCCGTAAAATAAAATCAACTGAACACAAGTCTTTCTTCATAGCATGCTATTATACTAAAACTAAGTTATTCAACGATTATTTTCCAAAGTTTTTTTTTTCTAATATATTTTCATGACATAAAATACACATTAAAATATTCCTGTTTTGGGATTGAGTTATACTTTAAAAAAAAATAATTTTAATGGTTTTAATTAGCTGTAATTTGCAATTAACTTGGAGAGTTAATTTCATTTAAAAAAAAATCAGTTCTTGAATAAAGCAATGAAACATGAAGATAAAAAAAAAACTACATATCAAAATTTAATAGTGGTAATATCCATTTATAAACTTCAAGTTGACATGAACTTTATTCTAAAAATTGAACAGCAAATTAAAAAAAAAAGTTAATTATCTGATGATTTGATATTCATTCAATATAGTAATCTATCTTTTTTTTTTTTTTTTTTTTTTTTTGCTATCCAGGTTATTTTTCTTTCCTCTCCAGAACTCTTCTTTCTTTAGGGTGGAGACGGGTGGATTTTCTACATAAAAATCTAACCTTAACATTAATCTTGCGAGGAGGCAAGTTACATAAATACACATTGACTGCAATTGAAATGTAACTGAAAACACATACACACCTTTCATGTTCTGCCAACAGCAGTAGCAGCGGTAGCGATTACATACATACATACATAATGATTGCAATGTCTTGTCAGACGAGTGCCACTCCCTCAGACACTTAAAGTCCATGAGCCCAAAAATGACTTTTTTTAGTCCTACCGGTGAATTCACACGCTCAAGCAGGCATGACACTGAAGACGGTTGTTGAGATCAATTATTACATGCTTCCAGCATTTCAAGCCTCCATGCATCACAACTTTTCCATCGCCACAGGACCATTTTTATAGACAAATGGTTGAGGGAGTATCTATACACATATGATCTTAAAGAGTCTTAGCTTTGTACGACAGCTAAGTCTCTCTCTCTCGGTTCAAAATGTTGAGATCCAGCAACAAGCAAGAGCAAGATAGCCAGCAACAAGTTAAACTGTAGACCAGCTTAATGCGGGTACTGGTCTCCCGCTTTATGGTTTTTTAAATGAGAGATTTGCTTCTCCTAGAAAGGTTGCCTTCACCACGGCTTACGGGAGCCCTCTCCACCCCAACACACACACATACATACACACAAACGCACACGGTGCTAGTTGGCTGTTGACCCCGAAAAAGGGTTAATTCATACATACATACATATGTACAGTAGCGGTAGCTTGCAGTTTATGATTTCTAATTTGTTTCTAAGCTTGGCACTGATAAGTGCAAGCATTCAACTTCCTCCAACGAGCTGAGCACACGATAGAAGTTGATAAAAGGATTAATATACAGCCTGCTCCCTTTTTTTCTGGTGAGCTGACTTATCCCATGGCAGTACTTCCAACCCCAAGGGTCATACATCCTCCTACCTCTCTCCAGCTTCTTTCCTCAAACTGCTTGCCTTTGGAATTCCCTACCTACTTCCTCTTTCTCCGACAGTTTCAACATGCAGAAATTTAAATGTAATGTGAATAAACATCTTACTACATCAATCTCCACTTAGGATGACACCCTCTCCTACTAATTAGGACGTTAATTTTCAAAATAAAATTTCAATCAAATTGATTAATTGCCTGCTCTAGTTGGGGACCCATCACAGTGGACTGGGAGGAAGCTTCACATGTCTCCCCACAGTGATTTAGCTCTGGGATTTGACAACAAACGCTATAGACTCAACATGGCTACTATAGCCGCGTACAACAAGAAACACCCTAGACTAATGAACATGTGTGTGTGTGGTTATAATGAACATGTGTGTGTGTGGTTATAATGAACATGTGTGTGTGTGGTTATAATGAACATGTGTGTGTGTGGTTATAATGAACATGTGTGTGTGTGGTTATAATGAACATGTGTGTGTGTGTGGTTATAATGAACATGTGTGTGTGTGGTTATAATGAACATGGTCATTATAACCACACACACACACACACGAAAACCTGAAGTCCGACCGTACTAATATTCCTGGTGAACCAAGTGCAAAAAGATCCAGACAATTGCACTTAAGTGAACAGCGAGTATACTAAAAAGAGCTCTCGGTTGGTTTCAATAAAAAGCAGGATAATGTTGGCAACTGGTTTGGCTGCCCCATACCCAGCGTTACAATCATCAAAAAAAAAAGTACATACATGGCTTTGGCGTAAACGCCATTGTACAGTATGCATTTTTCATAAATATTTTTCCTTTTCTTACAAACAGAACATATATCCTTTCTTCATAAATGAGCACTTTTCTCTTCCCTACTAACAGGACATTTATTTGACACCACATGAAGTTCCTAACCTTTTCGTCTTCATCCATACTTATATGAATTTATTTCATTACTTAAACTCTCTGGTGCTACCAGATCAGGCTGTCTGAAGATATTGGCATCATGAGACGAAATGCACCTAACATTGATGTTTTTTGTTTTTCGACTTCCTTTTGCAAAACTTAATTATGTTCTGCAAAACCAACCTTTCCCTCTTTTCCTTCTTCTCATTTCCCTTTTCACTTTCTATCCCCCCCCCCCCACTTCCTGACTGGTTTCCTAACTAAGAATATCTCAAACATTAATACTGTAACCCTTTTTCTCTCTCCCATTGCAAAACTCATGTTCTGCAAGGAAAGAAAAACGATAACATCCACTACAAAGCAACAAAAGCAAAAAATAACTGGATGCAACATGAATACTGTTTCCAAAATAACTTAATTCGGTATTAAATGACTCGAAAAAGGGTTGATATGCCGTAAAACAAAACAACCAAAACTAAAACTCTTTCTTCCATTCTTTTTTTATTGACATGTTAATGAAGATAATTTAATAAAGTTGTTTTAAATGTCAAATGTTTTTCTATTCTACAAATTTTTCAACAATTTGAATGAGCTCAGGTGAAAGAGAAAAGTCCAAACCTTCCTTCATTATCAGTTTTGTCAGAGGAGACTCACGATTCTGCATTAAGAATATCAAAGTCATCAAAGACATGAATGTTAGCAATTCTTCATTTATGAACATTTTTTTCCTTTTCTTCAGAAACGAACACTTTTCTCTTTCCTACTATCACAACAGTCATTTAACATCACATGAAATTCCTTTTTGGCTTCTTCCCATATATGGACGTGTCTCATTACTAACAAGTTTCTGTTTTCCATTCCTCCTTGTATTAACACATTAACGATGATTCAATAAAGTGGTTTTAAATGTTAGAATAAGACTTTACTTTTCTATTCAACAGAAATGACGGACAAAGTTTTTTTTTTTTTACGATAAAAACCCGATGCTATTCAATATGGATGCTGACATCTTTAGATATTCTCAAAAGCTAATCATTGTTTGTTCCCTTCTTTATCTTCCCCAGGACGGGTTACCTCGGACCAGTCATCATTCTCGTTTTCTTTGTGATTGCGACAATTGTTAACCAGTTTCTTATGTCACCTGTTGTCAATTATGTTTACAAGAAAGAAAAATGCGAAGGAGATTTCCGGTAAGTTTTTTTTTTTTATATTTCAATATCTATAACATCTGATTAACATGTCAACCCCCTCCTTAAAGCACTAGTCTCTCCCATTTAGCGTCCAAAAACCGAGCCTCTAATCTAATAGTCTACCAAGCTCCACTGTCTACCAAGCTCCAACCACTGTCCCATCACCACAATGATGTGGAATCAATGATGCGAAATTCAATGGAATGTACTCTGACTGTAACATAGTGCATATGAGTGCGTAGGAAAATAGCAGCAGCAGCAGCAGCAGCGAAGGATGGCTGGCTTGCAAAGAGATTAACAGCAGCAGCAACTGAAAAACGCCCATATGCAAATTAGGAAGTGTGCTCAAGAAGAAAAAAAGAAAACAGTACCATGTGCTTGGAGCAGAAGCAAAGTGCGGGCCGAAGAAAATGGACGTGTAAAGTCGAAGACGAGAATGGGTCACTGTGGCCGGCATGCGGTCGAAGAAAGAAGAAAATGTATACTGGATGAGATAGACGAAGAAAGTTACAGCAGTAAAAACTTTTAAAAACGAAAAAAAATGCTGACCCGGATTTTTATTTATTCCAGTTTTATTTATAACAACCACATGACAAACTTTCTGCGCGTTCACTCAGTGTAAAAAACCTGATCAACCTGACAATCGGCAAAATCTCACCGTTTTACTTCCCAGATGCTTCTTGCCTTTGGAATTCTTTCTTAGTCCCATGATGTCAATATCTGCAACAGAGAGATGAAACTTTCAGGTCATGAATGCATAAGTTCAATCGCCATAACAATGCAATTTGCAATCCTCTCTGATCCATTCAGGCGGAATAAAATAAGTAGACATTACATTTAAAACGTTCCTTGTATATGAAAAAGATGTCAATTTTAAGTAAACAAAGCATATTTCCTACATCAATATTTATAAGTAAATTTTTACTTTTATTAAACAAAAGTTTGTATTCTTGAAGAGTTGTGCCCCTTTATTAGTTTTTTTTTTTTTTTTTTTACCTCACACAAAAGAAAGATTATTATTCTTATTGTTTTTATTTTAATTTTATTTTATCAGATTTAAACACATGCAAATCAGAGTGAATGCTGAATCGATGGCCTTTTACCAGTCTGGTGCGACAGAAATGTTTAAGACGAATTCCAAACTTTTTGATCTTCTTCAAGCTCAATACAAACTCGCACAGAGGAAATATGCTCTTACATGTAAGCATGCAACCAACTTCATCCTCATCTTTTATTGTTTGTAACACTCAGTATTATATCATCCTAGGATAGAGCACTGTTGCCACATCTGGGCAGGAGCTGCTTGGACATCCTATCCTACCTTGACAGAGTTCCAAACCGACTGTGTAACCTAGTAGGTGATGCCCCTTTTCTCTTCCTTGCAACCACTTTCCAATAGAAAAGACATTGCAAGCCTGTTTCTGCTCCATCGTTATGTTCATGACATGTGCTCGTCTGAGCTCCAATCTATGAGCCCTCTTTCCAATCTTTCACAAAAATCACTTCTCTAGACAAAACTGCTATAAATAATTTCCCTTGCTCTCTATCGGTGGTTCCAGTTGACTACAATATTGTCATCTTCAAGTCCAACATAAACAAGTTCTTGTAAAACCTTTCTCTTAAATGATCTAATTATATCAAATTTTCACTACTAACAATTACTATGCAATGGTTCTAATGACTACCATACACTCATTAATCCTTATTCTTGAGTGGCCTCAAGGACTTGACAAGTACCGACACTTTTGTAAAAAAAAAATATTCCCATCTTTTATTGTTTGTAAGTTTGTTGTATATTAAAAGAGACAGCTTCCAATTTTTAGTTAGAAATGAAGTAATTAAGATCAAATATAATTATTATTGAAGGAGAATGCTGGAATCGAACGCAGTTATCAAAAATTAAAATAAATACACATTGTTAGTTAGATACGATTCCAGGAATGCAGTGGAATTATCCATTGTAGTGAGGAATAACCATACAACAAAGTTTACGTCAGAGCAAAATAATAGAACAATGAAATTAAGTAATGTCGTTTGTGTTGCCAGGACATGTGTTGGAAGCACGTGCAATGTCCATGTACATAGAATGCACATGTTTGGCCGTGTTCTGATGTCACAAAAAATATAGAATCAATATATACAGTTAAATTAGGGTTCGAAGGACAGTTCAGTCTAAGTCGAGAAGAGTTGGAGAACAGACAGAGTTATTCCAGCAAATTGACTGTTAGCCGAAGCTCCTTAGGAAGCGAAGGGGGAGGAAGACGATAGCAACTTAGCCAGGCATCGGATTCTTATCACCAGCTGGAAAAATAAATGTTTTCTATTTGTTATGTAAATCTTTTGTCTTTGTTATCAACCACAAGGTAATGTGTTTTTGTCTTCTGTTTATATGTAAGATCATGCTGACCCATCGTTTTATATAATAATGAACTTTGTATGTAAACCCCTTCCAAAGATTGACTGTATCCCCCTCTTTAATAATGCATTCCCCACTCTGTTTAAAGAACTGTTCATTAACGCTTCTTCCTTCACATCTCTTGGCCTTCTATTATAAATGTCGTCTCATCCCCGTTATGTGTACCCGCAATGCAACAAGTTTAGTGTTATCAGTGTCAGCACTCATTATTATTATTATGGAGCAAGCTGATATACCTGTTTCGCGAATAATGGACTTACCCAGAAGCTATGAATATAGTTACATCTGATACATTGTGGGTAGCGATTCATGGCAGTTATGGCCCCAGAATCATGACATGTACTTCTGTAACACAACGTTTGCTAATGCATTTTTTGTTAACTCTGCAATGTCTTGATTATTACTAGCCTAAAAGGCGAGAACAGTTATCAACATCATCATAATCAGTTTAACGTCTGTTTTACATACTGGCATGTGTTGGATGGCTTTTAGAATTTGACTTTCAAACTAATTGATCCTTATCACTTCCGCCTATGTTTTCTGTCGCTTTCCCCTCACATTGTACCCTGCTATCTCAACTGTTCTACATCTATTAACCCAAAAACTCTCACCATTCTTTCAATGTGGCCTCGCCATCAAAGTCTCTTGTTCTGCACACGTCTCGCTTTACTGTCCAGAGTTAATCTCCTCTGAGGTCATCAGAACTAAGCCTGTCTTTAAGATCGACATTACATTAATTGTATAATTCTCATATCATTTCTCTCCATGCAACGCATATCCTCAACCCTCACTGGCTAGGTTTCACTTCCATACATCATCACATTGCATATACATACCTGATAAATCCTTCTTTTGGTCAGTGGTGATACCGCTCTGCTAGTTAATAATGACAGAAATTCCTTGAACTTACTCTATCCACTCCTAACTCTTGCAATCACATTAATAAATAGAAGAGTTTGTTTCACAACAGAGAAGGTAATTATTTTCTGAAAACTGAAAATCTTAGGTCAATTTAGTAAAACTCAACTTTCGCTTACTGTCTTTGAAAATCATTTTCATTGATAATTAATTTTCTACTTTATCGTTTTTCATAATTTTTTGATATGTTCATTACTGTACCATGACAATTAAGTAGATACAATTGGTTTTACTTGAAATTCAATATTTAGATTTTTGAATTTTGCTCTAATAATGAAGGAACACCCAAAACATGCACAACCTCAATAGCTTCACCATCCAAATATACCTTCTCCATATCTGAGTTCTCTTCATCTCCATTGTCTTACAATTTTGCACACAAACTAGTTATCATATTTCAAGCTATCAGTAATTCCACATTATGCGACACAATCACGTTGACACACCGGTTCTTGCCAGATTACCAAAGTTCTACAACATTGAGCCTGGCCAGTACCAGATGGGTGACCATTTGGGAAGGCAAGGTGCTGTTTGTACCGCAAGGTAAAATACCAGGTTGAGAGACTGGCATGGTCTATCCTTCTCTCGAGGGTAGATGGGACTCTCTTAAGCCGTGGTAGGCAACCTATCTAGTGATGGCTTCACAATGAAAATACCCTTGATAGCCCTGGCGAAGCATCAAATATTCAGCTACCAACAAGATTTGAATTACACTACAAACTTGTGTAGTGAGTTCAATCTCGGCTACGGCCATGCTGGATGGAATTCCTTGTGCTTACACCCAAAAACGCGCTTACATTCTTGAGATTTTTTTTTTTCTTAAAGTTGACACAAAATTATTGATTAAAAAGAGATAGTCAAAGAGGCATAATTAATTAATAAATAAATAATACTTATCGTAAGTATTTTAGTTTTGGTTCTGACTTAAAGTGATAAGACATAAATATGAAAGAATAAATTAGATGAAAACGATTCTGTAAAGCAACAACAATAATAATTATTTATTATGTAAATAACTAAAAAGAAATTACTTTGAAATTTATTCGTTTGTTGCTGTTTTCCCATTGTATTATTCATCCTAGATGGGTTGAATCAGCTTCCTCCAGAGACGGAAGTGTCAAAGAAATATTAAATTTATAAGCAATCCTCAGTCGCATATATATCCTAGTCAGGTAAGTTGACAATGTTGGGGTTTTGCAGTTCTTGCAGGAAGGAATGTAACAGAGCACATATGAATATGGTAGAAAATATCAGCAGGAGCGAAGGATGGCCAGCATGCGAAGAGATTAGCAGCAGCAGCAGTAGTTGAAAAACTGCACATATGCAAATTAGAAAGTGTGTGCCAGAAGACTAAAAAAAAAAGAAAAAATGCAATACATGCTTGTGGGAAAAACAAAGTCCGTCTCAAAAACAATGGACGTGTAAAGATACAGGAAAGAAATGGCTGGCTGTGGCCGGTGTGGGGTCGTAAAGAAAAAGTGTACACCAGGCAAGATGGACGATGTCAAGAAACTTTTTTTTATTTATTTATTTTTTTAAAATGGTGCCGAAAATAACAGTAATAAAAACGTTTTGTTAAAAAATAAAAAATACTGACCCGGATTTCTTTCCTTTGTTCGAGTGTAACAGCCACGCTACAGGTGATGTCCTTCTGCATGCAATACCTAATATTCCCAAATGGTCACCAATCTGGTACTGACCAGGATCAACATTTCTTAACTGGTGATGACAACGTGTGTATGCTGTATATCATATGATCCATCTATATATATATAAAAGCGAAAATGTATGTATGTATGTATGTATGCTTTTCCTCGATGTCCACAAAAGGCTTCTTTCAGAGAAGCGCTCGCTCGCTTTACAACTTCTTAAAACTTTTATATCATCTATAAATTGTAATATCTCACACTTAACCATGGAGCTCGCCTGTCTATTTAATTTTGTTGACTTTCAAACGTTAATTATTCGACATTTCCCGCATCGGCATGCGTTACATTCGGTTTTCGGTATAAACAAAAAGCGAAACTCGACTCTAATTACTGGTCGAAAGCCAGTGGTCTCTAGAGAGCTAAATAACGTTTGGTCAATGTCGACTTCATCATATCAGACGGTAGCTTTCATTTCCAGACGAGATGCTCCCCCTAATAAACAGGGAGCGGGTTTTTAAAAACAAACAAACCGATTTATTGACCTCATTAAAAACTGTCCCGCACAAAATGCTAACTGCTGAATACCTATCGCCGTCACGTCAATCAAAAACGCGCACCTGTTTTTTTTTTTCACACTTTACTATTTTCCAACTGTGCGTCAAGGCTTCGTTTTTTTTTCATGGGCACCTGTTTTTTTTTCACATTTCGGGTTTTTTTCACACACACACTTACAAACACCCGGGCAACACCAGGTACCCCTCGCTAGTATATCTATAAAAGTGAACGTGTCTGTTTGTCTGTGTTCATTTCCCTACACAATAACTCTGTCACTTTTAAGTCTACAGACTCAAAATTTGATATACAGGGTACTGAGATTTGGGAAAATCTTTGTAAACTGAAAATTGACAGTTATTGTGTAGGGAAATGTACACAGACACTTTCACGTTTATAGATATATAGATAGGAATCGATAGAAAATTGACTTTATAATAATATATATGAAATCTGCATAAATTAAAATATATTAAAGTGTATTTTATGACCAGGATATGTTGGGTGTCCTTGCTACCTTAAATACTTTTGAAGTTTTAACAAAAGAACTACAATAATATCAGGGAATCTCCATTTATTCTGAATATCCACAGGATGCAAACATCAATATATGAAAAAGTCTGCTGTGAAATTTCCACAGGTCCCGCTAGTTAATACATTATTTTAATTTTTTTATTGAAAAAAAAACACAAACTATTTATATTATTTGAATATTTTGTTATTTTTAATTTTTATTTACTTTCCAGTTTCTATCAAATTTTACGACTATGTTGGATCAATTCTAAACTACATTATCTTAGCCATTCCAATATTTACCGGCGTCTTTGACAACCTCACACCAGTCCAGTTATCTGCCCTTATCAGTTCTGTGAGTACCGTATTCATTCATTTTTTTTATATTCATTTTTTACTGAGATTTTCATATTAAAAATAATTGAATTATTATCTCATCAATTTATGTCCCTATTAGATTAAATGATTGGATATGCGAATTAATATACAAGGGGAATTCTAAAAAGCATGCCTCCTATTTTTTTTAAATTCCGTCTGAATGGATCAGAGTGGATTGCGAATGCATTGTTATAAAAGAGATGAATAATCCAACTCGAGTGTTCTTTCAAACTGAAATAATTTATGTGACTGAAGTAGAAATTATCTAAATATAAGGAGTGTTTTGAAAGTAATGTCTCTTATTTTTTTTATTCCATCCGAATAGATCAGAAAGGATTGCAAATTGCATTGTTATGATGACTGATCTTATGCATTTATGACCTGAAAATTTCATCTCTCTGTTGCAAATATTGATAGTGTGGGACTCTTAAAAAAAAGCTACCCTGCCATGGATGTGCGTGAGAAGCAGAAATGTGTCATTGTATTCCTGGTAAACGTGCATTGACAATGGCAGTGAACACAAAAGCTTGCTCGTTTTAATGATACCACTCCTGTCTTGGTAGCTCTTTAACTCTTTCAGTTAAAAAAAAAAAAATTAGAGACTTTACTTTTGAAACAACTTTCATATATCTGAGGAAAAAATTGTCAAATTCAAGATGGACCAACAAGAATTTTGAATTTTTCAGGTGAGGATTGATCATCTATATTATTTGGATTCTTTGGACTATTGTTTTCATGTTGAGTGTTATTTTCACAAAGTTTTGGTCACTGTAACCTCCGACCTTCTTCAGGTGTATTTTTTCAAACTCTGGGATCTCTGTCCGCAAGAATCCATAGTGTAGTCGATAAAATACTTGGTTAAATTTCAGTTGTAAAAGTGACAACTTTTTAAAGATTAAACATTCAATCTTCAGTGCGGGCGACACTCGAAATACAATTGTTAATTACTTAGGACTTCTACTCGGTCATGGCTGAGGGAATGAGAGTATGCTACCTGTGGATTAAATAAAGTGGTTTTGTTCAAAATTCCATGCAGAATCTGGAGTTCAACAAAAAGACTCCCAAGTTTGACAAGATATACTTAATTTAATACTTACTTAGAGTTGGAGGTTACAATGACTGAAACATTGCTAAAATGTCACTCAAGATGAGAACACTAGTCTGAAGAATCTAAATGCAAGAAAATTCTGCTAAAGGCCTGCCAACACTTACTTATAGAGATGGAGAAACATTTAACACCAGACATCCAACCAGTGATGTCTCTGCATATTTACATTCGCCTAAGGGGAGGTAATCCCTACCTGCCTCTGGCCAGTCCAAGGGGCATATCTGCCATCTCTACATTACTGGACAGCTCTGAATGGGCACAGACTTTTAGCGTTTATTTTAAAATCATAAAAATTGCTTTCTTTTTACTTTGATGTCTTCATGACTATTTGCATAAAAAACATAAATTGCTCTTATAGAAGGAATTTATTTTTGTGTTTATTTTGTGTTAGAAAACATAAAAATAACAAATGTTTTAGATATGACTTTCAATTTTGATAAAAATACATGTAAGCCATATTTAAAAACTGTTAATGTTATACATAAGTCTTATCTTAATAATAACTTTCAGTTAAAAACGGTGCTTGTACTAAACTTAAAAGCAAATATAAGAAACAAAATACCAAAAATAATTATAAAAATACAGAAGAAATATCATATAATCCCAAGATTCAAGGAGCGAAAATGTTGATTATATTTAATCTATTTTTATGTGAAGGGAGTAAAAAGAAAGTGAAACCCTTTTAAAAAAATTCATATCCATCTGAATTTTGTGAAACTTTTAGACATCAATTAATTAATATTCCCCAATTTTCATTTTCTCAAAAGTAATTTCAATGGTTTTAGGGGGGGAATAATATGTCCCTAAAATGTAATTTCCCATTTGAAATATAATTATCTTTTCTATATAAATAGAATGAACTCATTTTTCCCGTGTGAGTTTTACCTTAATAGGATTAAAAATCAAAACATTACATGCAAATGTAATGTTCACAAACTGCAGAACAGGATCTGAAGTGTGCTATAGGCCTATTACCTCTACACTTCTTCGAGAATCTCACATTCCTATACTTTTTCCGGTGAGAGTTCACCGCCAAAATCGGTTAGAATCAATGGAAGTTGTAAAATCTTTTCTCTCTATTTGATTCACCCCCCCCACTCCCCGTTTACACCGTCTCTGATTTGTTCACAATGGACAATACGAAGGAACACCAGTTGCTTAAAAAACAGGAATGCTGTCATTTTAACGTTCATTTTCGACTGGGTGAAAGGCAGCATTGAACCTAAGCGAATCGAAAATTTATTTATGCTCTTTCTTCCTATACTTTTTTAAAAATTTATTTTCCCCTTCGCATTCCCCAGTGTTTTTTTTTTCCTGTTTTTTAAAATTTTATTTCTTTAGTTCTCTTTAAAAAACACGTCCGTTTTTTTCTCCCTGATTTTCACTTTTCGTTATGCCGATTTGTTTATTTACATTAAAAAAGAGGAAACAATGGTTGCATACAAATACTGGATTAATGTCGTTATAACCTTCATTTTCCACTGGGTGAAATGCAGCGTTGAACCTAAATGAAACGAACGTTTATTTATGCCTTTTCTTTTCTTATAGCTTTCTATTTATTTATTTTCACTTTCGCATCCCGCAGTGTTTTCTTTTTTTGTTTTCTTCTTTTTTGTGCATACAAACACTGGAATAATGTTGTTTTAACCTTCCTTTAACAACGGGTGAAACACAGCAATAAACTTCAGTGAAGCGAAGGTTTCTTTCTGTCATTTCTTCCTTTGTTTTTTCTGTTTTTCTTTTTCTTCGCTAACACGTTCGGACGTTCGGTATCTTACATGAATTGCGCTTTCTTTTCCCGATTTGTTTATTCAAAGTACAAACAAACACCGGTTGTTAATCAAACTGGAATAATTCATTTTCGACTCCCGAATTATTTTTTTCTTGAAAAACTTACACCTTTGTTTGTTACAACCAGCCAATTGCGTTTTAACGTTCATTTGTTCCATACTACCGGGCAATGCTGGGTACCCCCGCTAGTAAATAAGACTAATAGTCTATAACTGCCCCTCTCCTACAAAAAAAAGGATGAATTGTACAATACTTAATATTTTTTTTCGCAATAAACCTCCATTTCAAATCTGTCTTACTTAATTCTTCTTCTTTAACATAATGAAGAAATTATATACAAGCTGCAGAGATGACTCTGGCCTGAGGAAGAAAGAAATAATGAATCTAGATAACTGAAGGGGAGAATGAGGAACAGCATAATGCAATATTGAACATTGAGTAAAAAAGAACACACACACACACATATATATATATATATATATATATATAATCTCTTTCATTAGTATTATAAGAGAGTGGTATGTAAGCAGAATGACCCTTTTGTCAATATATGCGGCTACACAGGTAAGAGGGGAATAACATTTACACTACCCTTGTGGATTGGAAAAGCAACTTAGTTGGAAATTCTGTCCAAGTTCCTGCGTTCAACAGTAAGGTTACCTGGTTCGAAATGAGTCGACTCCACGTTTCTCAATTTTTGAGATGAGGATTAATTATTCATATTATTTGAATTCTTTGGACTACTGTTCGCATCTTGAAATATTTTCTCATCGTTTTGGTTAATGTAACATCTTCGACCTTCTTTATTGAACACGAGAATCTTTCTGTCGAACCTGGGAATCTGCATGGAGTTTTGAATGGAATGCTTTTGTTAGTGTTGACTGCGTAGAAGTAATGCATAATTGTATCCTGAGTGTCGCCTGCACTGAGGATTGAACCTTCATCCTTCAGAAAAGTATAACTTTCAATAAAAGTATAACTTCAGAAAAGCATAACTTTCCAACTGAATTTTACCAAATAAGTTATCCATTACCCTGTGAGTCTTTACGGATAATTCTAGTATGAATTTTAAGAGCCTGTTCTGATGAATTTGGAGAATTATAGCTCACAGCACCGGAACTCTTTGCAAGGGAGACATTTTATTCCTTGATCATTTTACTCATCAAGCATAAATAAAATACTGACTCTTTTTCCTGAGAGTTTTGGCCACTTCACCTGGCTTATCTCATCCTTCTCCATAAAACACTCCTCTTGCATCTTCTTGTGGTTTTCCTGCACAGCAGAGAAAGGATACCCTTTTGTAAGGTTGTTTGTAGCATTACTACTACAGAGACTTAAATCTATCTTATTTCTAGATGTACAAATACAATCGAGGATTACGTAGGACTTCTATTCAGTCATAGCTGATGGAATAAAACCATTAAATATGATTGTCTTCAAGTCCAACCAGCCCTGTCGGTGGGGCATTAGAATACGCCGACTGTCCCCCTGCAGACGGTAAAAGTCCCTCAATGGGGGTCCTGGATATGACCTTAAACTATATCCAGTGGTGAGGCCCCAGCTTGCGGGCTTTGGGGAGTGTGGAGCCACCCTTTAATTACCATTGCTCCCAGGTCCACTCTGACCCAGAGTGGTAGTACCTGTTAGGGTTCCAACTATGGGTTAAATAGAAACCAACATGGAAACAACAAATATATTCTATTAAAAAAATTTTTCTTCAAAATCTTTGGATTCGGCATTAAATAACCCGGAAAGGGTTGATATGCCGTAAAACAAAAACAACCAACCAACCAATCAAGTCCAACATAAACAAATTCTTGATGAGTCATCCCCTTAAGTAACCCAATTTACCAAATTTCCACGACTTTTTTTGACCACTGTACACTCATTAACCCTTATCTTCTCCGGGCCTTGATAAGTGGTGATTCCTTTGTAAAACAAAACAAACAAAAAAAAAAAAAACTCAATCATGGCTGATGGAACGAGAACATGCTACCCTTGTGGATTAAATAAAGAGTTCTGTTCGAACTTCTGTACAGATTCCCGAATTTGGCAGAAAGATTCCTGGATCCGACACCAGTTTGTACTTTTTTGTCCTGTAAATCTTTAAAATAATTTTTTCTTTTTCAGAATGCTTTCATAACGATTTACCTCATCAGCTGTTTTACAAAACTTATTGACCTTTCAAGTCTAGCGGCGCAGAATGCTGGACTTGCTCATCGGTGAGTTTTAATATATTTTTTAATAATGTGGAGAAATAAAAATTGCCATCATTTGCCCATGCATTCAATTTTAAGGTGGAGTAATTCTATTTTGAAACTAGCAAGACTCATGCTCTGTCATTGCTCAGGAAAATTGAGGAAACCAATAAGCTTTTGCTTCCAGCTCAGAAACCTGTATAAATATTTCTGATTAAATTTTTAACTTTCTGTAAGTTCATTTAATAAGATGATGACAGAAATCCTAGAAAACTACCTCCAGTCTATATTGGAATGTGGCCGTAAATGGATGGTAACATTTAATGCTACTAAGACTAAGCTTCTTTCCTTAACAATTACAAGAAACATTCTCAATCTCAGATTGCCATGATTAATTACATCCTACCTGAGAACTCTTTGGCTTAACATTCATTGAAACAAATACATTGAAGCTATTGCCAAGGCTGCTGCAAAGATGGGCTCCATCTGCTGTTAGAAAATTGCTCAAACCTAAGAATATCCTATATTTCTTCAAAGTAACAATTTGCCCATGCATGGAGTATTAGTACCCCATTTGGTGCATCGACATAGTCTACAAAAGAGTCTTAAAGCTAATAGATCATCCACCATCGACCAAGCTCCAACTTCTGTCCCATCACCGTAATGTTGCATCCTTGTGTCTGTTTCACAAGTACTTTAATGGAACTTGCTCTGATAAACTACTAGCACTTGTATCCCCTTAATGTACATATTCCTGATTAACCTGACAAGTAGCAAAATCTCACCCCCTTCACTGTTGAGGTACCTAGATGATGGAAAGCTTTCTATTCTAATAGCTTTTTTCCTCGGACTGCTAAACTTTAGAATTTCCTGTTTCCTGCATCCTTGACTGTACTAACCTGCAGAAGTTTAAATGTAATGTGAACAGATATCTAACTTCTCAACTCCCCACAATCCCTTGTTAGCTATGATCCCAAATAGTAGCCCCATAACGTCTAAATGGCAATATGCCTTGTTTGGAGTGAAAAAGAGTTTTAAAATAAAAATGATATTAACCAGTTTGAATTATAAGGCACTAAAATCCAACATTTTAAAAACAACAAAATGTTTAATTGTATTGATTTTTTTTTTTATGTATAACCTTTTGAAAACAGAAAATCCCAATCCGGATTTGAACCTGTCTCTACAGAAGATTATCTCTCTTTGTAGGCAAAGGTTTGAAACATGCTTGGATCTCATTTTTCTCTCTTTGGATTTTCTATGTCTCCATCCTCATTTAATAATTATAAAAGTTTCATTTAATAATCAGCTGCAACTACACTATAACAGCAAAATTCAGAAAATGAAAAAAATCGATTTTAAAAAAAAATCTATTGACTTTTTGTGTCAATTTCAACCAAAAACAGTGATACCTACTTAAATCTCTCCACTCTGATCTCTAGCACGTGGTACAGTGGGGGAAGACATGGCTGGTTACTTTTAATGCATCTAAAACCGAGCTCCTATCTTTACATCATCAACGCTCTGATCCCCATCTGGCATCAATTGAAATGGATGGCTCTCGTCTAGGGGAGGCTCCATGTTTTGACAAGCTTCTGGGTTTGTCCTTTACTCATGATCTGAAGTGGAACACATACATCAAGTCTGTTGCCAAGGTCGCTGGGAAAATGGTGGGATCCTTCTACTGCTCCAGAAGATATCTCACTACTGATGCAATTCTCTATCTATATAAAAGCCAAGTACGCCCAAGGATGGAGTACTGCTGCCACATCTGGGCAGGAGCTGCTAAAAACAGCCTATTCTGCCTTGACAGAGTACAAAATAGACTTTGTGGCTTAGTGGGGGATGCCCTTTTCTCTTCCCTGCAACATCTCTCCCACAGAAGAGACGTTGCGAGCCTTTCTTTGTTTTATCGTTATTTCCGTGGCAAGTGCTTGTCTGAGCTCCAATCTCTGGTTCCCCCCTCACCAATCTTTCATGATAAACACCCTGTCTAGCTGAAACCACTGTCAATAATTTTCCACTCTTTATCTGTACCTAAATCAAAACGTACATTCCATGAACAAAGCTTCTTTCTTAGAAGTGCATGCCTGTGGAACTCTCTTCCGCTTGCCTGTTTCCCACCTGACTACAACTTGGATATCTTCAAGTCCAACATAAACAAATTCCTGATGAACTTAAGTAAGACACTCAAATCTCCAATACTAACGATTACTACGACACTATCCCATTGATTACTGTACATGCAATAACCCTTATCCCTGAGTGACTTCTGGGCCTTGATAAGTGGTGACCTTCATGTAGAAAAAAAAAAAAAAAAATTGGCATGTCAGAAGTACTTAAATATTACTGCATTATTTAATTTTTATAGTAAAAAAAAAAAACCCTCACCATATTTCTTTGGGAACATGTGACATACCAAGGGAAGTAACCTCAGTTATTCTAAAAACAAGGCAAGTAACTCGTTTATGATTGTTAATGCACAAATTATTAAAAAATTGGCAATAGTTACATGCCTCGCCTTGGAACTCTTCAGTGTTTTTTTTATTTTTAGCCAAACATTTTATTTTTGTTAATTTTCATAAAAAAAAATGTTTTTAATAATTTTTTCCTACCTTATCGTTTTGCGTAATTTTTGGATATATTCAATACTGTAACAAGACAAGAAGAGACCATTGGTTTGGCTTGAAATTTAATGTTTAAAATTTCAAATTTCGCTATTATAGTACAGTAGCACTAATAATGGTATTACTTATGCAAACCTGAGTGACCACCCATAAAACAGCGTTGCGCATCAAAAATATTGTTAGATAAATTTCATTGTTTACTTCTATTTGATTGATTGATTGATTGAGACAAAATATATTTTTTTCTTTCCTTCCAGTGTGGCCATTTTGTTTGAAGTTTTAAAAATACAAAAAAGTAACCAAATTCCAACATTCGATTCTTTTTCTTCATATTCAGACGAGAGGTAATTAAAAAAAAATTCTTTTTTTCATATTCACACAAATTTACATGGTCTTGGGTTACATTTATGTTAAAATAGATTTCTTGTGATCCATTGGATCAGTATTTTTTATTGCATACTAGCAGCCCACCCGGCATTGTCTAGTCACAAGATACGCTTAAATACAATAGTTTAATTCATGCAGATTACATATTTATTATTATAGTGACGATTCTCTATCTATTTATTTAGCATTACAAGCGTATGCTGTATTTTTGTGGACATCGGCAATATTACATATCTAATGTGCTTCAACAAGTCATATCTTTTTTATTTGTGGGTCAATTTTTAAAAGAATTACATTGATGGAAAGAGAATAGAATAAGCATTCCAATGGTGTTAATTTATTTTATGCGTTCAATGTTTTTATGCTCTAAGTTAAAAATGAAAACATGATAAAAATGACAACAAAATGGGAAGCAGTTTTTTCAATATTTACATTTTTATACGTTACGTTTGGATACAAATGCGCGGGGTTAAATTTGATTGGATATGGCTGAAATTTTATAGGCTATATAAACAAAGAAGTCCATCTCTACTGGTGTTTGATTTTTATTTTTACGACCACAGGAAGCAAAGTTATGACCGAGCAAAGTTGACGAAGAATATTTCAAAATTGATAAGATAAATCAGTATATATCATCCATTTTCATATAGATAATAGTTTCATTTATAATATGTAAATATTTGATAATTATTAATTGTGCGGAATTTTCTTTAAAATGTTATCTTTTATAGAAATCAAATCCGCTTACAGAAAAACGGTCACTAAGTGTGTCATGCGCTGAGAGCTTATTAAAGTACTCTGTTAAAAATAGAAAACTGTCTTACAAGACTAGTCATTTTTTATTCTGAGTTCGTCAATTTAAAAAAATTATTTTCAAGTTTTTCAAATTTGATTTCCAAACAATAATATTTTGTTGTTTTTAACGCTTTTAGTACACATGCACTAAAAGCGTTAAAAAACAAAAAATGTACTAAGTACATGCGTTTAACTTCTTATTTGTACTTAAGATAGAATTGTTTTTTAGTGATCAAAAAAACAAATATATAACAAATAAAAGATATCTGTGCACTTATGCTACCATGCTGAAATAATAACGTTATCAACATGGGGAAGGGTGTTTTTTGTTAACTTTTCTGTACTTTCACCTAACAATTAAATAAAAAAGATATTGTGAAACTTGAATTTATTTTTAACTAATTGTCAAGACCATTTTTTTTGAATCTGTAAACCCGCTTTTTTTTTTTTTAACTGAGTATATTTAAATAATAATAATAACTTAAGATATCTAAATAATAATAATAATTGGGCGGTTCAATAAAGAATTTCATTGTGATGCATTTTGTAAATTTTTACCTTGTTTCCACGCTTAACATTTTCTTTAAACTGACTACCTGTAAAGGTTTTCTGGTATGCTGAAAACGAATATTGCATTTAAATTTTCGGCAAATAAGCAGCTTTCTGGATATTAAACAATGTCATTTCTTACGTTATTGCTGGTGGCCATCTTGGTATGCGCATTTGTGCATAGTTTTTCAGGGTTGAATTTGAGCACACCAAAATGGCCACCAGCGATAACATAAGAAATGACATTGCTTAATATCCGGAAAACTATTTGCAGAAAATTTAAATGCAATATTCGTTTTCAGCATACCCTAAAACCTCTAAAAGTAATCATTTTAAATGTTAAGGTGGAAATAAGGTAAAAAATTACCGTTTTATTTCTTTGTTTAGATAATTGAATTTTCAGTAAAACAACAGAATAGAAATGACAAAAATTACCATCAACTGGTGAATATATAGTTGTTGCTTATCAGGATTCCTGGTATCCTGGTACTGTGAAAGTTACATCAAGGATTCACGTAAAGTACGATTTATGGTTGCATCTCAGAAAATAGGGGTATCTTTTAGGCTAGATAGAGAGGATTTACAAAATTGAAAATTGGAATGGTCCCAAAATGCATACGTTCTGGTCAACTATGGGAATTTCTATCTTTTACAGAAATCCAAAATCTATATGAAAAATTTTCTTCGATTTCTTTCTGAGATTAATTCACATCTACTCAATTTTTTTTTCTTTGAGGAGAGTAGTAAACACTGGCCATGAATTCTCTTTAGGCATTCAATGTCTACACCCAAGATTAAGCTTTCCTTTGGTGAGGAGGCAGGAAAATGCCTGCTCTCAATAAAGCTATATTTAAATAGCACTATAATACTTAGTTTTGTTCATGAATAGACACCCACTATATGATATCATGCGCCAGTTCCAAAAAACTTGAAATTTGTACATCTGAATTTATAATTCATGGCTTATGATAAAGAGATACATCAGATTTGACTGAATAATCAGAAAGAGCACACAATTTTACATAAGAGTGCCAAGTTTCATGAGAATAGCTTGAAAAATAAATAAATGGTGGCGAAATTACCAAATTTCTTGAAATGTTGCGGTTCGTAATTTAGCCCATTTTTTCTAAAGAAACATGTCACCAGAAAGACATATATTTTGGCACTTAAAATTCTCATAACTTTTGAACTACTGATGGTATTTGCATAATTCAAACGGTTTTAAGCATCTTTTACATAGCTCTTTTCATGCAAGTTGATAAAATAACAATTATCTAAAAATAAAAAGTCAACTTGTAATGCTAATTTATTATATAGTAATATTTTATACCTAATTGCATGTTAAACCTTATATATAGTAGTGAGATCAAAGCTAATACATATGAGTTGGGTGCCATCAACTAGAACCAAAATGTACAAGTCTTCACCCTCATTTCTTAGCCTCTAAACCACACCTATACGCATATATATATATATAAATTTATCTGTCATCCCTTTTTTAAAAGATGGAATCGCCCGATCATCAAAGACAAGATGCAAGCAAACAAGAAAGCTAGAGTTTTATAATTATATAGATATCATCATCATCATCATCATCATCATCATCATCATCATCATCCCATATAGATCTATTGTTGACATTGGTTTTTCTGATATTTTTGTAGTCAGAATTTTCAGATTTTCTATGTCCCCATCCCCATGGATAATTATAAAAGTTTCATTCAATAATGATTTTACAAATTTACATGGTGTTAAGATTACATTTATATTAAAATAGATCACCCATGACCTATTAGATCAATATTTTTTATCACATACATATACTGAACAGTTATAATTTTCAAATTTTAATGCATTCAGTGTATGGAAATGTGTTGTACAAAACCACTGGAGTTGGACTTAAATCTCAATCTTGAATAAGAATAGAATGCCATGGCTAAGTGACAACATGCCACGTAAAAAAGAATGCCTGCATTTTATGATGAAGACTTGTTTGCTAAATGAAAGATGAGGAATAAAAGTTGCATATAATTTTATTATCTCATCAAATTTAAAGGGGAAAATTAAAAATAAAGAAACTTTTTTTGACCATGGCATTTCAAAACTAAATGCTTAAAATTAATTTTTGATTTAATTATTTTTACCATTTTATCCTATTCCTTCATGTTTCATATGTAAATGTCATTACATCAGTTTTTATCTATATTGGCATTTTGTATAATTCTGGCCCTTCCTTCTTCTGATGAGAAGCAATTAGAAAAAAAGTTTTTTTTTTTTTTTTAATTTTCCCCTTTATTTTTCCTTATTGAGAAACAAAAATGCAATTTTAACATGATGCTGTGGGGTAGTATATATGTAGGTAATATCAAAAAAAGAAAAATATGATCACTATGAAATAATGGGGATCATTAAAGAAGAAAGGAAACGGGGGGGGATAGATGAAAAAATGAAGAAAGAAAGGAAATAGAAAAAATAAGGAATACAGAAATACATATACTACCCTTTTGATTGATTTTTATATATTGTACCTACTTTTTATATTTCTTAATTACTTTTTACCATTTTATCCTACTCCTTCATTCTCATTTCACTAAACGTTATTAAGCCAGTTTTTTATCTATATTAGCATTTTGTATAATTCTGGCCCTTCTCCCCTTTTGATGAGAAGCATTACGTTTTGAAATGCCATGGCCTACAGAGGTTTCTTTTCTTAATTTTCCCCTTTTACTTTTCCTTATTGTTCTGATAATATAATAAAGTCAATGGATTTTACAAATCTGAATACATTGGGATGTCATAATAAAACCTCTCTTTTAAAGTCTCCTGTTCTGCACACATGTCCCTATACCATTTGAATTATATCTTTATGAAATTGACTTCCAAAGTAACTTATTTCTGGTCAGGTCCTTATTTATTCCTGCATCCTCCCGTATTTTCCTTAGCCTACCTCTGTCAACTGAACCTGCTATCTCAACTATTTTACATCTACGAACCCAAGAACTCTCATCCATTCTTTTAATGTGGCCATACCACCAAAGTCTCCAGTTGTGCCATGCCCTATATCGTTTATATAGATATCAATTTTCTACTATTTTTTTTTTAAATGTCTAAGCATTAGCAGTATTCATGCTGTTACCTTGTGTGAAATTTTGTTTATAATACAAAATTTAGATAATATTAGATCGCCCGTGACCTGTTGAGTTATATCTATTACTAGCATTTCAGCCTGGCGTTGCCCGGGTGTTTGGAGGTGTATGTTGAGCAAAAAAAAAAAAAGCGGTCAATTTTTTTAACTTTGACCCTTATTATGATTCCTTAACATTTATTGTTTGGGGCTCAAACCAAGTTATTAAGTTAGATCCATGTTCAAGCAACCTATATTTAAAATTTTAAGTGTTTAGACCCAAAATTGACGGAGTAGTTTGGTAGAGTTCTCAAAGGTTAAATCGTTGAACTTTGACCCCTTAACAGCCAAATTTCTGAGCGAAAACGGATTACAAAGATTTTCCCTGTATATCAAATTTCGAGTCTGTAGACTTAAAATTGACAGAGTTATTGCATAGGGAAATGTACACACACACACACGTTCACTTTTATAGATATATAGATTAAATATACCATTTCTTAACTTTGACATTGGTTAATAATCATGTTTTTACAAGAATTACAAAGTCCAAGAATTTCACAATGTCTGAATACATTGTGATGTCATAATAAATCCTCGTTACCCCACTAATCCTAACCCTAACCCTAACCTTCTTTACTTTCTTTCATGCAGAGATAATTCCAATTCGATTTTTCCAGATAGATAGATAGAACTTTGGATGATATAATTATAAGATTGAGAAATTCAAACGATTTTGCAGAATACATTGTGATGTTATATATATCCCCTCTCTCTCACTATTTATCTCTTCTCTCATTCCCCCCCCCCTTCAATTGTTTGCATCATTCTGTTCCTCTCAACCAGGCAAGATAATAAATCATCAGCGTTTCATTAGTCAAACTAAAAGTTCATGTTTGAAGTTTTACAATTTTAATCTATAAAATTTTTTATCATTTGAGCATCTAAAACATTAGAATACATTGTGATGTCATAATAGACTCCCTCTTCTTATCATCGATCTCCCACTTACTTTGTTGGTTTAATCTCTGAACAGTTTTCATTTCTATTTTTCCATTGTTTTATTTATGATAAAACACTATACTTTTATACAAAGAATTAGGCTAATTTTTTGCATTTATGACATTCCTCAGTGCGTGCTCACATACATGTCCATAGTAAAATAAAACTCTCGTAGCGGGCACCGAACATGCATTGAATGACTTCAACGAAAACACCATTTTGATTTAAGATACTGCACTGCACAATTCACTGGCGATTGCAATAACCATTTACAAATCTCAAGATATCGTGATCCACAAGTATTGAGAACATAAACCTGATAAACATACATTTTTCTTTTGAGATCCAGCATCTCGCGGTGGGGCAATGGTTAACGTCGCACGTTTTTTTTTCACACTTTAATTTACAATTTTGCCTCAAGGGTTCGGGTTCGATCCTCATACTTACTTTTTTTTTTTAAACCCCCCACCCCCCGGAGTTTCCACACACACCTCCAAACACCCAGGCAACGTTAATCTATAAAATGAAGTCGGCCGAATTCTTGAACTTGGATCTTTATAGCATGTTTTCACTATTTCTTTAAAAAATATGAATATATTTAGAAAATAAAGACCTCAGGAATTTTTCTGTCAAACCGTAACCGAGCATGAATGCACGTATGGTGACTGGATACAGCTAGTCTATAAATATAAAAGCGAAAATGTATGTATGTGTGTTCGCTTTTTCTGTATGTCTACAAAAGGCTTTTTTCAGAGAAGCGGTTGGTCGGTTCACAACTTTTAAAAATTTTTATATCACGTATAAATCGTAATATCTCACAGTTAACAACGAAGCTTGCCTGTCTATTTAATTTGCTTGACTTTGGGAAGATAAATATTCAACATTTGTCGCTCGCCGTATGTGGGTTAGTTTTTTTCCTATAACATCTTGGGAAGCGTTCCAGCAGTAAATGAAATACTATGCCGCAGTCAAACTTGACCTCATTAAGTCATTAAAACGGGCACCTGCCAAATCCAAATAATTAAATAAATTCAAACGTGTTTCCGTTAGCATCTCGCGGTGGGGCAATGGTTAACGTCACACGTTTTTTTTTTTTGCACTTTAATTTACAACTTTGCCTCAAGGGTTCGGGTTCGATCCTCATACTTTTTTTTTACCCCCCTTCCCCCCGGAGTTTCCACACACACCTCCAAACACCCAGGCAACGCCGGGTACCCCTCGCTAGTTAATCTATAAAATGAAGTCGGACGAATTCTTGAACTTGGATCTTTATAGCATGTTTTCACTATTTCTTTAAAAAATATGAATATATTTAGAAAATAAAGACCTCAGGAATTTTTCTGTCAAACTGTAAAAGAGCATGAATGCACGTATGGTGACTGGATACAGCTAGTCTATAAATATAACTATATGCAAATACTGAGCCGTGTGCAAAATGATGTCACGGTAAGGAAAAAGATTATAAAAAGAGAATGGTCACATGTGGCAGGAGAATGAGGAAATGTCGTTGTTACAACGCAAAAAAGAGTCGAGTTATTACTTGCCCTATGCTCTTTGCGATGTACTCTGCTACGTAGTTGTTGCCTCTTATAGTAGCTCCCTACACTAAAGTGGCAATGTGCCTTCTTTGGGGTGAAAATGTAAAAAAAAAAAAAAAAAAAAATCATCTGAAGAAGGCCAAAGGATGAGTTGGTCGAAACGTTGTTAAATAAAAACCATGAAGATGAGGATAAAAGCGCACAAATAAATAAATAAATGAATTTGTTGTTCATTTTTGTTTAATATGTTAATAAAAACATAATAAATAAATAAATAAATAGATAAATAAATAAATAGATAAATAAATAAATAGATGAATAAATAAATAGATAAATAAATAAATAGATGAATAAATAAATAGATAAATAAATAAATAGATAAATAAATAAATAGATGAATGAATAAATAGATGAATGAATAAACAGATGAATAAATAGATAGATAAATAAATAAATAGATAAATAGATGAATAAAAAAATAGATAAATAAATAAATAGATAAATAGATGAATAAATAAATAGATAAATAAATAAATAAATAAATAGATAAATAAATAAATAAATAAATAGATGAATAAATAAATAAATAAATAAATAAATAGATGAATAAAAAAATAGATGAATAAATAAATAGATGAATAAATAAATAAATAAAGAGATAAATAGATAAATAAATAAATAGATAAATAGATAAATAAATAGATAAATAGATAAATAAATAGATAAATAGATAAATAAATAAATAAATAGATAAATAAATAGATAAATGAATAAATAAATAAATAAATAAATAGATGAATAAATAAATAGATGAATAAATAAATAGATGAATAAATAGATGAATGAATAAATAGATGAATAAATAAATAGATGAATGAATAAATAGATGAATAAATAAATGGATGAATAAATAGATGAATAAATAGATGAATAAATAAATAGATGAAAAAATAAATAGATGAATAAATAGATGAATGAATAAATAAATAGATGATTAAATAAATAGATGAATAAATAAATAGATAAATAAATAGATGAATAAATAAATAGATGAATAAATAAATAGAGGAATAAATAGATGAATGAATAAATAGATGAATAAATTAATAGATGAATAAATAAATAGATGAATGAATAAATAGATGAATAAATAAATAAATAGATGAATAAATAAATAAATAGATGAATAGATAGATGAATGAATAAATAGATGAATGAATAAATAGATGAATAAATAAATAGATGAATAAATAGATAAATAAATAAATTGATGTATAAATAAATAGATAAATAAATAAAAAAATAGATGAATAAATAAATAAATAAATAAATAGATGAATAAATAAATAGATGAATAAATAAATAAATAAATAGATGAATAAATAAATAGATAAATAAATAGATGAATAAATAAATAGATAAATAAATAGATGAATAGATAAATAGATAAATAGATAAATAAATAAATAGATAAATAAATAAATAAATAGATGAATAAATAAATAGATGAATAAATAAATAGATGAATAAATAAATAAATAAATAAATAAATAGATGAATAAATAAATAGATAAATAAATAAATAGATAAATAAATAAATAGATAAATAGATAAATAAATAAATAGATAAATAAATAAATAAATAGATAAATAAATAAATAGATGAATAAATAAATAGATGAATAAATAAATAAATAAATAGATGAATAAATAAATAGATGAATAAATAAATAGATGAATGAATAAATAGATGAATAAATAAATAAATAGATGAATAAATAGATGAATGAATAAATAAATAGATGAATAAATAAATAGATGAATAAATAAATAGATTAATAAATAAATAGATAAATAGATGAATGAATAAATCGATGAATAAATAAATAAATAGATGAATAAATAGATGAATGAATAAATAGATGAATAAATAAATGGATGAATAAATAGATGAATAAATAAATAGATGAATAAATATATAAATAAATAGATGAATAAATAGATGAATGAATAAATAGATGAATAAATAGATGAATAAATAACTAGATGAATGAATAAATAGATGAATAAATAGATAGATGAATAAATAGATGAATAAGTAGATGAATAAATAAATAGATGAATAAATAAATAGATGAATAAATAGATGAATGAATAAATAGATGAATAAATAGATGAATAAATAAATAGATAAAT
Source organism: Euprymna scolopes (assembly GCF_053919585.1). Classification (NCBI taxonomy): domain Eukaryota; kingdom Metazoa; phylum Mollusca; class Cephalopoda; order Sepiida; family Sepiolidae; genus Euprymna; species Euprymna scolopes. The sequence continues at coordinate 6,135,672 of NC_136517.1, forward strand.
AAATAGATAGATAAATAAATAAATAGATGAATAAATAAATAAATGGATAAATAAATTAATAGATAAATAAATAAATAAATAGATAAATAAATAAATAAATAGATAGATTAATAAATAAATATAGATAGATTAATAAATAAATAAATAGATAGATAAATAAATAAATAAATAGATAAATAGATAAATAAATAGATAAATAGATAAATAAATAAATAGATAAATAAATAGATAAATAGATAGATTAATAAAGAAATAAATAGATAAATAGATAAATAAATAGATAAATAGATAAATAGATAAATTAATAGATAAATAGATAAATAAATAAATAGATAAATAAATAGATAAATAAATAGATAGATTAATAAATAGATAAATAAATAGATAAATAAATAGATAAATAAATAAATAGATAAATAGATAAATAAATAGATAAATAGATAAATAAATAGATAAATAAATAGATAGATAAATAAATAGATAAATAAATAAATGAATAAATAAATAGATAAATAAATAAATAAATAGATAAATAGATAAATAAATAGATAAATAAATAGATAGATAAATAAATAAATAGATAAATAAATAGATAAATAGATAAATAAATAAATAGATAGATAAATAAACAGATAGATAAATAGATAAATAAATAGATAAATAGATAAATAAATAGATAAATAAATAGATAGATAAATAAATAGATAAATAAATAAATAGATAAGTAAATAGATAGATTAATAAATAAATAGATAAATAAATAAATAAATAGATAAATAAATAAATAGATAAGTAAATAGATAGATTAATAAATAGATAAATAAATAGATACATAGATAAATAAATAAATGAATAAATGAATAAATAAATAAATAGATAAATAAATAAATAAATAGATAAATAAATAAATAGATAGATAAATAAATAGATAGATTAATAGATAAATAAATAAATAGATAGATTAATAAATAAATAAATAAATAGATTAATAAATAAATAAATAAATAAATAGATTAATAAATAAATAAATAGATTAATAAATAAATAAATAGATAGATAAATAAATAAATAGATAGATTAATAAATAAATAGATAGATTAATAAATAAATAAATAAATAAATAGATAAATAAAAAAATAGATAAATAGATAAATAAATAAATAGATAAATAAATAGATAGATTAATAAATAAATAAATAAATAGATAAATAAATAAATAAAGATAGATAAATAAATAGATAGATAGATAAACAAACAAACAAACAAATAGATAAATAAATAAATAGATCAATAAATATATAAATAGATAAATAAATAAATAGATAAGTAAATAGATAGATTAATAAATAAATAAATAAATAGAAAGTAATTAAGAACGCAAGAGAGTTGTATGCTCAATCCGTCAAGTCCAAAGTAGCTGAGCAGCGGCTTGGTTCCCACCAGTTTTGGCAAATAGCAAACAGAATCCTGAACAAAAGTATGTGCTCTATCCCAACTATCATCAATGGACCTGAATTAATCTCGTCAGCATCAGACAAAGCCAAACTTTTTGCCAAGAACTTTGCAGCAAATTCTACTCTTTGCGACCAAGGCCACCAACCCCCAATATTTCCTCCTGTATCAGAAAACACACTATGTGATATACAAATATCTGTACGTGATGTTGCCAAGCTAATCAAAAACCTTGATTCTAGTAAAGCAACCGGCCCTGACGATATTCCAATTATAGTACTCAAAAAACTTCCACCAGAACTAGCACCCATACTTACAAAACTGTTTAAACGTTGTCTTAAGAAGAATTGCTTCCTATCACCCTGGAAAATCTCATCAGTATGCCCTGTATTTAAGAATTCAGGTGATCGTTCATCCCCCTCTCAGTACAGGCCAATAAGTTTCCTGTGCGTCATGAGTAAGTTGCTGGAATATGTGTTAAATAGAGAAGTAATCAACCATCTCAGCAAAAATAACCTTCTTAGTGACACACAATATGGTTTCCGTTCTGCTAGATCTACAGCAGATGTGCTTACAGTTATATCTCATAGGATTAGCGAATCTCTCGACAGAGGCAACCTTTCTAGGGCAATTGCTCTTGACATATCAAAGGCTTTTGATAGGGTATGGCATAAAAGTTTACTTCACAAGATCTCCAGCTATGGTATAGCTGGAAATGTCTTCTCAATTATTAAATCATTTCTCTCTGATAGGTTCATAAGAGTAGTAGTTGATGCGCAAAAATCAGAAGCTCACAGTATAAATGCTGGAGTCCCTCAGGGGTCCATCCTGGGCCCAACTCCTTTCCTGATCTACATTAATGATCTTCCAAATCACATCTTTACATCATTCGTAGACATTTTTGCTGACGACACTACCATCTATGGTAGCACATCTAAGACAGTAAACGACCAAGTTCTCTCCGATTCTCTCTTGATCACATTGTAAAATGGGGAAAGGAGTGGCTGGTTACTTTTAATGCATCTAAAACCAAGCTTCTCTCTTTACATCATCAACGTTCTGATCCCCATCTGGCATCAATTAAAATGAATGGCTCTCGTCTTGGGGAGGCCTCAAGTTTTGACAGGCTTCTGGGCTTGACCTTTACTCCTGATCTTAAATGGAATACGTACATCAAATCTGTTGCCAAGGCCGCTGGAAAAATGGTCGGATCCTTCTATCAATCCAATAGATATCTCACTGCGATGCAATTCTCTATTTATATAAGAGCCAGATACGTCCAAGGATGGAATACTGTTGCCACATATGGGCAGGAGCTGCTAGAAAAGACTTGTCCTGCCTTGATAGGGTTCAAAATAGATTTTGTGGCCTGGTGGGAGATGTCCTTTTCTCTTCGCTGCAACCTCTATCTCACAGAAGAGATGTTGCGAGTTTTTCTCTGCTTTATCGTTATTTTCATGGAAAGTGTTCGACTGAGCTTCAATCTATGGTCCCCCCTCGCCAAACTTTCACAAGAAACACTCGACTAGCTGAAAACATTATCAATAATTTTCCCCACTCTTTATCTGTGCCTAAACCTAAACGTAGATTCGATGATCAAAGCTTCTTCCTTAGAACTGCACGCCTGTGGAATTGTCTTCCGTTTTCCTGCTTTCCAGCTTTCTATAATATGGTTGTCTTCAAGTCCAACGTGAACAAGTTTCTGATGAGCCGTTCCACTTAAGTTAACAAATTTACCGAACTTCCATTACTATCGATTACTATATTGTCCTTTTGACTACTCTACACTCTTTAACCCTTATCCTTGAGTGGTCTATCGGCCTTGATAAGTGGTGACACCTATTTAAAAAAAAATAAATAGATAGATAGAAAGATAAATAAATAAATAGATAAATAGATAAATAGAAAGATAAATAAATAAATAAATAGAAAGATAAATAAATAAATAAATAGATAGATAAACAAATAGATAGATAGATAAATAAATAAATAGATAGATAGATAAATAAATAGATAGATAGATAAATAGATAAATAAATAAATAGATAGATAAATACATAAATAAATAGATAATTAGATAAATAGATAAATAAATAAATAGATAAATAAATAGATAGATAGATAAATAAATAGATAGATAAATAAATAGATAGATAGATAAATAAATAGATAGATAGATAAATAAATAAATAGATAAATAAATAAATAGATAGATAGATAAATAAATAAATAGATAAATAAATAAATAGATAGATAGATAAATAAACAGATAGATAAATAAATAGATAGATAGATAAATAAATAGATAGATAGATAAATAAATAAATAGATAGATAAATAGATAGATAGATAAATAAACAGATAGATAAATAAATAGATAGATAGATAAATAAATAGATAAATAAATAAATAAATAGATGGATAAATAGATAAATAAATAAATAAATAAATATATAAATAAATAAATAAATAGATAGATAGATGAATAGATAGATAAATAGATAGATAGATAAATAAATAGATAGATAGATAAATAAATAGATAGATAGATAAATAAATAGATAGATAAATAGATAGATAGATAAATAGATAGATAGATAAATAGATAGATAGATAAATAGATAAATAGATAGATAAATAAATAGATAGATAAATAAATAGATAGATAGATAAATAGATAGATAGATAAATAAATAAATAGATAGGTAGATAAATAAATAGATAGATAAATAGATAGATAGATAGATAAATAGATAAATAGATAAATAAATAGATAAATAAATAGATAGATAAATAAATAAATAGATAGATAGATAAATAAATAGATAGATAAATAGATAAATAGATAGATAAATAAATAGATAGATAGATAAATAGATAGATAAATAGATAAATAGATAGATAGATAAATAAATAAATAAATAGATAGATAAATAAATAAATAAATAGATAAATAAATAGATAGATAAATAAATAAATAAATAGATAAATAAATAAATAGATAATAAATAAATAAATAACTAACTTTGTTGTTCATTTTGGTTTAATGTGTTAATAAAAACGGACTGAAAAAAAAAAGAAAGCATTAGTAATAGAATAAGTCCACAAGTATGGGCGAAGACAAAAAGATTAGAAATTTCATGTGATATTGACTGAATGTCTCATTAATAGGGAAAATAAAAGTGTTCATTTCTGAGAGATGATTCTGAGTTCTGTTAGTAAGAAATGGAAATGTTTATTTATGAAGAATGTGTGCCGTATACCGATGTTCAAATCAAGGCCATCTAGGTATGTGTGTTCATGTCTGCAAATATATACTAACCATGTTAACTCCTTGATACTTCTTGTTGAACTCCAGTGCCACATGGCCTGGAGAGAAGCTTTGGTTGCACCCCAAGAGATAAGATTGGGATTGGAAGAAGTGCCGTGGGATAAGTCAGCTCGCTTTGTTCACGTAGCTGGAAAAAATGAACTTTGTGTTAACCTGTTTTTTTATCAACTTCTATCACATGCTCAGTTCACTTGAAAGATGGTCTCTGATTGGATAAACCAGAAAGTAAGTTGATTGCTTGCATCAATCAGCACTGAGCTTATAAACCACCCTCTCCCTCTTGGATAGGGTCGAAAAAAAGTTTTCAATCTAATACATCCCACTTTGTCAACTAAGCTCCAACCCCTGTCCCATCGCCGCAATGTTGCATCTCTGTGTCTGTTTTACAAATATTTTAATGGAATGTGCTCTGATGAACTCAGTGCACTTGTGCCCCCTTGACACACATATCCCCGACAAACCTGCTTAGCAACAAAATCTCACCCCTTCACTGTTGAGGTCCCTAAATACCAGAAAGCTTTATACTCTAATAGTTTCTTCCCTTGAACATCTAAACTTTGGAATTCCCTTCCTGCTACCTGCTTCCCTGACTGTACTGATCTGCAGAAATTTAAATGTGACGTAAACCAACATCTGATCCATTCTGGCGGAATAAAAATATAGGCGACATTACTTTTGGAATGCCCCTCATATTTAGATAATTTCTATTTCAGTCATGTAAATTATTTCAATTTGAAAGAATACACACTCGAGCGGGATTATTTTATTCTCTTCACTCTTCTAATATATGAAATCAGTCGCATGTTTACATTTGCATGTGGATAGACAAACTCTCAAACCATAACTCTTTCATCTCTATCCATGTCTAAAACTAAGCAAAAATTCCATAAACAGATTTTCTTTCCTAGAACTCTCCATCTGTGGAACAAGATACCTTGGGGCTGCTTTCCCACTGACTATGGCGTGGTCGTTTTTCAAGTCCAATGTAAATAAGTTTTTACTGACCCGTCCTCTTAATCCTTTAGTATAAGCACATTTTTATGCAATAAGGTGGCACCCACACACATGACGGAAGTTAGCATGCAACTGACGCACGAAGATAAACAAACCCTTCATTCACTTGTTGAACCATGCATAGACCTGTACTTTGAAGACCAGTTGTGCTGACAAGCCATAAGAGTAAGAAATATTTCCTATACAGTTTTTTTTTTTTTTTTGAAAGGTGACTTGAAAGTACAATTTGACGGTAAAGGGTTAAACAACTAAGCCCTACCCCTAACCCTAAGCCCTACCCAAGTTCCACCATTACTGATCATCATGGAGTTGTCTCACATTCTACCTAACACTTATTAACTCTTATCCTTGAATGGCCTTCTGACCTTGATAAGTGGTGACATTCAAGTAAAAAAAAAATTTAAGGTTAATGATTTAACAAAAAAAAAAAAAAGAAAGCTAAAATGGGAATTTATTCCAGAGTGATCAGTAATCATTATTTTAGTCATGGGGCGTGACCTTCCCCTCCCAATAATAATTTGATTTTTCATGGATTGTCAGGTGATTTTTGTGTCTATTTCAGATTTAATATTCCCGAAACGGATCAAACTGCTATAGCTCTTCTCCACAAAGAAACCAATGAAGACAACAGCAGATCGTCTGACTCGTCTAATGTGGCTATCTCTGTCAAAAACCTCACTTATCGAATCCCTTCATCGAGGGAAATTCTTTGTCAAAGTAAGTTTACTCATTTGCATACAAGAAAAACAAAACAGAAATAGGAGTTAAATTGCATTCTTTGAAAGCATCGTTTTGTAAAATTTGGAAACTTTCGAAAACCAAGTAATTCTTTTGAATTCTTGCACTAATCATGTGACACATTTAGTTTTGACTTGAATGCAATTGTCAATAACATGGAACAGTTTTCTTTATGACATCATTCCAAATTTTTCAAAGCTGTATCGATGGATTTAAAAAGGAAAAATAAAAAATATGTACATTATTAAAATGAACTTGCATTGCATTCTGTCCATTGTGCTCACTCCACATTCTATCTAAAAATGTTGGAAACTATTCAAGTTTGGTTGAGGAGCCTTCTCTCTGTGAACAGAGGGAATGTCTCAGGTTTGAACGTGATTAACTTCTAGGATCTTCAAAAATGTGACGTTGGTTTATTTTAATCGCTTCTGCTTTTTTTTTTTTTTTTTGGTTTTTGTTTCACTCATGAACAGAAAGCAACGTTACTTTATTTTAATAATGTAGAAAATTTTTTGATTTTTCCTTTTTAAATCCCTTGATCCAGCGTAGTTGTTGATGCTTTGGTGATCTGCGATGAAAGCTGAATCTATTATGACCAAGCCCAGTGGAAGCATGCTGGCTCTCCAAGAAGGCCAGACAGAGCAAATCCATGCAGAAACTTGTGATAATCCCTTTTTTTGACAGTACGGACATGATCTACATGTACTGGATTCCCACTGGACAGACAATCAACAGGGAATACTATGTTGAGGTTTCAAGAAAGTTCAGGAAGAGATTCCATATAAGAGGCCAGCACTCTTCAAATCTGGTCAGTGGTATTTCCACCAGGACAATGCACCAGTCTACAATTTCATCCTTGTCACAGACTATTTGACCAAGATGGGCATCAAGGCAGTCCTCATCCTTCCTATAGTCCAGACCTTTCTCCCTGTGACTTTTGGTTACTCCCTAAGCTCAAGGAATTAGAGGCTTGCGTTATGAGACAGTTGAAGAAATGAAAGAGGCTATGATGAGTGTCATCACACAAGTGGCTTCCAAGGATCCTTCCAGAAGTTGTTGGAATGGTACCACAGATGTATTGTAGCCGGAGGAGATTACTTTGAAAGGGACTAGAGTTTCATGTGTGTACTATCAATAAAGTGCCCATACGAAAAAGGTCTGGAAACTTATAGATGGCACCCCATATTTTGATTATCAATTATCGATGACATTCCAATACAAAACCATCTAAGAACACTGCTAGATACATAAAGTACATTTGTTGAAATTTCATAAAAATTGGCCCAGCCATTTTGGAGTTCATTAAAAATGAACTCTAACAAGCACATCACACAAAAGTTCGTTTTAGATAATAGAGAAGAGATAAAGATATATTTAGTAAGTCATAAAAATATACAGTAGAACCCTGGGATACGGTGGTCCTAAGATACGTTTTTTTTTTTCAGGTTATGATGTGGAGTACAATGTTTTTCCGGTTACAGTATTTGCACTGCCTTACTGTGTTATTTATAATGTTATTTGATTATATACATGTGTATTATATACTGTATTTTGTTACTAATTTTTAATGGCGTATCCCAAGGTTCTACTGTATATCGCATTTAGATTACACAGAATTTTCCACGTTTAATCCTCTTGAGGATTCCTCAGTCTAGTGACGAGTTGTCACAGGGATGAAACATGGAAAATTCTATGTAGCTCAATCGCCATATATATTTTCATAACGTTCTACCTAGCTCTACTCATGTATTGAGCCCTGTTGAAGTAAATACTAGAAACTGATGCATAAAATATTGTATTTCTTTACAAAATTTTATATGGATGCATATAATAATAACAAAATATTTATTGGTTAGGGTTAGGCTACACATGGAAATTCCACAGAATTAGAAATATGATATTTTTCTGGATAACACAAAAAAATTAGTTTTTTGGACAGAAAAACGAATAACATGCAACAAATGAAAATGATGTCCATTGTATTTTAAATATAGAATTCACCCAAATGAGATAAATTAATAAGTATTAATAAATACTCAGAAAGTAATATTGTGCTACATAGTTCAATACAAATGATAAAATCACATTGTAAGAGGCAATATTTAATTTACTTCTTCAGTCCTGCACCTCTTGGCAACCGGTGTTTTTTTTTTTACCTTATTTCTTTCGAACGTTTCTATTTTTTTTTTTTTACATAACTTCTTTCTTTGGTAAAGAACTGCTACAGGTTCTTTTCTCACACCATTATAATAATGATCATATATTATTATAATAATGATATTTGAAAACGCGACTACATCAGAGGGAGGTCACTCGCATATTCTTTTCCGGTGTTTTGGGGCCAAATTTTACAAATGTGGATATTTTTGATAGCAGTTTGGCCTTCAAAAATTGTATTTGGCCCCTTTTCAAAGCATAACATGATAAAGAACAGGCAGAATATGATTATATATATATATATATATATATATATATATATATAGACTTATATGTAATATACTGAGTTTGTGTAATTCAGTAAATTTTCATGTACCAATAGGTTTTAAGCCAAAAATGGTTGACTTAAGGATTAAGCTACAAAATTATCACATTTCATAATTGAGCATTAATATACTGTGTGTGCAAAATCAAAACTTCAAAACAAGGTGTTGATGACAACAAAAAGTGTATTTCATTTAACGTTACAATGGTTTCAATGTCTAGTTCGACAATTTCAAGCATTATATCGTTTGAAAATTTTCAAAAACCAGCATTTCTTCAAACTTTATGAATAAACACACTTTAAGCAATGTAGCATTTTTCGAATAGAAAGAAAAAAAGGCGGGGGGGAGGGGAATCCCTAGCGGGAAAAGCATGCAAGAAACATTTACCTTGGTTGTGGTTACGGAAAAGCCTGTTTAAATATTAATGTATCGCCTAATTTTCGTATCCTTATTTTAAGAACAGCGTTATGTGAAGTTTTTACGAGGAGCCCAAAGCCATTTAAAATTTAAAAAAAAAATCTATCCCATTTGTTGGGTTTCTAAATTCCTTTATTTCCCAATGATTGATTTTTTTGTAAAAAGAATTTTTTAAAAGTTTGGTATCTATATTTATATTATGGCCGTAACAACCTTGTAAAGATGTTACGGTTAGTTTTAGTTTCTTATTAGTGGCAAGTAATGTTTATATATTATCGTTCTATTGGTACATGGATATGATACCATTTCCGGTTTAGAATTTGATTGAATATGAGAATAAAGTAAGTCACCATGTTTGACAAAGTAAAAAAAGGGGCTTAACTCTACACTTCTAAGATTTCATATTTGTGGTTCTCGTCGAAAATAAATTTACAAAAAAAAAAAATATGTAATATCCCCTTTTGCGTTTTGCTTTATTTCAACTAGAACCAAAAATATGAAACCTCAGAAGTGTAGAGTTAGCCTCTTTTTCTCCTTTGTCAAACATGGCAACTTATACACCTGAAGAGGGCTGGAGGTTACATTGATTGAAACACTGTAATAACACTCAAGATGAGAACATTAGTCTGATTAATCTAAATAATACTAACCATTTAAACCCCATAAAATTAAAAATACAGCTATTAAGTATGAGAACCTTCAATTCGATCTTGCTTTTCAATGTGGAATAGGGCCGACCACTTCCCTAGACGAGTTCATAATTAACGGATACTCAAATTTAACAGCTAAATCTGACCCCCAAGATCGCCATGGGCATGGAATATGTGTCTGCATTAAGGATGGCTTCCCATGTGGCAGGGATATCTCTAGAGAAGATCCTAATTTACCCTATATGTGCTTCAGGGCTGCACTTGCTAACACCACTGCATTTATATTTGCCCTCTATAGGCCCCACAACAGCGGAGTTACTATCTTTAAGAGCATATCTGAGAAAATTGACCACATACTGTCTTCACATCCCTCGGCTAACATCCACATATGTGGTGATTTCAACGTCCATAACGTGGAATGGCTGACCCATTCAAATAAGACAGATGATGAGGGAAGGTTTTGTCATGATTTTGCCATTGCTTATGACCTCACTCAGATTGTTCGCGAACCCACCTGTGTACCCGATACACCCGGTCAATATGCAAGCCTCTTAGACCTTTTTCTCTCAACTTCTCCTGAGCTATGTTCATGTTCCGTTCATTCTCCTCTAGGATCCTCCGACCACTCCGTCGTATCAGTTAAGATAAAAACGAAATGTAAGAAGCCCCCAGACGTACCCCTCCACCGTACTGTATACCGATACTCTATGGCTGACTGGGATAGCTTCCGTACATTCATATCTGATTTACCTCTGCACTCCATGTTTAAAAAGGATGTGTCCTCTATAGTATCAGATCTGACCGAATGGTTAATTGCAGGCATAGACCAATTCATACCATCTAAAAAATTTCAACAAAAACCTAACAACCAGCCATGGTTCTCCCCAGAATGTGCTGCTGCTATCGCGCATAGAAATCACTTTTTTCATAGCTACCAACGTAATAGATGCACTGAGACTAAAGCTGCTTTCAGGTCTGCCAGCAACCACTGTAAAAGAGTAATAAAAAATGCAAGAGAGCTATATGCCCAGTCTGTTAAATCCAAGGTAGCTGATCAGCGGCTTGGATCCCACCAGTTTTGGCAAATAACAAATAGGATCCTGAACAGAAGTGTGCGTTCTATCCCAACCATTATCAATGGACCAGAGGTCATCTCGTCAGCGTCAGACAAGGCCAAACTATTTGCAAAGAACTTTGCAGCTAATTCTACCCTATGCGACGAAGGCCATCAACTCCCCATATTTCCTCCTACAACACAGAACCAGCTAGGTAACATGCAAATATCCGTGCATGAGGTCGCCAAGCTAATCAAGAACCTAGATTCCAGTAAAGCAACTGGCCCTGATGGCATCCCAATTATAGTGTTAAAAAAGCTTCAACCAGAACTTGCTCCCATACTTACGAAACTATTTAAGCGCTGCCTTAAGGAGAAGTGCTTTCCGACTCCCTGGAAGACCTCATCAGTTTGCCCTATATTTAAGAATTCAGGTGATAAGTCATCTCCCTCTCAATACAGACCTATAAGTCTCCTGTGTGTTATGAGTAAGTTGCTGGAATCCATATTAAATAGAGAAATAGTCAACCACCTCAGCAGGAATAACCTTCTTAGTGACACACAATATGGTTTCCGCTCTGCAAGATCTACCGCAGATGTGCTGACGGTTATATCCCACAGGATAAGTGAATCTCTTGACAAAGGCTTCCTTTCTAGGGCAATTGCTCTTGACATATCAAAGGCCTTCGACAAGGTATGGCATAAGGGTCTACTTCACAAGATTTCCAGCTACGGTATAACGGGAAATGTTTTCTCAATCATTAAATCATTTCTCTCTGATAAGTTCATAAGAGCAGTGGTAGATGGACAAAAATCGGAGGCCTGCAATATAAATGCTGGAGTCCCTCAGGGGTCAATCCTGGGCCCAACTCTCTTCCTGATCTACATCAATGATCTCCCTAAACACATACTTAAATCATTCGTTGACATCTATGCTGATGACACGACCATCTACGGCAACACATCAAAGGCTGTAAATGACAAAGTTCTCTCTGATTCTCTCTCCTCTGATCTCGAGCGTGTGGTTCAGTGGGGGAAGATGTGGCTGGTTACCTTTAATGCATCCAAAACCAAACTTCTATCCTTACATCATCAACGCTCTGATCCCCAGCTGGCATCAATTGTGATGGATGGCTCTTGTCTGGGTGAGGCTCCATGTTTTGACAAGCTTCTGGGTTTGACCTTTACTCCTGATCTGAAGTGGAACACGTACATCAAGTCTGTTGCCAAGGTCGCTGGAAAGATGGTGGGATCCTTCTACCGCTCCAGAAGATATCTCACTACTGATGCAATTCTCTATCTATATAAAAGCCAAGTACGTCCAAGGATGGAATACTGTTGCCATATCTGGGCAGGAGCTGCTAAAAACAGCCTATCCTGCCTTGACAGAGTACAAAATAGACTTCGTGGCTTAGTGGGGGATGCCCTTTTCTCTACCCTGCAACCTCTCTCCCACAGAAGAGACGTTGCGAGCCTGTCTTTGTTTTATTGTTATTTCCATGGCAGATGCTCGTCTGAACTCCAATCTCTGGTCCCCCCTCGCCAATCTTTCACGAAAAACACCCATATAGCTGAATCTACTGTGAAAAATTTCCCCCACTCTATATCTGTGCCTAAATCAAAACACGGATTCCATGAACAAAGCTTCTTTCTTAGAACTGCACGCCTGTGGAACTCTGTTCCGTCTGCCTGCTTCCCTCCGGACTACAACTTGGATGTCTTCAAGTCTAATGTTAACAAATTCCTAATGAACCGCCCCCTTAAGTAAACACTCCATCAAATCTCCTCACTAACTTAATGTACTTGCAATAACCCTTATCCCTGAGTGGCTTCTGGGCCTTGATAAGTGGTGATCACTGTGTAAAAAAAAAAAAAAAATAAAAAATGTACAAATATTGGATCTGCTAGTCTTACACAAGTCACTAGCATGCTTTTCTGCACTCACAAAAAAAAATAAATGAAATTAAAATAAGACATGTCTTCATTTGACACCAGGAGAGATCGGCTACCACTGGCATTTGTTGCTATTGCTCGATAATAAAGAAAAAAAATGTATATTTCATTTATTAAAAACAAAACAAAAAAAAAACAAAACCTCTTAGCATCAAATTTGTTTTTAAAAATCATTTCTTATATTTTCAGTTCTATGATGCTTTGTAGAAATATTGGATCTGTTATCAAAATATTTAAAATTAGAACCTATTTATGCGATTTTAGCATTCGTCATAAAAAAATTAGAAGAGAATTTTTTTTTTATATAAGGAGTGAAAAAAAAAAAAACAACTTAGAAGACCATCAGAGCAGTCTTTCGATTTGACAAAAAAAAAAAAAATGCTGATTCATTTTTTAGGCTGTATTAATACATAACATTAAAAATCATGTTTAAATCTTGATAACATTCAATTTAACACCGAATAAATACATCTTTTTTCTAAATGTTGGAGATCATTTTTCCAAAGTTATGCTGAAAAAAAAAAAGTACCAACTTGTGAATTTATAAAGTTTTAGTTGGACATATTAACACCCATACAACTGTCCGTTATATAATAGATACCATGTTTGTTTGATTGTGTGTAAATCTGTCCTGAGATGGGTATTAAAGCTAGTTATGAATAATTTTACTCCATTACTTTTTAGATTTAACATTTCAACTTCAATCTGGAATCAACATTCTCGTCACTGGTGAAAGTGGGTGCGGCAAAAGTTCATTAGTCAGAATGATAACTGGCCTATGGCCAGTGACATCAGGTAAGTACAGTTGCATTTTTAGTCGCGTGCAAGCGACTCTATAAGTCACTCTGTATGTCGGTAACACTTTTGTGCTTGGCCTTTTTGGTTAAGATCAAAAGTCTGTTGTTAATAGATGCTGTTCTTAGCTTTTTAAGCTTTTCTTGGCCTTTTGGCCAAGATATTTTCCAATGAATTGAACTTTTTTCACACGCACACACATATTTTAATTTAGAAAAAAAAAAAAAAAATTACACTCACACAAAATAATTGTAAATATATTTTTTGCAAAAACGCTGGGATTTTCATTAGTTAGTTTTGAGTCCACTGAGTGAATGAGGTATTGTGGTAAATGTTGCCAGTCAAGAGTAAAGTCGCAAAAGACTCCATTTTCACTTTAGTAACAAAGACCCTGCAACACTCCCCCACCCAGATCTTAAAGGGCCTTGTGCCTAAATTTGTTTTGTAAATTTGAATTTTGCTTTTAATTTATTTTAATTTTACATTGAATTATTTTGATTGTAATTTTCATTTTCACAAAATAAATTATATATAAAGATCAAAGTGTAGTATCTGTTCTTACTACATGCTGTACTTATTGTGATATAAAATGGGGGATCACTTTTCTGTATCAATTTAATGTAAAATGATCACCTACTTTACAACCAGTCAGTCTCAAAGCCATTCAAGTCATTCTCCAGATCATTCAAGTTGTTTTTGAAGGATTCCAGTTATTTTTTAAGCATTCAAGTCATTCTTAAGGTCATTCAATTCATCATTAAGTTCATTAAAGTCATTCTAAGTCATTTACTTTTTATTTAAGTCATTTCAGCCCATTTTTCGGTCATTTTAGTTTATCTTTAAGAATTTCATGTCAATCCTACATTCACGCATTCATTCATTACATGAGAGCACGCGACTAATGGCTATCGGCCTTGTTTTTGTCTTACTCTCAATTGAAATAAAGTATGTTCTTTAAACTAGTATCATTCAACCACATACACATATATCTATGTATATTTATGCATGTAAAAATATTTAAATATCTAAAATAAGGAATACACAAGATTTAAAGTTCTTTCCCTAATCCATTTTGATGTAAGGCTCATTTCTTCGGAGGAAATGTCTTTAGCAAATATTTGTTTATGGATAAACATAATTTTGCTTTTTAGCACATTTATTGAAAATTAATTAAAAATATTTTTAAAGGAACATAGAAAAGGACATCATTTTAGGTGATCCAACAGGAGAATTATATTAAACAAGAAAAAGGAAATGCATTTTAGGAACACGATTTGAGTGCTGCCCTGGGAATAGAGATGAATTTTTTACTTAAAAAAATGTTTTGTAAATATATATTTTTTCTTTTAAATCCTCAAAAGTTTTGTATATATATTTTTAAAAAGATATTGCTCGCGAATATTCGTCAAAATTTAGTATTTAAAAATATTATTTTAAAAATATATTAATTGTTGCTAAAGTTAATGTTTTATAGAATAATTAAATAAATATTGAATTGTCTTAAAAACGCACACAGAAAAAAAAAAACAAAAAAAACAAAAAAAACACGGTACATAAAAATCAATCTTGGTTGCAAAACTCCATGAAACATTCGCAAAAATCCAAAACAGAAAGACACCCATTTATTTAAATACGTTCGTTTTGTTACTTACTTAAAAAAAATGTTTTGTAAATATATATTTTTTCTTTTAAATCTTCAAATGTTTTGTAAATATATTTTTATTCGGCCATGTCAAGGTCGAATCACCGGTGTTAGTTGAAATGTGCGCCGGTTGTCGCCAGGCATCGTCTTCTGCTACAGGCCATCTGTTCTTTACTTGATCCATGGACATATGTTTCTTGTTAACTAGCAGTCATCATCATAGCTTGGCAACGATCAAAGCCACGACTACATTGTCTTTAGTCAGGCATTTAACCATTAGGTATGAAGCCTTGCCTGAAAATATGTACAGTTTTTATTGCTTAAATAATTCAGAAATGCATTACTTGTACATATTATTGACGTTTGCACATGTCCAGTTAAAAATTATTAGATAATTCAATATTTGATGTAGAGCAATTGTTTTTTCTATTAAATTTTTTTATCTCTTGCTTATTTTCAGTTTTTTTTTGTGTGTGTGTGCGCTGAACTTTACAAAATGCAACGTGCACATGTTATTCACTGTGTGTCCTAGAATATATATGCCATAATTCATAAATTGGTACTAATGCAGATTACGAACTGGTTTTCTGTAAATGTCTAATTGAGTTTGCCTGGCACCTGAGGTAAACTGCCACAATATGCTGAGTACTGCCGGGAAAATTTAAAAAACGCTAGGAAATAGAAAAATGACAATAATCATCGGGTGTGAATTACAATTAAAACGAAAATAGAAAAGCAATAAAAAAAAATATAACAATATACTCTGAGTTGCTCCAGTTAATTGATGGTTGGAGACAGGAATGAGCAAAAGATGTTTTTTTTTATCATTCAAAGCAAACTTACCTTATCAACAATTATTTCTATGTGAAGTAAATATTTCAGTTTCAGATTTTACATAAAACTCAAACTTTAGCACCCATAGTCCTTTGGGTCTGCAGTATCTACACATTACTGCTGGAATATTTATGTTTGTATTATTTACTCTTCAATGAATATAATTTGAAATCGTGTAATGCAGACTGTTTTTTAAATGATGTTTGCAGCAAAAGATAAAAAGATGGTTTTTGAGGTTTTTTTTCTGAAACTTTAGATACCTCAATTTTTGTAAATTTAATTAGATTTCACAGATTTTGGAATAGTTGAATATACTACAGGATGAAACGATAAAAGTTACGCTCTGAATAAAACAACACTACTTAAATTTAAAACTTTTATTGAAAAAAAATCAATCCAAGTAATTTGATTATGTAGTAGAGCTGACATGTATTCAATGTAGCCGCCTTTACCCTCAATCACCACCTTGATACGGGTCCTTTTCCACAAGCACCAGTGGGAGCTCGATGAATGCTCGGCAGATGGCGGCAACCAGGCTGTCTTTGCTGTTGTGGGAGATCATGCTGGTGATGTTCTTGATGTATGACCAAACTAACAAGTCCAGTGCGTTCAGGTTGGAATGAGGGGGGGGGTGTCAGTGAGAGAAGGGTACAAAGTAATAGCACTCCTTCTGAAGCCAGTCGTGGGTCTCTTTGGACTTGTGAGTCTGCGCCAAGTCCTACTGCCACACCAAGGATCTACCAGCGGCCACCTAATTGCATCAGGGGATCACTACACTCTTCAGCACATCCAGGTACACTTTGGTGTTGACTTTCAACCGACTTTGAAGATGTGAGGTGTTATGATGTGGCCCTCACTTGAAACCACACCAAAGACCATAACCGTGGTCAGAAACTTTGTTTTCATCACCCTGGGCACATCCCTGATATTCGTGGCAGTCCAGCAATGCAGTTTGAGGGTGCAAGCAATGGTCTTGTTGTCATAACTTGGATTAATAGAGAGCATGAGTTGTACAGTGGTGCCTCTCCAATCTCACTCATTGAACATTGTGTCACTTTCAGACATGAGAAAAGGCTTCTATTGCTTCTGGGATTTGTACACAACTGGCCAACTAGTAGATGGTCTGCAACAAAAAAAGAAAACCAGTTTTCATCAAACAGAAATGGAATCATGTTGTCTTTTCTAGGGCGACAATTTTTTTGTTTCACATTGTATAGGCACAACTTCCCAGTTGAAAATAATCAAATTTTGGCCATCGTTTCCAACCCTCTCATGATAGTGTTCATCATTCCAATGATAATCATTTAACCCTTATCCTTGAGTGTTTTGGGTATCGATATGTGCTGACTCATTAGTATTTAAAAATATTTTTTTCTAATATCGATTTCGAATTAAAACAAATATCTATGAAAGAATGTAAATAATATTGTCAAAGCTTTAAATTGTAATTTGAATTTTATTATATTTTTATTTATTTATCTATTTTTTTTTCTAGGTCATATCGAGTGTAACATTCATTTAGGCAATAAAGGAATGATGTGCCTCCCACAAAAGCCTTATTTCACGAATGGAAGCCTTTTGCAACAGGTATGTATTGAATGGAAACAGTGAGAAAGTGGAATCCATTAATTGGTTGATGACATGGGCTTGAGAGATGCTCTATTACATTCACTTTTACTCTTCATAACACAATAGAATAAGCATGAATTGCCAGGGTAAAATAATCATTGAGAATCCATTATCTGGGAACTATTCTTATAATAAATGCTGCTACTAGTAATAAACTGAAATGGCTAATTGTCCAGAAGTCCTGTATGACTGCAATTGGAAGCAAGATCTGATGACTTGGCATTAACAGTGTAAAAACCATGAAAAATGTGGAGCCAGGCTGAAACATCTGTATTATTTTTTTATATGAATATCTATATTGAAAGATGGGTTTCAGCCAATTTGAGTAAAACTTTGATGATTGCCTGTCTTGAAAAAGGTTCACTTTTATTTTTTGAGAGAACTCCTTAGCCAGGTCTCTAGCAAACCATTTAAAAGGAAATTGCCTGAGAACGGTACGAGAATGCACTCGCCCAGGAGCAATTCAAGGATGTCAGGCGAATCATTTTTCAGTAATTTTGTAGATAGCTCTTAGTCCGTGTCGTTATCTGAGTTCATATTGGCATCACTGGTTGAGTTCATGTTAATGTTATGGTTTAAGTTTGTATTGGTGTTATTTGTTGAGACCATGTTGAGGTTATTATTAGAGTTTATATTAGCATTATTGGTCAAGTCCATGTTGATGTTCTTGCTTGAATCCATATCAACAGCAGTTGGGTAAGACTTGTGCATGCGAGTATTACGTTTTTTCTAAAAAAAAAAAACGTTTTCCACATGTCTGAATAACCTACATATAAACTTCAAGTCTGTAGATCAAAAATTTGTTGCGTATATAGGTTGAGAGTTGTCCTCACACCCACGCACATTCTCAATGTTATAGATATATAGATATAACACTAGCTGTGCCTAGAACTAATCTTTGATTTGCATTTTTTTTTCAATCCTCTTGTTTATTATTCTTGTACCAAACTTTTATTATTGTTAAATGTATTGCATGTATTCTCTTTCAACTAGCCAATTTCTATTTGTTATTGTTGTGCATGCTATTAATTACACTCGTTAATGTTTTCAAAATGAAATCATTGGATTTTCAGTTATATTCAAATAGCACTAGTCAATGATTTTTTTAAAAAATTGGAACAAAGAAAATTTCTTTTTCATCATTTTAAAATAATGATTACATAAAAGTTTGTTTCTAATTTAAAATTAATCTTTGTTTTAAAATAACTAGCAAGGAGACCCGATGTTGCCTGAGATTGAATGAAGATCAACGAATTTTTCACCCTCTTATATTTTATTGCCATCGAAATCAGTGAACTCGACCATTTTTCAATGAAATCGATTAAATTATCTCCACTAACCAAGGAGAGAAAAAGTGAAGTGCAGTATCTAAACAGATACTACACTATAATCTTTGCTTGAAAACCAGATACTTTTTCACTGTACAGATGCTGAACGACTTCTCTACTAGCTTCTTTCCTTGCCTTTATAATTTCGTCCCTGCTCCCTGTTTTTCTAACTGTAATAGCGTGCAGAAATTTAAATGTAATCTGAACAAACATCCTGCTGCACAACTACCTACTTCAGGAGCCCCCTATAACTCGGGCTCCTGAAAACAGTGACCTGTTACATCTCAGTGACAATGTGCTTTGTTTGAGGTAAATAAAATTGAAAGGGATAAAATCTTACCCAATAGACTGAAAAAAAAAAAAATGTTTTCCAAAAAAAAAAAGAAACCCGATTTCTCATTCACGCAAAATACATCTTGATCGAATCCAAACATGTAGCACATGGGAAATGCTTTATTTCCACTTTTTTCTTATAGATTATCTATCCTGACAGAGAGGAAACGTTTAATTATGGTGAGTAGAACTCATTTCATTATGTTTTCATCTTATAATTATTTTTACTCACTAGGAGTTCTCACACAGGATATCATCACTGATTTCTCACTGACAGCAACCGGTAGTATTCCTTGGAATCTGAGTGACAAGTCTTTCCATATTTCCAGTACTCTTCACCTATTTTGATAATCAGTGCAACTGACTTTGCATTATTGCAATAGCTGTTTACCATTAATTTCTCAGTAGTAATGACTATAGGTTTTCTCTGGGATTTGGTTGGTAATACGAAGCCTCCCGAAATTCCCAGTACTCTTGCACTCTTTCAGTGGAGATTTGGTTAGTGCTCTCCCTTTTCAATCTTTCCATCCTCCTTGACCTTTCACAACAATTTTGTGTGGTATCGGCCGAAGCAATCCTAAGCAGTGAAGACTATGATGGCAGTGTACAATGCCTGCATCATCAGCATACTCTGGTGCAGCAGCGAATTATGAATCACCTATGCCAAATTAGAGCGGGGACTCTACACTTTCCACATGCATAATTGCCGCATCATCCTATCCTGCAGAAGCCTTCTTAGTATGTTCAATTTCCTTAGGCAATGCAGCCTACACTGGTTAGGCCATGTTCAATCCACGGAGGATATGTGTGTTCCAAAGGAGAAAGTCCACTGGCCGCCCCCAACTCTGATACATATAAAGTGGAGAATACTAGCTGTACTGATTTGACACTGTCCAAGATCCATTCAAATTTATTTTTATAAATATTCTATCATCACACTGTTCTAGATAAGTTTGGTATTTAAGCAAAAAAAAAAAAAAAAAAAAGAAAATAAAGAACGCTAACTCTTACTAAAAGAAATAAGTTATTTCCCTTTGGTTAAATTTTCTTCTTTTTAAGTATTTATTTAAGAATGTTTTCTTATTAGCAAACTGTTGTACCAGATTAAGTATTTTTTTTTTTAAAATAAGAACGACCGAGGTGGAGATAGCTCGTAATATTTTCACTGTTTTGTCTTTAGAAATGCATTCACATCTTTTATCCGAAATATATTTTTTTTTATCAAGTATTATCCTTTTTAATTTTGAAATCTCTTTTTATTTTTTTTAATTCTTTTCCTAAGTATTTCTACACACAACTGCCAAATTATCTCTTTTAAAGATGTTTTTCTGGTTTTCAAACCCATGCAATTTTCCTGGAGTTTTATATATTTGAAATGTTTCAGTGAACCAGAATAGAAATTCTTTATCCAACCTGATTGAATTTAATTATAAAACTCTTTCAAATAAATGCCCTTCTGTCAACAGATCCTGTGGTCCAAGATGAAATCTTTCAGTATTTGGAAAAAATTAAATTGCAATGTCTTGTATCAAGAGTTGGTCAACTGGACAAAAGATTAGACTGGGACTGGTAAGTACGTTCTTAGATTCAACAATTGTTTAACTGCAAAGTATCTAACCTTAGCAAAATAATTATGCTTTTTTTTTTACATGGGAGTCATCACTTACCAAGGCCCGGAACCATTCAAGGATAATGGTTAATAAGTGTATGGTAGTCACTAAGTTAATGATGGAAACTGGGTAGCAATGGATTATTTTTTTTTTGGGGGGGGGGGCATCTAAATAAGAACTAGTGTAGTGAACAGGAAAGCAGGCCAGCGGAACAGTTACACAAGCGGGCAGTTCTAGGAAATGAACTTTGTTCATAGAATTTGCATTTAGATTTAGGCACGGATAGAGTAGGGAAAATTGTTGATGATTGTTATAGGTAAATGAGTGTTTTTATGAAAGTTTGGCAAAGGTGGGGCATGCAGATTAAAACTCAGACGAGCACTTTCCATGAAAATGATAGAGCAAACACAGGTTCACAATGTCTCTTCTGTGGGAGACAGAAGAACAACAAAATGAAATATATATATGTGTAAGTATATATATATATAATATATATACAAGCAAACAGATAACTTTATAAATATTAATTCTTTAATATTTATATTATACTTTAATTTTACCACCTTGGATCATTTTGGTAAATTTAATTGTAATTTTTATTTTATATGTGTGTATGTATATATATATATATATATGTGCAGAATATTAGAAAGTTCCATCAAATGTCTGGCCAAGAGGAAGCTCCAGGTATTTCCATAAATAATAGCAATCAAGAGGTGTTAAAATGTTTTTGACTCCTAATGGGGTATGACACTAATGATTTCAACGATAGTTTTTGTAACCATAAGTTATAATAACCAACCAATCAGAAGCTTCCAAAGTTACTACAAAAATTGTTGAATTTTGGAGTCAATCAGTTCGCCATCATCTCTGTCCCGAACCTGCATTTGATTCTTCACTGCCATCTTTGTTCAACATAATGTCTCAACACTTAATAAGAGGCTACAAAGAGATTTGAATCTTGTTTTTTATTCTTGAATAAAATTAACAAAATCAACCCCCTGACATGTTGGTGGTGACATGGTTAATGACACGAACTGACAACCTAAGCGTCCCAAGTTCAAATCCAGTTTGTTTCACAAAAATCACGTTCACTTAGGATGTTGACAACCTTCACATGATGTCCCTCCCATAAATACCTGATGTCTTTCTAGAAATATTTCTAATTAGAAAAATATCGAGGAAATCAATGCCAACAATAGAATCTTTGGATTCATGTGATATTGATGATGATGATGATGATGATGTCGATGACCAAACTGACTGTAATCAAAATGAAATAACTTTAAAAGGCTTGATGTACATTTATATATAATAAAATATAATAAAAGCCTAGATGCAGAATATCATGAAGTTTTATTGAAATTCTTACAAACGAATGAAAATAATGATAAAGCAGAGACAGGCTCGCAATGTGGGAGAACAACAAAATGCATGTATATATATCTATATATATAAAAATGTAAAGTTGGTTCGTTCTAAAGAAATAAAACCATGTTTATACGTTACCAATTTATTTGAAATTTTCAGACAACCCATTTTTAGAGTCGAGGTATGTTTTTATGTTATTAAAATAAATTTACCTAATTAAAATTAAAATATTAAATAAAATAAATATATTTATTTTTCGTTTCTGCGAATCTGTTCTGTTGATAAAACTGAACTTCCGGTTCGATTCATTTCACAGCCACAAATTGATGAAAGGTTTAATTTTCTGTTAACTCGATAAGTAAAAAAAACAAAAAAAACAAAAAAAAACATATTTGATTTGTTTATCTTCCAAATTTTTTAATTTACACATCTTTTCTTTATTATATAAGGCCAAAAAAAAAGTTTGTTGCTTGCTTTTGAGTTTTTTTTTTTTTGTTTTTCTATATAAGATTACTCATGCAGAGAGTGATCCGTGCTGAAATAATGTTATTATTTAAAAAGTCATTCTTAACATGGGGAGGTAAGGATGTCTTGTACCTATTCTGTACTTTAACCTTACAATTGAATAAATAATAAAAAAAAAATATCGTAAAACGTTATTTAAACGTGGAAATATGATTTAAAAAATAGTGCGGCTCTCTGCATTAGCACCATTTTTATTTATTGTTGTTGTTTCACGAATTTTCGGCCAACTATTCCTCTGGCCTTCATGAAAAAAAGTCCTTTTATAAATGTTCAGTAACATTATTATTCTTAAAGAGTAAAATGTTCAGTAACTTTATTATTCTTAAAGAGTAAAACTTTTCTTATTCATGAAAGGAGTTAAGCCTACGTAAATAAATAAATGTTTGTACACGTGACAAATTATCAATAAATGGTTTAGTTACTTTTTTTAAAAAATGTTTGTAAAAGTGCGAAAGGCGACGTTACGTTGTTGTACAAACATTACTCCCATGCTTAATTTCTATACTTATAGGTTTTTGGAATTTTTTTTCACTGGATTATTATTGATTGGACACTAATTAAACAGATTATTAAAAAAAAAAAAATGTAAAAAAGAAATCATTATTTCGACATTTGAAAGTGGTGCTCACTTTTTAGTTACAACATTCTAATAAATCAGTCACCCATTTTGTAAGCAATAAAAACGCGGTATATCAAAACCATAGAAAGTAAAAATAATGAGTCTCTACCGCATTTGTAAGTCAGAAATATATTTGTTTCTCAAAGAAAAAAAATAGAGAGAACAGGACTTTTTTTATTGTTTTCATGAAAATAAAGTTTCGAGATTTTTAATTATTATTTTTTTTTTACTTATTTAGTCAGTTTGTGTTTTTTTTTTAAATTGTTTTTATGAAAGGTGAGTTTTTTTTCAAAACTTTTTTGTTTCTTTTTAATTTTTTTAAAGTATTATAAATTTCACTAACATGCTGGAGAAATGTTTAATAATTTGGTATTTTTTTAGATTAGGTCCACCTCCACAATTTTCCTTTCAATGACGACATTTATAGGTTTCCGAGTATGCTGAACACGCAAATTGCATTGAAATTTTGCGGAAATAAATAGTTGTATTATGCATTGTATTCTTCGGCGGCCATCTTTTTACGTGCACACGCGCCATAAACAAATACACACACGTAAAAAAGATGGCCGCCAAAAATTACAATGCATAATACAACTTTTTATATCTATATAACTACTTATTTCTGCAAAATTTCGATGCGATTTTCGTGTTCAGCATAGTCGAAAACCATTTCAAGTCGTCATTTAAAAGAAAATTGAGGAGGTGGACCTAATCTAAAAATTTACCAATAATTTTTAATCCCGTACGCCTCCCGATACATTGCTTCGTCAACATGCGACCATTTTATATCTCCCGAAGACACTTCCGTATTTAGAAAAAAAAAAAATAAATACATAAAAAGTGACCGATTTACCAGAACGTGGTAACTAAAAAGTGAGTATCCCTTTCAAATGTTGAAATGATTTTTTTTTTTTTTTCAATTTTTTTTCATAATCTGGTTAGTGTTCAATCAATAATAATCCAGTGAAAAAATTTCAAAAAACCTATCAGTATAGAAACTCCACCACGTAAGTAAATAAATAAAAAATGTTACGTGCGCATGCGTTAGCCTTGACTAGGGGGGTAGCAGTATCAGAATTTTTGTAGGAATTTTTGACACCCCTAACACGAAACTGCGAATACAATATAAAAATCTCGGAATTTCTCTGTTAAAAGTGGGTTATTTATTTTCTTTATGGATTATACTTCCAAAATAAACTATTACAGTTGTTTTAAAAGTAATAGAAATATTTTTTTTTTTTTTTTTTTTAAAACAGTAATGAATTTTCCGAACTCAATATTTTTCAATTTTTAAACTCAATATTTTTCAATTTTTAAATTTTAAAAATCTATCAAAATTTTTCTATTGATTCTATTTTTACGATATTTTCAGGGTCAATGTGAAATTTTATGTTCTTTCCAATAAATCGAATATAATATTTTAGACAAACGTTTTTTTTTTTAAAATTCACGAACCCCCCCATCCCAATTTTTAAGTGTCTATTAAAAAGTAAATACTTAATTTAGTAACCCGAAAGTAAATAATTAATTTACTCACAAATTGAAGAGAAAAGGTCAATACATAATATATTCAAATTTAAAACAAAAAAAAAACATAGTGTTCTTTTAGAATTTTACCTGTAAAGTCCGAAGTTTAAAACCTTTTAAAAAAAAGCACGTTTTTTTTTTTTTTTTTTTTTTTTTAATGAAATCTTGGTCCTTGCTCCTTTAATTGAAAAAAAAATTAGGGCTTGAATTGCATTTTTCGAGGAGTTATAAGCTTGGAAAGATGGGGTGGAATTATTCGCTATTTTCACGAAATTTCTGACACTGCTACTAGGGGGGTACTAAGGGAACGACCATTAAATAATTCTGCGGGTCGCCATGGAACTCAACGCCCAAGGAGTATCAAAATAGTTTTCATGATCTGAAGAAATTTTTTTTTCCGAAAAGTGGGTGATCACTTTTCCATCTAAATTTAACTGAAAATGAGCACCCACTTTCTGGCCACCTGAGGAAGGGGCATTTATTTTCGTGTTTATTGGCTTAAAGGTTTTTTTTACAAGGCAGTTTGGTACGCGAATGCATATTTAACAGTTTTCGTTTATGCTCACGCATAGCATAAACAAAGGCTACGTCTGTGAAATGGAAAATAGTCCCAGAGTTTAGGGGTTAATACCATGCAAAAGAAATCAAACAAAAAGACTTTTAAGCCAAGAAACACACAGAAAGAAAAAAAAAAAATAGCATCCATTTTTTTTCTATCGAATTCATTTGCTGTTTTTATTGAAAACTATTTTCCCTCGGATTTTTGATATAGTTTTCTATTAAGGGCTGTGCGTCTCATGTTCGTAAATAACAACATTTTTTTTGTAGATTTTGGTGTGCTAAAAACGAATCTGCAAACCGTTTCCGTCACAAAAAAATAGTTTTTATGATATGAAGAAATTACTTTTTCGAAAAAGTGGCGATCACTTTTCCATGTAAATTTAACTTAAAATGAGCACCCACTTTCTAGCCACCTGAGAGAGGGGGGATTTTTTCCCATGTTTATTGGCTAAACAGCTTTCGTTTATGCTTACGCATAGCGTAAACGAAGGCTACGGCTGTTAAATGGAAAATAGTCCCAGAGTTCAGGGGTTATTACCATGCAAAAGAAATCAAACAAAAAACTTTTTAGCCAAGAAACAGAAAAATGCTCCTCTCTCAGGTGGCCAGAAAGTGGGTGCTCATTTTAAGTTAAATTTACATTGAAAAGTGATCACCCACTTTTCGAAAAAGTAATTTCATGAATGTCATGAAAACTTTTTTTTTGCTACGTAAACGGTTTGCAGATTCGTTTTTAGCACACCGAAATCTACAATAAAATATTTCGTTATATATGAACGTGAAACGGGCCTTAAAGTAAAATAATACCGGATTTTTTTGAGCAGATTTGCCATTTAGTTGTACAAATATCCTCACACCAGGTAATCACTAAAAGGGATTTTTAAAAGTCGTCACCTGTATCGAGCAAAAGTTTAAAACCACCGATTATATGCCAGCCTACATCATGGTAACATATATTGAGTGAGTTCCTAACAGTATTTTTAGTTTAAACTCATTTTCCCAAAATTTCCCCAAACTTAACATGTTCGATACAGTCTGCCGCCATTTGTATTTTTCAGATATACCGATAAACATTGAATGTTTTTGAACCGATTATACATTACATAAAAACACTAAAATCTTATCCAGTTAGGTAGAACACTTACTTTTCTTGCCTTTGATAACATTTATTTGTTATATATTTATTTTTTGACAACTTCTTTGTATCTGTGTTTAGTAATATAAACTCTTTTCATTTAATGTAACGTTTAGTCGGCTCGAAAAACAGTGTTTATTGGTGTATTTGAAAGCTACAAATGGTGGTGGACACTGTTGATTACTTTAAGTTAGAGAAAGTGAGTTAAAACTAAAAAAACTATACAAAATACTGTCAGAAACCTATCCATTATGCCAGCCTATGTCATGGTAACATATGTTCGGTGAGTTTCAGACACTGTTTTGTATAGTTTTTAGTTTTCAACTTACTTTCCCAAACTTAACGTATTCAACAGAATTCGCGACCATTTCTGTTTTTTGAGCCAATTAAACATTTTACATTACATAAAAACACTAAACAATTATCCAATTAGGTAGAAACGTAAATTACCTTACCTTTGCTTTCATTTATTTGTTTTTGGACGACTTTTTCGAATCTGTGTATAGTAACCCCCCCTCCCCCCACCATCAACCAAATATTAATTACTAAATCACATTTTTTAAAACAACAAAAAAAAGCATTTAGCGTTTCAACATTTTTGCTACGTTCGGCTTCATCCACTGATTGTTGGTCAAGTCCAAAACATGAATGATTGACAGAAACTCTCGAGGATCCAGATCAAATTCTGCAAGAGCACCATTTTTTTCAGTTTCGCCTTCTTTTTCACTTTTAGCAGTGGATTGCTGTACTAATATAAGAAGCATGCATTTTCTCTTTTATTAAATTTTTCCATTACACCAAATTGAGCCACTGCAACGCGTGGCAGGGTACAGCTAGTATATATATATATATATATATATATATATATATATATATATGTGTGTGTGTGTGTGTGTCTGTGTAAGTATATACAAAATATCAGGAAGTTTCATCCATCAAATGTCTGATATATCATAAAACAGCATTTGACAAAATCTGATTTAAATTTAAAAACTTTGCAAAAAATCTTTTACAACCATTTTTAAATTTCAAAAGCCTACATGCGGACTATCAGGAGGTTTAATTGTCAGGCTGAGAGCAGACTCTATGTATTTATTCGGATACTGGTGAGGGGGAGGAGGACACGATCAATTCATAATAATCGTCAATGTGTTTTGGGATTTGTGGACTAGGTCGACAGACATGCCTGAAGCAGGGCAGAAAGGGAAAGTAAGAGAGAAATAGAAATGAAGAATTTTTTTTTTTTTTTTGTAGCACATGAAAAGGTAAAGCTGTAACAAAGTACCCACTAATATGGCATCGAGAGGCCCCACCAGAAGCTACTGCATGGTCCAGAATCCATTCACCAAATGGCAATACAGCAGCCCCAGTACTTTGCACCTGCTGATAGGACAGCGTCCTTAGTGGTTAATCTAAGGTTTGGGTCCCTGACTATCAGGCGGATAACGTCAGCCCAGATAAAACGGTTACCTCCAGCACCCTCACTAGTGACATGGCTACAAGGATAGACATAGAAACAGAAAGTTTCCGAAATCCCTGGCAGCTGTTCACACAAAATACTGCGAACCTAGAAAACAGCTTTTTCTTCTCCCTTTGTCAGAAAAATCACTCATTAAAAATGAGGACTGAGGGACAAATAAAGAGAAGCGAGAATAACGGGAGCTGCCGATAACGCATCCACAATGCATTGTCTACTCTCCATTAAAAAAAAAAAAAGTATTGTACTTAATAAACGTCCATTTGGTGTGTTTAAGAAAGGGTTAGATTCCCCTCTCACCAACTGAAAATGAAAACAATTGCAAAATCTGTTATGCTATCAACTTGGAAAATATAAACATTTATGGACAAGAAAAATCTATGATATAAAAAATGAATAAATAAAATATATATTCCAAAGGAACTTGCCAAATAGATTCGATACATCTTTCCATGAAAAACCATTTACACAATTAATAAAACAATGAAATAAAATAAAGATTAAAAACTGATATAAATATAATATTAGAACTTGCATCTAGAAAAGAAATTCATAACTTAACTGCTATAATAAGATGTCCTTCGCGGCTGCAAATAGGAATTGATTTTGCTTGAAATAAAAATGCAGCATTTTCATTTTTGAAAAGAAAACAGTTATCACGTGACATAGTTCGCTACTTAGACAAGCATGTTCTTTTATAAGTAGTAACGTATCGACGGACGGGGGGCGGGTAAGAAACCAGCATTATCAGATCTATTTATGCTCTATTTCAAATGAAACTTGCCAGATAGATTCGGTACATCTTTCCACGAGAAAACCATTTACATAATTAATAAAACATGCTGGAATACAGGCCCTCTCGCTGTTCCACAAAACAAACAACTGGTCTCAGTTCCATTCCAATCTTTTTTTTATTAATTCGCTGTGACCTTTTTTGACAATAGATAACAAGTTCAATAACCAGGACGAATCCTTCACATTTTTTTCTTTTTCTTATATCATTTTCCAAAATGTTTATTCATGGCTGCATTCCCCACCAACTATTCACCGTCACAAAATAATGAACCCTAACTGCTACTTGATACAGAATAGAAAAGAAAAAAAAAAGAAATCGACTTTTGTATGTTTTAATAATGGAATAACACTGCAATAATATCAAAATAAAATAATTAAAAGGAGATAAAAGTTGTAAGGTCAAATTTGGTTGTGTATTCAATCTCCTGTTCTTCATCAACAGATTCAGTGTCTTTTCCTTCAATTGTTAAAAAACATATATAAATTAAAAATTTTTTTTACTTTATTTTCTTTCCAGATAAAATGAATTATCACCCGTCATGTGACCTTTTGACAATTGATAGCAAGTTCAATAACCAGGACGAATCATTCTCATTGTTTTCTTTTTCTGATTCATTCTGGATTGTCATGTTTGTGTCTTACTGTGCCAGATACATACTCGAGAGTCAAAACAATGAAAAGAATATGCTGTTGTCATAGCCCTACTAATTAGACCTTGCTTATTCAACATTCCTCCTTATCTCATTTTCCAAAATGTTCATTCATGGCTGCATTACTCCCCCCACATTCACTGTCACACGGCACCTAATGCAGAATAGAAAATGAAAAACAAAAAGGTCATCATATGTCCTAATTATGGATAACAAAAAAAAAAATGTAATAAAATAATTAAAGGAGATAAAGTTTGTAAGATCTAATTTTTGTTGTATTCGTCAACATTTCCAATGTCTTTTCCTTCAATTGTTTAAAAAAAAAACTATAAAATAAAGTTTTTACTTTTTTATTTTCTTCTCAGGTACAACGAATTATCACCTGGCCAACAGCAAAGACTTTGTTTTGCAAGGTTGTTTTATCATAAGCCTAAATTTGCTGGTAAGCACAACAGTTTCTTCTTCTTCATCATCATCATCATCAGTTTAACATCTGTTTTACACGTTGGCATGTGTTGGGCAACTTTTAAAAATTAACTTCCAAACTTACCAATCTCTGGCCAGGTCCTCATTCATCCTCATTTCTATCAAATCCATTTTTTATCACTTCCCAGTCTCTTTGGCTTACATACCAACCGAACCTCCTACCTCAACTGTTCTTCTAACCTAAACACTCTCATCTGTTCTTTTAATGTGACCAAACCATAGAAATCTTCTGTTCTGCACACATCCCCCTGTACTCTGCAGATTTAATCTTCCTCTGAGGTCAGATTTCAGTTGTTGGTATGTGCTGGATGCTTTTTAGAAATTGACTTTTAAACTTTTAACCGATTTCTGGCCAGGGGTCTTTATTTACCTGTACTGTTTCTCAGATCCATCCTTATTTCCTTCCATATTTTCTTTGGCCTTATCTTGTCAGCAGACCCTGCTACCTCAACTGTTCTACATCTACTATGACACTATCGCTTTCCGGGGAGAGTTACTTGGCTGAGGAACGTCCTGAGAATGCAACCAGCTCCCTGGGGGAATTAACGATATCAAATGATAGGCACATAGATACATCAATACAACGGGTCGATATGTCGTTGGCTATAACCGGCTGGTATGGGTCACTTCTTGTGTCTTCATTGCATCGTTACAGGCAGTTCTCCATCGTCATCAGCGTTAATGGCAGGAACCTCATGCTGAAATCGAATGCTTGTACAAAAATAGCGAACAAATGCATTTGTATAAAAAATATATAATTTATTTAACAAGTAGGAAGCATATTTAGTTGACCCATTGCATGCACACCAAACTACTATATCCCACACGTACGGGGTGCAAGCTTCAATTGTTTAGAAAAACAATAGAATTATATTTAATTCTCTCTTTCAATGAAGAAAGAGAGAAAAAAGGAGTGAAAGAGATAAATATATGCATGTATATATATATGTATATATATATATATATATATATATATATATATATATATATAAAGAGAGAGATATTTATACATGATGCGTGAATATTGTGTCATTTTTGTGCGCCTCGATTACTAGTTCTTTTGGGTTTGACCTTTTGAATTCAGATCGTTTTGATTTGGTCGAATATTATAAAAAACTATGACTCTTGGGTCGAGTCATACCTGATGGATATATTTTAACATTTACTGAAGCCGTTATGTTATACTTTCAATAATAACAAATTTCTTTTTTCCTCCACGCGAGTACAGTCACAAGTGTAGGCATAAGGTTTATTAATAAAGAAGCTCCCAGCTCCCCAAAAGGGGCGCTCTCTATTGTGCCACACTACTAATCCATTCAAACTTATCCATTCTTTCCATATGACCGTAATTTCCCGTCTTGCACACATCCCCCTATACTGTTCAGATTTAATCTTCCTCTGAGGTCATCAGATCTAAGCCTGTCTTTAAAATTCACATTACATATCCATCATATAATTTTCATATAATTTCTCTCCATGCAATGCATGAATTCAACTCTCATTGTTCAAATTTCTCTTGCATATATATCCTGAAACAGTAACACTCTGCTGGTTAGTAATGACAAAAGTTCCTTAAACTTAATCCATCCACTCTTAAATCTTGCTATCACTCCAGCACCAGTCTCTCCCTGTGCTCCAATATAACAAAACGTTTGAACAGCCTTAGTCCGGTTAGATTTAGTTCCTGACATTAAAATTTATCCAAATAAAATTTCTGGTGAGTTTCAGTTCTTCAAATTTATTAATTTATCAAATTTATTAATTTATCAAATTTATTAATTTACCAAATTTATTAATTTACCAAATTTATTAATTTACCAAATTTATTAATTTACCAAATTGTTTGAGGAAAGTACAAATTAGTTAGCATGCCCCCGACTGCCCAGGTTAAAAATGGCTTTCTAAATAATATCATTATTAAGTATGGTCAGTAAACTGCAGAAGATTATATAATAATAATAAGCCATTCTTAACATAGGGAGATGGGGTAAGTCTTTGTTAACTATACTATACTTTCACCGAACAATTAAATGAATGAATGAAAATACAAACCTGGCAAACAATTAAATAAATGAATGAAAATACAAACTTGGCAAATCATTGATAGTAAACAACCCAAAATAGAAAGTTTTTAAAAGTAGAAATTAAATCTGTCTGTCCGTTTTATTTGAATTCTTTGGACTGTTGTTCTTTTCTTGAGTATCATTTTCACAATGTTTTGGTCGATGTAACCTCCGACCTACTTCAAGTATGTCTTGCCAAACTCTGGAATCTGCACGGAATTTCGAA
Organism: Euprymna scolopes; assembly: GCF_053919585.1. Lineage (NCBI taxonomy): Eukaryota > Metazoa > Mollusca > Cephalopoda > Sepiida > Sepiolidae > Euprymna > Euprymna scolopes. The sequence goes on from NC_136517.1 coordinate 6,168,370, forward strand.
TGGAACCATTTATTTAATCTACAGAGGTAGCTTGTTCTTGTTCTCTCAACCATAACCGGGAAGAAGTCCTAAGTAATTCGCAATTGCATTTTGAGTATTGCTCACACTAAGGATTGAACCATTAACTCCCAGAACAGGATGCTACCCCTGGGAATTAAACAAAGGGTTCCATTTGAAATTTTGTGCAGATCCCTGAGTTTGGCAAGATACACCTGAAGAAGGTCAGAGGTTACATCGATCGAAACATTGTGAAAATAACACTCAAGATGAGAACAATAGTCCACAGTACCCATATGATATGAATAATTAATCGTCATCCCCAAAATTCAGAATCATAAATCTGACCAAACATTGTTTACTGCAGACTTTGAGTTGGCTGTTCTTCTGGTTTACCAACCAAACTTATGATTTCGTTCTAAAGTCAAGTATCCAGTGAACCTTTTGCGATAGATTTTGTGATCTAGTGTCAATCATTGCATATCAGACAAGCACGGATTAAACTATTATTTGTTTTCTTTTTTCTTTTACAGCACTTGATGAATCAACGAGTCAGATCAATTTGGAGGCGGAGCAAGTGATGTATTCCCTGTGCAAAGAACTGAACATCACATTAATCAGTATTGGTCACAGACGTAGTTTACGACATTATCACCAAATAGAACTTCATTTAGACGGGAATGGCGGCTGGAAAATGGAGCCGATAAATTTATAGCTAAGAATTTTTTCCGTTTTCGGATCTTGCTCTCTTTCTATGAGCAACAATGCAGCTTTCTTTTTACTGGGACAATGTTTTATTTTATTTTCAACTCTACAGGATCTGGTTCTTTGATATGATAGTGGCGCAAGTGAAAATTTTTATTGTTTAGGAATATAAATGAACCCTGATATTGCACTTATCATTTGGAGAGTTGCACTTCATTCTTTTATTTGGTAAATCAAAGAATTATGTAGCTCTATGGTGGACCAATTTCTGTCTGGATGTTCCGCTACAGACAGCAACTCATCACCTAAACGGTCTTGTTGTTTTGGGTCCTGGTTGTATTGATAACAAGTAGCAATAGTTCTCTCTCTCTTCTTTTTCATTGTTGCTATGTTTGTCATAGTGTGTGTTTGTTTGTACCTTGATTGTACTAACATGCAGAAGTTTTAAGGTAATGTGAACTGACATCTCGCCCATCTCCTCACAAATTCCCTAGCAGATATGAACTCAAATAGTAGCTCTTATGCCCAAGTGGCAATATGTCCTGTTTGAAGTGAACAAGATTAAAAAAAGAATTATAAAAGAAAAGGTTTAAATGATACATGCGTGTGCGCGCGATGGGACGTTTTCAATATTTTTCCTGATTCCGATAAAATTACCGATTCCGAACTAAATCCTTGATTTTGATACAATTATCGATTCCGATTCTTTATAAATCTCAAAATATTTAACAATAGATTTGTTATTTATTCTCGATTATCGTAAAAACATGTTGAATGTGCAGATATTTTCTTAAATATAAAAATACATTTGTTTGGGGGTGATCTATAGTTTTCAGCTTTACTGGTAAAATAAAATCAATAAATATTATTTTATTATTACTACCAGGGGTGGAATATTTTGTTTTAAACAAAATCAAATAAAAACATTAATGAACCTATTACAAAACTAGAGAAGACGACAAAAAATATGTTGGTTTTAAATTTTAAAGATATTTCCAGTTTTTTCATCTTGAGAAATGGATGATTTTCAAATCTGCATAAATGTTACATAATGAGGTCCACATTTGGATGAAAAAGTGTGAATGTGACCTTAAGAATAAGAGGTCGGAATTCGATTAGACCACATGACTTGCAAACAGTTTTTTTTTACACAGGATTAACAAATGGATGACTTATTTTTACTTTGTGATCCTTTGAAATAGAAAATATTTTTGAAACTTGATTAGAAAATTCTTTTATCAGTACTTTTGAACCAAAGAAAACTTAATTTTCACATGCACCCCTGTCATATAAAAGAGCGTAAGATCCATACTTTTATGTAAAAGACATGTAATGGGAGTTTATTTATATGTTTTCACATTCAGAAAAAAAAATTATCAAAGATTATCCAATCATATTTTTTTTTTTTTTCAAGCCCTTTAAAACCTGATCTCAAAATTAAGATGGCTAGAATTGTAAAGTCGAATCGATGCTCGAATTACGAGGTGCCTTCAGTAAGTTTCCAGATTTTTTTGTACAGGCATTTAAGATTGTTGTAGACTCTTAAAAATTCAGTATGTTATTGCTATACATCTTATCAGATGACTGACCAATTTTTATGATTTCAGTTTCAATTACAACCTACTAAAGCCTGAGTGTCACAGCTGATGAATTTCAAATAGACAATCTGGACGTGGGGACACTTTACAAGAATGATATGCAATAAAATTCTGTTTTAAACTTGGAAAAAATGCTACAGAAATGTATGAAATGCTTTAAACTGCTTTTCGACCATTTTGCATGAATTGCGCATCAATTTTTGAGTGGCATAAGAGATTCAAGGAAAGCAGGGAGTCTGTGAGGGATGATGAGATGTGTGGGAGGAATAAGGAAGTCAGAACACTAGAGTTGATTAGCCAAATAAAGAATTTCATGGGTAAGGAATGTCGTGTGTCTATAGACAATAAGTGTACAGTTTGATGTCAGTGTGGGAACTATACACAATTTCTGAGGAACTGAAGATGCAGAAAATTTGTGTGAAGTTTGTCCCAAAGGGGTTCAGTCCTCAATTCCATCCTTATCACAGACTATTTGACCAAAATGGGCATCAAAACATTTCCTCACCCTCCCTATAGTCCAGACCTTGCTCCCTCTGACTTTTGGGTATTCCCTAAACTCAAGGAAAACCTTAGAGGCTGTTATGAGACAAATGGGGAAATGAAAGCGACTTTCCTAAAGTTGTTGGAACAGTACAACAAATGCATTGCAGCCGGAGGAGATTACTTTGAAGAGGACTAGAGTTTCATGTGTGTACTACCAATAAAAGTGCCTGTACGAAAAAAGGCTGGAAACTTATTGAAGGCACTTTGTAGGTCTAGAGCATCGGTCATTTAAATAAAACAATAAAGAAGAAAAAAAAGCATCTTGAACAACTAAACACAAATATGCGTACATTTTGAACCAAGATTTTTGTAAAACAGATCCATTTATTCCAATCCTTCCATCTAATTGTTATCCTTGAGTGGCTTTTGGCTTTGTTAAATGGTAACATATTATTAAAAGAACAAAAACATTTTTTTAAAGATCTCACATTTGCATCTTAATTACTACTTAATCCAGGCCAAAAGCCACTGGAGGATAATTGTTAATGAGATGGATGGACAACTAGTTGAATGATGAAGCATGTTATGAAAGGATTTAAAATGATGAATGGAATGAAAAAACAATTTGATTATATAGACTTTATGGAGATGACCACGTTGTAGTCTGCTGGAAGGTAGCCTCATGGCAATGCGTTCCGCAGATAAAGTTCTTGAAAAGAAACTCTGTTCATGGAAATTACCTTTGATGTTAAGCACACTTAGGAAAGAAGGGAAAATGTTTAGCTGTGGTAGTAGTTAGACGAAATTTCGCTGTGAATGTGTTACAAGGGATATTGAGAAGCTCAGTCGAGCACATATCAGGAAAATACCGATAGAGTAGAGGTGTTAATTCAGAAATGTATGAAGGATAGAGATGAGTTCTAAGTAAGTTTACAACACCCCTTTTCACTGACACAGTGATTCGCACCACCTCTTAACTTCACTCTCAGCTTCAGATAAGATTTCCTGAAGAAAAATTAATCTGTGGCATAACTCTTCCTCCCTCACTCCCTAGATTAGTGAACAAATATTTGGGTAACAACCATCAAAGAGGACTTGCCTGACCCCCACAGTTTTGCAGATTGTTAAATTTTAATTTGTTAACCATCTCATGTGACCTTGCTCAGAACCGTCGTGCATGAGCCACTATGGTTCGAGATGCAGGTCAGGGAAGGAGCTGTATTAATCTGACCATCACTACCATAGCTGCCTTCAACAGACACACTGCCATTCAAATTAATTCTGAATTCTATTATACAAATTTGTAAACCAATAAACATTGTTGACCTCTTTCTCTACTACCCCCCCCTCCTGATCAAATGATCACAGTTTTGTTTTCTCGATATATTCTCTGCCATATTGCTTTACACCGTGCTGTATATATGATTGTGACGAGAATCATAAAATTTCTCTAAAATCTGCAGAAATTAGATTTGAACTAAAACATTCAAATGCAATATTCTTGTTTCTGAATTTTTTCTGAATTATTGAAATGAAGATTGATAATTAGTATTATTCAGACTACTGAATAAATGTTCATTTAAAGGGAAAGTTATTTATCACCATCCAATGGCAGGATGATGTGACACAAGTGTCGGAAAGTTAGATTGGAGAGCTTGCATACTAGAGAAAGAGCATTCTGGCCTACAAAAAAAAACTGCCTTGGCTGCCCCGTCAATGTTGTCTAGTAGGAGCGCCTCATGCAATTATCAATAAACTAACACTAGGAAGGTGGACCACATAGAACAACACAGAACCAAATAACTGACCAAACAACGCCAACGTTATGATGGCTTTTCTTTTAAATTCTTGTTGTAGGCAGAGTTGAATCAAGCTAAGACGATCCTTCATAGTTATGTATCGAAGATGAAAGCATGTCGCAATGAGAGGGGAACCTATCTCCATTCTTTCCTCTAAAAATGTCAATTGAACTTATATTAAGTACAATACTTAGGACCAGCAACTTGTCAACAGGGAAAAGCATTATAACAGTTTGAAATCATGCAAAAAAAAACAAAAAAAACAAAGAAAACTTATGTTTTGATATTATAATCTAAAAAATTATTGGAGATTTATTAAAGAATACAGAACAGTTGAGAGGAAGTAAAAATCATCTGAAATTACAGATTGGTTGAAAGTATGCATCAATTATCAAACATGTGAAATTATATGAAACACTTTAAAAATATCAAACGGAATTAACTTTTCAAAATTGAATTGAACACTGTATTTTCCGAACAAACTAGTTATTTATATCTGCTAACTAGAATATTTAAAATAATATGAAAACCAGGAAACAACACAACCACCTTCTCGTTTATATGTTACAAACTAATACACTGAACATTAGTAACATTTCAAAGAAGAGGATAAAAATAGTTTGATACCATCATCATCATCATCATGACGGGCTCCTTGCCCGAACCAATGTGAGTCTTCCGCTCCAGAGTTTCCTGTCTTCCATCAGTTGCCTAAGATCTTCCGGTTCACAGTTAGCATCGTGTGCTATTTGTTGGATGTATGTGGATCTAGGTCATCCTCTGCTTGCGCATCCGTGTCATGGAGTCCATAGCAATACATCACTCACCAATTCATGCTTGCTTCTCAGACAATGACCGGCAAATTGTAAGCGTCTTTCTCTGATGGTATTAGATATGGCAGGTAGATTGCCATAAAGTTGCTGCTTCGTGGCATGATTTTGCCAAGATACCAAAGTAGTGAAATATCATACTCTTATATTCTCACCAAACACAAACTGCCATTTAATGTACATTATATTTGTTTCTGATTATTAGACACAAAAACATTTTAATCAGGAAAAGGTCCTTACTTTCTGATGTAATGAATCTGAGTACATCCGAGTTCCTTGGTTGGTTAAGATGTGGACTGGTAGACTAGCTTGGGAGAGATGTCAAAAGGTACACTGAAAGCCTTACGCTTAAGGATATGACTGGTTCCAATCATAAATACTTGTTCAATAAGGTGACTTACTAGTTTTTTTGCCCAAATGCAGTAGCTAAGACCACTCGGCTAAGACAAATATATCCCTTTCATGGGACATATTAAATTTTTTTTTTTTTTTTTTTGAATATTTTAATTATTTCTGAAAGCTTTTATTGTATCCATCTAATCTATGAAGTAACTATCTACTCCATAATACATTTGTAATTTATAATGTATAAAATATATTGATACATTTATAATTTATAATGTATAAAATATATTGATACATTTACAATTTATAATGTATAAAATATATTGATACATTTACAATTTATAATGTATAAAATATATTGATACATTTACAATTTATAATGTATAAAATATATTGATACATTTATAATTTATAATGTATAAAATATATTGATACATTTATAATTTATAATGTATAAAATATATTGATACATTTATAATTTATAATGTATAAAATATATTGATACATTTATAATTTATAAAATATATTGATACATTTACAATGTATAATGTATTTATACATTTATACAGTAGGACCCCGCGATACGGCATTAAAAATTAGTAACAAAGTACAGTATATAATACACATGTATATAATCAAATAACATTATAAATAACACTAAGGTGGGGCAAATACCATAACCAAGGGCCGAAAAAAGATTGTATTCCACATCGTAGCCTGAAAAAATCTATCTTAGGGCCACCGTATTCTGAGGTTCCACTGTAATGTATAATATATTTATACATTTATTTATTTATAGTTCTTTCTTAGAACTGCACGCTTGTGGAACTCTGTTTCGTTTCCTTTCTTTCCAGCTGACTACAATTTGGTTGTTTTCAAGTCCAACGTAAACAAGTTCTTAATAAGCCATCTCCTTAATCCAATTTACCAAATTTTCACTATTGACGATTACTATGATATTGTCCAATTGACTACTGCACACTCATTAACCTTTCTCCTCACATGGCTTCCGGGTCTTGATAAATGGTAACATCTATGAAAAAAATAAAAATAAAAAAAATAATGTAGTTTTTTTATTCAATCTTTTTGAATACAGCCAAATTCTTGCCATCCATTTTGTACATAGATAAATTTGACTTGATTCCTATTCATACTCTAGAGAACTTCGTCACATGCTTGGAAACAAAATTTGATTCTTGTCCAGAATTCCCTCTATATAAAAAACAAAAATAAAAACCTGTATGATGTGGCAGTATTAAATATCCTGAAAAGGGTTGATATGCCGTAAAACCAAACTTAAGATCATATTTCCTGATGACCTCCACCACTTACAAAATGATTAAATAGATTGAATAATTAAAATTAACTGATGATTTCGTTCAAGATTCATTGCATTTTGTTCCGGTTTTCACTAAACTTTTGCCAGAAATGCCTTAATCCATAATTGAATTTTTATTTTTTTTTTGATTAAAGTAACAGAAATAAATGAGGTCAGCTAAGCATTTGAAAAAAAAACTTTTTTTGTTTTTTCAACCCAAATAAGGTACAGTGCCACTTGGATGTAAGGGACTACTATTTGGGACAAAATTTGCAGGGATACTACATGGGGAGTTGAGCAGCTTCCATTTTAGATTGTTCTGATCCTAAGCTCAGGGGGTGACCCAATGGACCAAAATATTTCTAGTATAAAAAAAACTAAAACTGATGCAGACTGTTATTCTCATCTTCATACCTGTTGTTGTTTCACCACGTTTCGACCAACTTATCCTTTGGCCTTCTCCAGGTGGTTAACAGTGACGGAATAGGAATGCTGAGTCTTGTATCCTCAGTAATTACTGCCTTCCATAGTTGTCGTCTCACTACGTTTTGGCTGGCAACTAATCTTCTGGACGGCTTTAGCTAGGATTGAAACCACTATCTTCGGACAATGCTCACCTGGAACCGCCTCTATCCACTGCACCACTGCCCCCGAAGCGTGGTGAAACAACAACTATAAAGATGAGGATAAAAGTGTGCATAAAATTGAATACACAAAACTTCATCTCAAAGGATTAAAAAAAAAAATATATATATATATATATATATAACTACTTAATTTACTCACATAAAATTAATATACGAAAGTATAGATTTATGCGTAAACTTTGAGTATTTACTTCAAAAGTGCTCAATACATAGGTAGAGCTAGTTAGTAATTTATAAAATATATATGGCGATTAAGCTACACTGAATATTCCGCATTTCATCCACTCTAGGACTCTTCAGGCTTATGCGCATAAGCCTGAAGAGTCCTAGAGTGGATGAAACGTGGAATATTCAGTGTAGCTTAATCGCCATATATATTTTATAAATTACTATATATATATATATATATAGTTTTATATAAAACTCTGATTTTGTTATCTTCCTTGCTTGTCACTGCATGTTTTCCGTCTGTACATGAATGTTACAGGAAAGACAAATAGCATAGATAAAGGATGAATAATGAGAAAACTCGTAGGAGAAATGGAATGATGCAAATAAGTAAAAGGAGGATAAAAGAATCGGAAAGGGAACGATAGAGAAGGAAGAGAGCTTTTAATTCAAACTGGAGCTCAGTCGGTGATTCAGCATGTCACGTCTTTTCTAGTTACAACAAACATTGATGAATGAAACTTCACTGGAGACATCATCAGAGATATCGTTTTCAAATGATTACCATTGACTGAATTGTACCACTTTTTATTTTTTACTGCAAGGGGTGGGGGCTTGCCTTGCTTGATTGTAAAATATATCTAAATATATTTGAATTAATATGGATTTCACATTCATTATTACAGAGCCAATTTTCTATTGAATATTATATTGTACCTAATATGTAGTACTGATTTCAAAAGATAAAAAAAAAATGACTTAGGTGCCATCAGCTGGAATCGAAACCAAAACATTAAACACTCCAGCTGAGTTCCCTACCAATTGAGCTATCGAGAGATAGATAAGAAAGATTTAAAATTAAACCACTTTAAGCTATGAATGAATTTTCGCATGCACAAAAGTAATAGAAATATGCTGGCAAGTTGGAATGAACATTTTGCATTTCAACTTGCTGAATATTTCTGTATGTGTTATTCAGTCATTTAAGCATTTATTACTAATTATAAACCATTCTTGGTGTATTACTATTTCCTGTCAATTCCAGTGTTATGTGACCAGTAGTTTAAGAGTTTATCGGTTAAATATTTACACACAGACATACATCTACTGTTTTATTGATGTAGATCAATAAAAACTAATATTGCAGAAATGGCATGAATAAATAATTGATTTAAATAAAATTCACAATTTCTCATTTTTGTTTTCGTGTAAAATCTTTTTCATTTAAATTATCATTTTATTTAAAAAAATTTACGTCAAACATATCAAATCATATTAAATTCCTAAAAACACAAATTGAGTGAAGGGTTAAATTTTTTTTTTTTTAAATGCGAGAATGCCAACAAAAATTGAGTTTTTTTTTTTTTTTTGCCGTATAAAATTATTTTTTTAATAAATAAATGATTTTTCATCCATTTTTATTGTTTCAGTAGTTTTTTTTTTTTTTTTTGCTTTTTTTTAATTTGTAAATGTCTTTTTTGAAAACTTTAATTACTTTTTTGTTTTTTTTTGTTTTTTTGACATTTTTACTTAAAACTATTTGGAGGATTATGGATGAGTCTTTTAACTCTCTGGAGTCGTGGTGGTGGGACCCTTCATTATTTCATGCAGTGTGTCTTGAGCAAGAATAACCTGGTGGAGCCCATCCTTCTCCAGGCTTTTTGAAAGGAGTGATAAAACTACGCTTTAAAAGCACGGCTGAACGAAACATTCTTAAGAGCCATTTTGTTTTCTAATAAAGTTTGTTTTTAAGTGTAAATTTTAATACTTGCAATCAATGAGATTTTCTGCAATTCTCCTGAGTCATTTTCGCCAACCATCTCTGTCAGACATTGCTGCCTGAAGGTCTTCCAGATAGCATACAGAATCTTCTGCAAGCTGGGCAATGTAGGTGTGATGAGATCTTTCAACTTATGTTTTGTCATGTAATGGATTCCATAAGAGATTGTCACTAACAAGTTTTAACTTGCTTCCCCACGTGTGAACAGTACCGGATATAGTGATTTTGGACAGAGCAAACAAAAAAGCGACCGTAATAGAAGTCAGTGTACCCAATGATGCAGGGCTTAACAGAGCTGAGAGGGAAAAGATAACAAAGTATCAAGGACTTATGTATGATATGAAACGAAATTGGAAATTAAAAGACGTTTCAATTATACCAGTCATCATAGGAGCAACTGGGCTTATGAAAAAGAACTTTAAAAAGTACATAGCAAGAATACCCGGTGAACCAAGTGCAAGTGAAATACAAACGATTGCACTGAAAAGGACGGCTAGAATCCTGAAAAGATCTCTTGGTTGGACTCACTAAAATAGGGGTAAATGTCAGACATCTGGTTGGATGTCCCAACCCCTAGAAGAAAAAGTTTAAGAAAAATGAAAAAAAAAAAAAAATTCTCTCTCTTAGTTTTGCTAAGAGAGGAAGAAGGTATTCATGAAGATGTTTCTTGGTTAGATATTTCCTCTGGCTCATGTCCAGTGCAACTAGTTATATCCTTGTACATGTTCCGTTAAATGACGCTTCCTGTTGTCTCATCAGTGTCCAAACTTTTTCAAGCTGTAAAATAAAACAAATTCTACTGTAGCACTAAAGAAATTCCTAATGCTAAAGAAGTTCTTCTCCAAATTGTTTTTCTTTTAGGAACAAAAATGCAAAATCAAGCTTCTTAAATTCTTCAGTCATTTTCTTCTATTATGTCTGCTAAACATTGCTGCCAACAGGAGCTCTAGATAGCACACAAAGTTTTCTACAAGTTGATCATTGTGTGATGAGATCTTCCAAATGACTTTTGGCCACATAACAGATTCCATAAGAGAATGTCACTCACAATTTCTGACTTCTTCAAGAGTGACCAATGAACCGAAGACTTCTCTCTCTGGGCAAGGCTGCGGTAAGATGAAAATATTCATGAAGGCATTTTTTTTGGTTGAGTTCTTCGTCCAAATAATTTCCAATGCAGCTTGCTATGTGCATGTTCGGTTAAATGATGCTTCTTGCTTCATGTGTCTGAACTTTCAAGCCGTATAGTAAAACAAATTCTACTGCAGCCCTAAAGAAGTTTCTAACACTCATATTGTACCAACTCGTTCTCTCTCACCATCTTTGTCAGACATTGCTGTCGGCAGGTCCTTTAGGTGACATCCAGAGTCTTTTACAAATTGATTAATGTAAATAGGAAGAGTTTTCTTTCTTTTTTTTTTTTAAATTGTATTTTCACCCTAAACAAGGCACAGTACCAGATAGAGAATGGGGGAAATATTGTTTGTAGCTAGACGAGTGCTTTTTGTGAAAGTTTGGCAAATGTATTTATAAATTTTGCATCTGTAAACATATAATGTCGACTTTCTGACCTAAAAATTCACCAAACATCGATTTTATTGAATTTTTTCATTTCTCTTTGCAAAACTCAATCATGTTTTGCAAAGTCAAAAACAAAACCAGTAATTTTCCTCTACAAAACAACCAAACCAAACTTTATGAATGAATATTTGAAAACATAAAGAACTTGAAGAATAAAAACTTTTACCAAGATTTAACATGAAATAACCTGACTTTGCATTATAGTTTTTATTGTATTGTATAGAACCTGCAGTTGATTTTATGAAATAACTAACTGGATGCTACAATACGCTTAAACATGATATTTTAATTTATGCAGATTGCATATGCATTATAAAATCAATCCTCTATTGAATATTATATATTATGAGGAATAATTTGCTAGATGGACTAATTTGCAAAAAAAAAAATAATGATAATGTTCGTCATCAAATTCTGTCCGTATTTGCTTACAATACCACATCAGCTGATATTTGAGCTTGACGATGAATACCCTAGAGAACTCACTTCTGATTAATGTTTAGTTTTAAAATATGCAAACAAAGAAATGATTTGCAGCGATTTTAAATGGTACCTCTTTTATCGTAAATTGAATTTATTAAGAAAAAAAAAAATAGTGAGGTACACTTGCGCTTGAACAGAGGATCATTCGATCTGTAGTCAAATGCTCCACCACTGAGCTATATCTCTAGACTAGCCTGGGTGCCCGGTGTTTGGAGGTGTGTGTAGAGCCCCCCCCCCCCCCAAAAAAAATGGTAGTAGGCAGGCAGGCTCGAACCTGTGACATGAAAGCGGAAAAGAAAGTGAAAGAAAACCTGACATCTTACACCCACCCCATCACATAACCGGAAGTTTGGATCATTAAAATTAGGCAAAGTCAATCCAACCGATATGATGACTTGCAAAAATGGCTTGCAAAAAATTGCAACTTGAGGATGAAGGTTAATGAGTGTATGGTGGTCACTGAAATAATAGTGCAGTAATTGCTAGTGGTGGAAATTGGATAGAATTTTATTATTTAAGGGGACGGCTCAACAAGAACTTTTTTACATTGGACTTGAAGAAAACCATGTTGCAGTCAGCTGGAAAACAGGCCAGCAGAATGGAGTTCTAAAGCCAGCAGTAGTGGGCAAGAATCTTTGTTCATGGAATTTGCGTTGAAATATAGGCACAGATAGAGAGCAGGGAAAATTGTTGGTAGTGTTTGTAGTTAGACGCAATCAATAAAAAGACCCACTGGTGACTTCTTCTTATACAGTAGATTTCTTTCCGAGTTCATTTGAATCAATGGAGGAAGTTTGAAATAGGTGTCTGACTTGCTATTTGCTTTTTCACTTCCCCTCACCACTTGAAAATAGTTTTGCCTGAAGGCTACAACAATGCACGTGTTTTAATTGTTATGTTTTGTGTGACAGAATAAAAGTACATTTATTTAATTATATATAACCTAGTGGGATCCATGTTTTGGTGCTGACTCGGAAAGTACATAAACTCCAAAAATTCCCAGCCCAATGTTGAACTATTGATTTATCTGCTACTTATGATTGTCTGGCGTGAATGCAGACCACACTAAGCTAATGTAAAACATGTTTTGGAGGTAGGGTGTGAGTGACACACTTTACCTAGACTTATTTGGAAGTATAATTGCAAACCCAGACTTAAGGTAAGTGTTGGGCATAACAAAGTCATCTTCTGCTGGAAAAAGGTGCTGGATCCTTAAAAAATCTATGAAACATTGTGGAAACCAAGAAAATTGTTTACTGTTAAAGCGTCTTCGCATGTGTACATCATGTGAAATGGAGTTATCAAAGGGAGTGAAGAAAGAATCAAGATGGTGGTGCCCACAACTTTTATAACTAGCGGTCTCACAAAGTGACACAAAATCTCACTGCTTCATTGTATAAAAGGAGGCTGCAGAGAGAACGCAAACAGACGATTACAAGAATCTTTGGAGACGGTTGTACGAGAATCCTTAAACTGTTGTTGCATGTTACTGGGTCACTTCGCAACGTCTCTTCTGTGGAAAAGAGGCTGCAGGGAAGAGAAAAGGGCATCCCCCACTAGGCTACAAAGTCTATTTTGAACTCTGTCAAGGCAGGATAAGGTCTTTCTAGCAGTTGTTGCCCAGATGTGGCAACATCCTTAGATGTACCTAGCTTTTATATAGAGAATTGTGTTATATATAGGTTTTCTTATTAAGAGTGTGTCTTAGAAAGAGAGTCTTATTAAGAGTTTGTCGTTGTGTCTTGGAGAAAGATGTGTTGTAAAAGAGAGATTGTTCGTTTTATGAAGAGATTCATATTTATAAAATTGTTCATACTTAGATTTGTAATAGAAGCTCTGAGTGAGGAGATAGTGTTGAGACATTGTGTAGACAGTCTTAGTGTAGATATGAGATGTAGTGTTCACATTGTTGATATGAGATGTAGTGTTCACATTGTTGATATGAGATGTCTATGTAAAGACATTTTATAACACAGATACATAGACATATAATAACAATTTTCACTTTACCTTTTGGTAGAATCACAACACAAAGACGACGTTTATAAAAACACATGATGGGTTTATTTCTTCTCACGACCAGCCGTGGTTTTCATCATCAAGAATTCAAAGCTTCACATTCTAAGTTTCAAAAGTGACCGTCTCACTTCTAGACGTTCGAATCCCAACTCGACTGTCGTCTGTCGCCCTCAGACTCTCTCTGACTCTCCCCCAGTTTTTCCTTCTCTCTAAAGTTTTCTAACTATATCGAGAACTTCCCATTTTCCATGACGTCATACACATGTTAAAACATGTGTCTTGTTTCACGTGTTCTCGAAATGCGTGTCCAAAACTTTTTCTTTTGTTTACAAAAGGAATTTTAACCTATATTCTCAGTAACCTATATTTCCAATATGTTAAAAACATGTTTATTAAATTATCTTGTAGCTGCATTCTTTCAATTGAATTTTCATAACAAAATTGACAGTGCACATTCTTTTCTTGAAACTATTTTATCTCTAAGCTAAACAATCGTTTGTTTTACATTGCATTTTCTAATTCTCTCACGTAATCTATTTCCAAACCTAATTTACGAGGTTCGAATTTCGTCTATTCTATTTCATTTTAACTAAATCTCTCTATTCTTATACTTACATGAAAAGGGGACAGCCCTTATCATGTAACAATTGTATCAGCACTGAGATATCTAATGGAGTGGTAGAAGGATCCCACAATTTTCCCAGTGACCTTGGCAACAGATTTTATATACATGTTCCATTTCAAATCAGGAGTAAAGGTCAAACCTAGAAGCTTGTCAAAACATAGTCTCCCCAAGACGAGAGCCATTCATTTCAATTGATGCCAGATGAGGATCAGAGCGTTGATGATGTAAAGATAGAAGCTTGGTTTTAGATGCATTAAAAGCAACCAGCCACTTTTACCCCATTGTACCACATGCTCAAGATCAGAGGAGAGAGAATCAGAGAGGTCATTTACGGCCATAGATGGTAGTGTCGTCAGCATAAATGTCTACAAATGATCTTAAGATGTGATTTGAGAAATCATTGATGTAGACTAGGAAGAGGATGGACCCCTGAAGTACTCCAGAATTAATACTGTGAGCTTTTTGATTTCTGCTCATCAACCACTACTCTTATGAACCTATCAGAGAAAAATGATTTAATAATTGAGATGACATTTCCAACTATACCGTAGCTGGAGATCTTGTGAAGTAAACTGTTATGCTAAACCCTATCAAAGGCTTTTGATATGTCAAGAGCAATTGCCATAGAAAGGAAGTCTTCGTCGAGAAATTCGCTAATCCTATGAGATATAACCGTTAGCACATATGTAGATCTAGAAGAACAAGAACCATATTGAATGTCACAAAGAAGGTTATTTTTGCTGAGGTAGAACAGAGAGACAGGTTCATGACTTCTCTTATGTAGGAAAGAGGCTGCAGAGAAGAATAAAGTGCAGGTTTTGAAATCTGTTTTAAACTATCAAAGCAGGATATGATGTGCCCTTCTTTGGTTTTAATTTAATCTCGGGCAACGTCGAGTTTCTCTTCTAGTAGTAGTAGTAGTAGTAGTAGTATATATATATATATATATATATATATATATATATATATATATATATATATATATTTATTTTCGGAAAGTTTAGATTAGATAATTGAAGAGATGAATATCGGCTGAAGAGAGCTTGATAAGGGGATCTAAATATCTCATCTAAAATTTCTGAAAATAAAAATATAAATAATACTTTCTTATTTTGGAATTTTTTTCCTTATAATAGAGCACTCTGCTGGAATCCTTTTTTTCCAAACTATAACTAAGTGTATATATATATATATATATATATATATATATATATATATATATATATATATATATATATATATATATATAAGTGAGGATGTGTGTGAGGACATTTTTCAACCTATATACTCAAAGACGTTTTGATCTATTGACTTGAAATTTGGTATATAGGGTATTCAGACATGTGGGAAACCTTTTAATTGGTTTTCATCCGATAAAAGAGCTGCTAAAGAGTCAAAATGGAAAAATTGGTATGTGGGGGGGGGTCATCAGATTTTTATCTGTTTGTCAACTGTTTCATGAATGCGTATGCTTGAATGGTTCGGTTCACATGACAGATTCCTTATGTTAAGAATAAGTTGATTTGAAAACACTTTTCAAAGATAGTGTCAATCTGACCTAAAAGTTATCGTACTTGACTCATTTTCTTTAGATTTTGGTTTCGATCTCAGCTCGAGTATTTTTTTTTTTTACTTACAAGAAGTGAACTGTTTTGAAAAAAAATCATAATACTCGCATGCACGTTTCAGTTTTGTATTAATTAAAATATAATATTTATGCGGATTTTACGACCGGGCAAGGCCGGGCGGCCTGCTAGTATTTATATAAAAACCAAAATACAAAAGCCTTTATTTCATATTTATTTCCTGTTACAAGATTATTTTGTTCTATTTTTTGATTTATGACACTAGCGGCTGTACATCATTTGTTAATATGAAGAGAGGGGGGGAGAGTGAGTGAGTGTGTGTGTGTGTGTGTGTGAGAGAGAGAGAGAGAGAGAGAGAGAGAAGAGAGAGAAGAGAGAGGGAGAGGTGAAATCTGCTACAATTCTGTTTTGATTTCTTGTACATGCCGTTAACACTAACTTAGCGACGGACTGTTTTTAACACCTTAAACAAAAGTTCGAGTATAAAAAAAATAAAGTTTAACACTTACTTATTCCATAAGAGTACGGCAACAGAGAATTCGTTTCTTTTAAATTGCCAGTCCCAACAGCAACTGACCCAAACCCTAACCCTAACCAACAACAGCGGTTGGAAATATTTAAAAGATTCAGTTTTGTTTATCTGTTTGAGAATATATAAAATCTTTGGGGGATTATGTAATGCATGAAACCAATGATTAAAGCAAAATCTTCATTGTATAGTATTGAGTGAATACCATATTTTATTGTTTCCGATGGCTGAACGGAAATTTCCGGCTTCACGATCTCCCCTTGGAAGTGGTTTAAGTAGGATGTTACGAATTGTGACTAAAAGTTTGCTAGTTCAATTTTTGTAATTTAATTAAAAATACATTTGTTATAATCGGAATAAAGGGAAATAAATCTAAAAAAAAAGTAGGGTTGTCTCCTCTAGGGGACAGACCGAACTAAGATGGCAGACTCACATTATTTATAATAATCATTCTTGTAAAGTTATTTTTTTCTATTGTTAATAGTTTCATGTTCATACGAAGTGTTTTTGTTAATTTCGTAACCAGCAACAAATGATATCATTTTTATGTACACAACAGCCTTGAAAGAATTCGAATACAACATTGTAAAATTTGAAAAATAACAAGAGATTCGTAGAACAGTTTAAGTATAGTTAAGTAGATATATATATATATATATATATATATATATATATATATATATATATATATATATATATATATATATATACTAGACTACCCGTGACCCGTTAGGTCAGTATGTTATATTTGCTATGGAATTCATGTCTGAGCGTGACACTTGTGACGTAAAGAAAATAGTATTTTTTTTGACATAACAGAAGCATTTCTATGAAAGTATATTAAAATGAAAAAAGAATATAAATAGATTTCTATGAGTCGTTCTGTTTATTATAATTGATTATTTTTGAAAAAAAAAAAAAATAATACAGTTACTGAATTATAAGTGGTTGGCCATACTTATAGGTAAATGTGCACTGAACAGATACCATAATACTTATTATAGTTAAATTCAAATTTTGATATGTCTGCTTTTTTTACATCGTTCATTTCTGTATTACGTTTAAGTTATTTTAAACCCCACTCTTCCCATGTTAAATAATAATTTCGAAAGAATAACGTTAATATTTCAGTGCGCAGCACATGCGCGCATGCGCAACCGGATGTCGTAAACCGGAAAGTGGGTTACATACATCGTTACAAGATGATTTGCGTTTTACAATTATATAGATTAAAAATTCTGGAAGCGTCATATATTAGAACCTTTCAACCCACTATAAATGATTTTTTCTTTACACAATGATCACCACTTATCAAGGCCCGGAAGCCACTCAGGGATAAGGGTTATTGCAAGTACATTACGTTAGTGTGGAGATTTGATGAAGTGTTTACTTAAGGGGGCGGTTCATTAGGAATTTGTTAACATTGGACTTGAACACATCCAAGTTGTAGTCCGGTGGGAAGCAGGCAGACGGAACAGAGTTCCACAGTCGTGCAGCTCTAAGAAAGAAGCTTTGTTCATGGAATCCGCGTTTTGATTTAGGCACAGATATAGAGTGGGGGAAATTTTTTACAGTGGATTCAGCTAGACGGGTGTTTTTCGTGAAAGATTGGCGAGGGGGGGACCAGAGATTGGAGTTCAGACGAGCACCTGCCATGGAAATAACGATAAAACAAGGATAGGCTCGCAACGTCTCTTCTGTGGGAGAGAGGTTGCAGGGTAGAGAAAAGGGCATCCCCCACTAAGCCACAAAGTCTATTTTGTACTCTGTCAAGGCAGGATAGGCTATTTTTAGCAGCTCCTGCCCAGATATGGCAACAATATTCCATCCTTGGACGTACTTGGCTTTTATATAGATAGAGAATTGCATCAGTAGTGAGATATCTTCTGGAGCGGTAGAAGGATCCCACCATCTTTCCAGCGACCTTGGCAACAGACTTGATGTACGTGTTCCATTTCAGATCTGGAATAAAGGTCAAACCCAGAAGCTTGTCAAAACACGGGGCCTCACCCAGACGAGAGCCATCCATCACAATTGATGCCAGCTGGGGATCAGAGCGTTGATGATGTAAGGATAGGAGTTTGGTTTTGGATGCATTAAAGGTAACCAGCCACATCTTCCCCCACTGAACCACTCGCTCGAGATCAGAGGAGAGAGAATCAGAGAGAACTTTGTCATTTACAGCCTTTGATGTGTTGCCGTAGATGGTCGTGTCATCAGCATAGATGTCAACGAATGATTTAAGTATGTGTTTAGGGAGATCATTGATGTAGATCAGGAAGAGAGTTGGGCCTAGGATTGACCCCTGAGGGACTCCAGCATTTATATTGCAAGGCTCCGATTGTTGTCCATCGACCACTACTCTTATGAGCCTATCGGAGAGAAATGATTTAATGATTGAGAAAACATTTCCAGTTATACCGTAGCTGGAAATCTTGTGAAGTAGACCCTTATGCCATACCTTGTCGAAGGCCTTTGATATGTCAAGAGCAATTGCCCTAGAAAGGAAGCCTTTGTCAAGAGATTCACTAATCCTGTGGGATATAACCGTCAGCACATCTGCGGTAGATCTTGCAGAGCGGAAACCATATTGTGGTTATTTTAGAAGGAGTGAAATTATTTTAAAGAAAATACCTTATTTTACGTGACAAGGAATTTTGGAACCTCCTACAAAGAAGAACCCCCAGCAAAGAAACCCTCGGACAAGCGACGCGGTCTTGCGTCTGAAATCCATCTGTGTCTACGGTTTGCATGCAAACATGGAGGGAGAGAAAATTCTAAAATGATATTGCATTTGAGAAAAGCAGTAACGTTCTAAAATCTCTTGTGTCGGAATTTTATCTTGCTTTCAGATAAATTCAAAGCTAAAGTAAGTAACCTGAAAAAAATTGGAATAAAAAGGGGGGGGGGATAAAGAATGAAATATAAAGGTCTTACTTTGAAACGAAGAAGAGATTTTATTCACAATAAATTTAGTTGCAAATTTTTTCCTTTGCGGGCATTAAACTTATGAAACGCCAAAGTAACATGTAATGAAAAAAAATAACACTGGTTCTCATAATGAAGATGTTGTATCCATTAACGAATACAATAATAAGATTCAAATAGTATCTCCTAATCACACTCGCATATGAAATAAATTTTAGGAGCGTACTCACAAATTGAAAGCCACTCAGGCACGTGCCTTTTTCTTTTTTTTTGTTTAAAGTCCTTTTAGGATTTTCTCTCCCTCCATGTTTGCATGCAAACCGTAGACACAGATAGATTTTAGACGCAAGACCGCGTCGCTTGTCCGGGGGTTTCTTTGCTGGGGGGTTCTTCTTTGTAGGAGGTTCCAAAATTCCTTGTCGCGTAAAATAAGGTATTTTCTTTAAAATAATTTCACTCCTTCTAAAATACGTGCAAAACCGTAATCACGTAGATAGTTTTCAGAAGTATGTCTCGTCACATATTCGGGTATTCTTGCCGGGTTTTCTTCTTTGAAGGAGGCTCATCAAAATTCCATTCTCAGCACCGGGCAATGGAACAAACGTCCAATCTCCACGTCAGCGGAATTTCAAAAGAGGGCAAAATACGCGCTGGGCTCGTGACGTCATCACGGAGCTAGTATTTCTCTTTTCTCCAAATTAAAAGGAGTTTCGTACAAACCTAAAATATACGAAACTAAAAATCATAAAGGATACGAAATACAGAAAATCATATATAAGAACCAGATAAAAAATAATAAATGTAAACAAGGGGGATGCACCATTATTGGTACGAAAAAAAAAATTCCAACACTTGAATAGTTCGTATTGGACGGACTTCGTTAACGATGTCCATGCACTTGCTGATTTTAATACTAAAATTTTAAATCGACCTATATTTTTAATCGACTTTTCATCGATTCTATATATTTTAACTTATCGCCGTTTACTGTATATTTTAGTTTTCACTTTTAATTCTCATTTTCGCTTTCTCGGACTTTTACTTCAACACCTGATGATGATTCGTGGACGAATCGAAAGCACTCGTGACAGCAACAATTATGGAACTTTTATTAATATTCTTGATTTTGATACAAAAAAGATTATACGGAAAATCGAAAAATGAAAAAATAGAATCATAAAGCAAAATGTTTCCGTTGCATTTAATAATATTTGCTTGAATATATATATATATATATATATATATATATATATATATATATATATATATATATATATATATATATATATATATATCGTGCATTAATAAATCTTTGATTTGTGTTACTAAAAGCAAACATTTAAATCCATTATTCATTGCTGAAAATCAAATATAATAAGAAACGGGTAGAATAGTAAATCAAATTAAATGAAAAGTTTCATCATACAACAAGTGCTCTCATCAGTCGCCAACCAGGGTGATAACACAGTTTCGGTTGCTCATTAGAGTATTGTCACCCCATCATGTTATCAACCAGCTTTTGCCAAGGGACAGGGAACGAACACACACACACACACACACACACACACACACACACACACACACACACACACACACACACACACACACACACACACACACACTTCAACAAAGAGAAATTATAACGTCTATTCATGCTGAAATCTTTTTTGCTCTCGACCCAATCCAGCTTGGTGCATACTGAGCTGTGTTCTGTGTTCTGTGTTCTTAAGACGATCAGAAGCTACAACTACTTTCAGATTTCGGTCTGTGATTCTTATTTTTGTAAGAAACGAAATGACTGAGTGTCCTAGAAATCCACGACGATTAACTCCAATAGGAATCACATGGCATCTCCAACCCTTCTCTACGCAGTCGGCACACAATGCCTCATATTAGTTTTTATTCCGTTCGTGTGTCCCCTCTTAGTTTTCCTCCCAGGGGATGGTCATTTCTATGAGGAGGACACTTTTCTTTGAATCGGACCATGCTACAATTTCTGACCGTTTTCCTGTTTGGATTATGTGAACTGGAAATTGTAGAGATGTCAGAAAATTTCCAGACATTGGATCCATTCAGCTTTTTACGCCCTCGGACTGCATTCATCTTCTTCATGAAACTGGATTATAAGTTCCTTGACTGTAATATATTGATTTTATCTCCACCCGGGCAACATCAGACGTTATTAGAAGCGTATAGTAGCAAAATATATAAATAAATAAATAAATAAATAAATAAATAATGAGAAATAAAATAAAATAAAAACAAAAAGGGAATAAAATTTGTATAAATTTTATTGCGTAACAGTAAAATAATGATGAATGAAAATGCGAAATTATGCACGAATGTCTGGAAATGACTGGAAATGTCTGGAAATGTCTGGATTTCATTAAAACTTGTTTATCTGCAATGCTGCTGTAGCTGCTGCTGCTGCTGATATTTGGAGGTAGAAAGAAGCCATAAGTTATATAAAGAGCAGAGGCGTCTTAGACCCTCTGATGACGATGATGGTTATTATTGCAAGTGAAAGGTGTGATGAATGCTACTACCGTGAGTGAAGGTAAGTAGACAGAGCTGCCGCTTTGGCCATATGTATCCCTCCCTAGTAGAAAACGTTAACTGCTAAGAAAAGAGCTAACATTTTGTAGCACGAAAGATAAAACAGTCTCATGTTTTTATTTACATTTTACTATTTTGATAGTCGAAAATGTTGCTTTCTAAAAGTGAAGCCTGTGAATGGAGTAATGCAATGATATGAAACAGAAAAGTCATTGTTTTGTGTTTTTTTTTTAATATTTTTTTATGTTTTCTTAACAAGACGTTAATCTAGAAATTTAAGCGACTTTTTAATTCTGTTTATTTAACAACAGATCTTTAATTAAAACATATGCAATTGAAAATAGAAATACTTCATTCAACAAATCTAAAATTGTAATGCTGTATATGTATTAAAATTGTTTATATAGAAAAATACAAATAAATACGTATCAGCTATCAACAATTTCTAATGACAGCAGCATACAGCATTACATAAAAACAAAATTCTAAATAGTTGTTATTAAGGTAAAAAAACTACTATTATAGTAAAATATAATTTTAAGAAATGATTAGGCCAATATTTATTTAAAACAAATATAATTGTTTATATGATTGCTAAAATAGCGCAATGGTGAAATTTGTTATGTATTAATGACGCAAGCTGATTTTTCGTTTTAGCACATTATTGAACAATTACAAATCTTCCGAGTTGGAAGAAGTATGTTCTTTTAAGAAACGATGTACCGATTTTATTGCCAACAACATGATGCAACAATAATAAATAAAACTTGACTAGTTAGAAACAAATATCGATTTTAATGCATTGCTACATATCTACCAAGTAAAATAATGTTTGTATAA
Organism: Euprymna scolopes; assembly: GCF_053919585.1. NCBI lineage: Eukaryota > Metazoa > Mollusca > Cephalopoda > Sepiida > Sepiolidae > Euprymna > Euprymna scolopes. The sequence continues at coordinate 6,191,187 of NC_136517.1, forward strand.
ATAAAGAAGTTATTATACCAAGTAAACAGACGATTTATTATGGCGCACTTTTATATAAGCACAGTAATGGAGTCTGCAGATGTAATTTACGTGGATAATAATAATAATAATAATAATAATAATAATAATTATTATTATTATTATTATTATTATTATTATTGGAGGTGAGGCGTATGCATCAAATTAAAACTAAAGTAGTTGCGGTGGTAGTTGGTGTCTTAGGTATGGTATGAAGTCGTCTGGAAGGATGTTTGAAAAACAACCAATCACCCTCTTCCACATTGCAATATTTAAACACTAGCAGGTGGGGTGAGGGCTGCACCCGACCTAACCGGGTTGTAAAATACGCTTAAACATATTTTAATTCATGCATATTTCGTGTTCATTATTACGAAGCCAATTCTCTATTGAATATTATATTGTACCCAATATATAGTAGTGATTTCAAAAGTTAAAAAGTAAATGACTTGGGTGCCATCAGCTAGAATCGAAACCAAAACATTAAGTGCTCCAGCCGCGTCTTCTACCGAAGTTGCTATCGAGAGATAGGTAAGAAAGGCATTATATTTAAGAAGTTTAAGAAATTAATTGAATTTGGGCATGCGCAGAAAGAAGTAAAAATATGCGGGCAAGTTGAAATGAACGGTTCGCATTTCAACTTGCCTGTGTATGTCTGTACGCGTTACTCATGCGTTCAAACAAAGGTTTTACCCGTTATAAACCATCTTTTGTGTATGAATAAAATTTCCTGTCAATTTCAGTGTTATTTGACCAGTAGTTTAAAAGTTTATTGGTTAAATATTTACTCAAAGACAGGCGGGCATACGCGCATACATATACTGTTTAATTTATATAGATAATATCGCTATACTCATAGCGGTGTGATTGTAAATAATTACCTAGACATTATTCAAGATTATAAGAGTGTATTACGATTCGAGTTTCAGAGCCACTGATTGACATTTCTAAAAAATTTACTAATACTCAATTATTTTTATGATGATATAATTGTAAAGCATCTGTCGACAATGAGAGTACTCCCCACTTTACCCGTTTACCAAAAAAAGGCGTCTTTATGCCAGTTTGATTGCAAATAAAATAAAATAAAATATTTTAAAATAAATAAAAATAAAAATGAAATAAAAATGAAAAATCCTCATTTTTTGTACCTCCTATCCCACCCGTCTACTAACAAAGGCGCTTTTTTTTATGTCAGTTTCATTGCAAAAAATAAAAATTAAAATTAAAAAAGTAAAAAATTACTCAATTTTTGTATTGTTTTGTTCACGATGTTTTGTTTCGGATTTTTTCGGCTTCGTTTCGCATTCCATCTTTCATATGACCGCAAATATAACGGAACGTCAGTCGCCAGGCTTCTTCGACATCTTGGGTGTAATGCTCTTTCAGCGCGTGCCGAAAACATCGATTTATACTCGGCCATAATTTCTGTGGAAAAAAAAAAACAAAAAACAAGAAAACAGTCGCTTTTAACAAAATACACATCATGCGATATCCAAAAGTTGAAAATAAATAACATTTAAAGAAATTTTAATTTTTCACCGCTAGCAGTATTAATAATATAAAATATTACGTTATAATAGAAAAAAAAAAATTAGCACCCGTCAAACACTAAATGTGGAGCTTTAAAGACGACGACGGAAAGAAAGATAGAAAAGCAAACGAAAAAAAAACTCCATGCACGATGTCGAAGTACTCTTACACATTGACACACACACACACACACACACACACACACACACACACACACACACACACACACACACACACACACACACACACACACACACACACACACACACGCACACACACACACACACACATATACTGTATTAACAAAAACCAAGACTTCAAAAAAGAATTGATAGCAACAAAAACTGTATTTCATTGTTAGTTACACTTGTTTCAAGACTAATTGGACAAATTCAAACATTATGGCGTTTGAAAATTTTCACATAAATAGCCTTTCTTCAGACTTATTGAATAAAAAACACTTTAACAATAGAACATTATGGAAACCATTTCCCTTATAAGAAAATAAAGCAAATAAAACAAAGGGAATAAGGGAAATGTCTTTACATATGTTCTATTGTAAAAGTGTTTTTATACAATAAGTCTGAAGAAAGGCTATTTATGTGAAAATTTTTAAACGCCATAATGTTTGAATTTGTCCAATTAGTCTTGAAACAATTGTAACTAACAATGAAATACACTTTTTGTTGATATCAATTCTTTTTTTGACGTCTTGGTTTTTGTTAATACAGTATATGAATGCTCAATTATGGAATATGATAATTTTGTAACTTACAATTTAAGTCATCTCTTTTTGGCTTATAATTCATTGGTATATGAAAATTTACTGAATTATACAAACCCAGTAAAATTCGGAATATTACAAACAAGTCTCTCTCTCTCTCTCTCTCTCTCTCTCTCTCTCTCTATATATATATATATATATATATATATATATATATATATATATATATATATATAAACACAGATCTAGAAAAAATTTGGTTCAACCCTCCTTTAAATTTAACGATTAAAGATAAACTAGAAAAAATTCTTCAATTTAGTTAACACCCACTTCCTCCCAAATAACATACTACATAAAATTTTTAATAAAAACACTATAAAACTCAGCTACAGTTGCAGTGATAACCTAGAAAGAACAATTAAAAAACCATAATAATAGAATACTTAACAACAAGAACAACAACAACAATTACAATAATATCAGTAACACAAAAAACTGCAGCTGTACAAATAAATCAGATTGTCTACTCGACCAACAATGCCTACAGACTGAAGTTGTATAGAAAGCCACTATCGCCCCAATAGAAAAGCTAAACGATAAAAAATACTACATTGGACTTGCTGAACCCTCTTTTCAATACCGTTTTAGAGTCCACAAATGCTCCTTCAATAACCCTAACTATCCCAGAAAAACCTCATTAACTACCAACTACTTAAACCTGATTCAAATAATCTCACACCCACCATTAAATGGGAAATTCTCCAAAAATTTAATACATGTAAATATTTATATTCCCACTGCTTCCTTTGTTTACATGAAAATTTTTTATTGAAAGATAGAGATAAAATATTAAACATTAGAAATGAAACGTCAATTGTTTGTAGACATTACAAATGCCACCTTCTTAGCAATCCTACTGAAGTTTATATGGTACAACCCCCAACCTAAACAATTGCACACTCTTAACGCTATTACATCGAAACTCACAACACAATTGTACTTTATTACTTTTCAAGCACATTACTTTAATTCTTAATTTTTAATTATCTATTTTACTCCTTTGAGATTATCTAATCCTCCTTACACCTTTAATTACCACATTTTTGTTATTAACCGAAAAATGATTGGAAATGTAATTACGGTCCACCTTCAAATTCCTCATCTTCTATATCTCTGCGTAATATTCTTCATTAATAACTCCAAACTTTTACAAATAAAATTACTAAAGCTATGAAGTTAAAACTTTAAATGCCTGAAACCATTACAAAATCCCACCTTTCTAGAAATTCCACATCATTCAAAATCCTTTCTTAACACTGCCCTGTAATCTAACACCCTTATTCCCAAACATTTTCACAACCCCATAATCCTAGAAAATCTCAACACCACTTTATATTTTTCCAAACAACTCATTTATTCTTATTTTATTTATTTTTATGCATTTCCCTTCTTCCCTAAACTCGACTCCAATTCTAAAGTCTACCCAACAGAATTTATAACTGATTTCTTACCCAAAGAAATTTTATATAAGTTATATTAGACGCAGCTGTTTACCCATTTAAACTGGACGTATCTTAGCTCTTTCTGTCCACCCTCACCACCATCGTCGCCATATACGATTGCTGACTAAATTGCTTTCCTCCTCTCTTTCCGTTTCTTTCCACCCCTTTCTTTCCTTCTTTTCTCTCTCTTACTTCTATTCTCTTGGCTTTTAATATCCATATCTGTCTTTTTTATTTTATTGAAACTTAAATCACTTGATGATATGGAAGGATAAATTTTGTCCTGTCTATTTAAACAATTTTAATGAAGTAAGTTAATATACTTGAGGTTGTAATACCTTTTGATATATATATATATATATATATATATATATATAATTGAAATTCTTTGCGTGTGTGTGTCTGTCTGTGCACATTTCCCTACCAAACTACTCTGTCAACTTTCAGTCTTCAGACTCGAGACTTTACATAAGGGGTAATGAGATTTGGGAAAATCTTTTTTATCCGTTTTCGGCCTGAAATTTAAGGGGTCAAAATTTAACGATTTCATCTTTGAAAACTACCAAACTCCTCCATCAATTTCGGGTCTAAACATTTGAAATTTAAATGTAGGTTACTTGGACATGGATAAAACTTTTTAATTTGATTTGGGCCCAGAGCAATAAATGTTAAGGGGTCAAAATTGGGGCCAAAGTTTAAAAAAATGACCCCCGCGGTCTCTATCAAATTACTCAGCTGATTTTTGGTCTAAACATTTGAAATTTTACATAAAGTGTATTCAGAGATAGGGAAAGCTTTTTAATTGATTTGGGTCGAAAATTTGAGCTGCCAAAGGGTCAAAGTTCAAAAGAATTGAACTTTGCGGTCTCTAGCAAACTACTCAGCCAATGTTTGGTATAAACATTTAAATTTTACATAACGGGTATTCAGACATGCGGCAACACTTTGATAAGTTTTTGGGGGTAAATTTAGCTGCTAAAAGGTCAAAGTTGATAGAGTTGACCTCTGCAGATTCTACCAAACCAAACCAAACTAAACTCCTCCGCCAATTTTATGGTCTAAAGAATTGAAATTTTAGATGTAGGTAACTTGGACATGGGTCAAACATTATATTTTGATTTGAAATCAAACAATAAATGTTAAAGCGCCAGAATTTAGGCCAATGTTAAAAAAATTTACCCCTGCGATCTCTACCCAATTACTCAAACAAATTTCGATCTAAACATTTGAAATTTTACATAAAAGGGTACTTACACATATGGCAAGTTATAAACAGTACAAAGAGCCTGAGCGGAACCGGGCAGAAATGCAAATAGTAATAATTTTGAGTTTGAGATTAATAGTGACTTATTAGTAAATAAATTTAGAGTTGAGAAAAATAGTCAATTTAGCAAATAATTTTGGGTTTGAGATTAATAGTGAATAATTAGTAAATAAGTTTGGATTCAAGAGTAATAGTAAATTAATAGCAAATAATTTTGGGTTTGAGATTAATAGTAAATTAATCTATCTGTTATATCTATAAAAGTGAAATTGTCTGTGCGTGTGTGTACATTTCCCTACGAAAATACTCTATCAATTTTTAGTCTATAGACTCGAGATTTGACATAACGGATATTGAGATTTGAGACAGTCTTTTTAGTCGGTTTTCTACCAAACTCCTCCGTCAATTTTGAGTATAAACACTTGACATTTAAGATGTAGGTAACCTGGACATTAGTACAAACGTTTTTATTATATATATATATATATATATATATATATATAAAATGTAATTTTGGTTCGTTAAAAGTGAATAAAACCATATTTCTACGTTACCAATTTAATTGAAATTTTCAGAAAATCTATCTGTAAAGTCAATGAATGTTTGCATGTTATTAAAATAATTTTACATTGCGAATTATAAAAATATTAATTAAAATATAAATATTTTTCGAAGTCGTTTCTGCGAGACTGCCCGATAATATTTCTGGTAACTTCCATTTCAACTACTCTCGAATTACAAGATAAGTAAAAAAAAAAGTTACTCATGCAGACAGTGATCCGTGCTGAAATAATAACGTTATTATTAAAAAAGACATTCTTAACATGAGGAAGGGAGGGTGTTTTGTACCTATTCTGTACTTTAACCTTACAATTGAATAAAAACATATAAAACTTTAATTAAACGCGGAAATACGATTTAAAAAATAGCGCGGATCACTCTCTGCATCAGCACAAAAAACCCCTCATATTTTGAAAATTTAAATTAATTTATGTACTTATCAATTTTTAAATTTTAAATACCTTTATTTATGTTAAGGCTTTTCACTCATGAAACATTACGTTTTAATTGTTTAGTTTCTTTTATTTTTTTGTTTACATAAAAACGTTTGTTTTAACTTTTTCTAAACTGTTTCATTTTTACGACATGCCTCAACGTATTATAAACACCCTAACCTCCCCATGTTAAAAAAAATACGCCCTTCCATAAACCTCGAAAGCCGTTCTTAATATGGGGAGATTGGGGGGTGTTCATTCCGAAAGCCGTTTTAACATATGGAAGTTAGGGTGTTTATAATATGCTGGGGCGAGTCGTAAAATTAACGAAGTTGCTATCTATTATTTATTGTAAAAATTGCTTGAAATTTATTTATTTGACAAAAAAAAAAATTACAGTTTGGTACTCCTTGGGCGTTGAGGTCCATGGCGACTAGCAGAAAAAAATAATAGTCGCTCCCTTAGTCCCCACCCCACCCCGCACGCAACATCTTTTATTTACTGACGTTGCCGTAACTAAACGATTATTTGTCACATTTACAAACATTTATTTATTTATTTATTTATTTTGAAAAAAAGTTTTACTTTTTATGAATATTAAAAGAAAAATGGGTACTCATGCAGAGAGTGATCCGTGTTGAAATAATAACGTTATTATTTAAAAAGCCATTCTTAACATGGGGAGGGGAGGGCGTTTTGTACCTATTCTGTACTTTAACCTTGCAATTGAATAAAAAAAAACCCATAAAACTTTAATTAAACGTGGAAATACGATTTAAAAAATAGCGCGGATCACTCTCTGTATTACCACCGAAAAATGTTACTAAACATTTATTAATAATTTCTCACTTTTACAAACATTTGATTTTAAATTTCTTTTTAAATGACGATTTTTTTTTAATAGTATTTGCGGATGGGTATGTTGATCCCCCCCCCCAATGGTGTTTATTCCGAAATCCGTTGTTAACATGGAGAGGTTGAGGGTGTTTATTTTGAAAGCCGTTCTTAACATTTGTGGACGTGGACCTAATGTAAAAAAAAAAAATAAATAAATAATAAAAAAACTAAATCATTTACTGATAACGTCTCACTTTTACAAATATTTTTTAATTTACATGCGCGGATGAACAAATTGTTGAATAGTGCGAAAACAAAACGTTTTTGTAATAAACTTCGGGATAGTTTTTTGGGTAAATATTTACATTTAGGTCCACCTCCACAATTTTCTTTTTTCAATGACGACTTTTATTGATAAATGAATTCACTTCTTCGCAACTTTTATTGATAAATAAATCTACTTCTCTGCAACGTCCACTGAACCCTCCCCTTTTTTTAATAGTATTTTCAGGTGGGTATGCTGACAACAAATATCAGTTAAATTTTGTAAATAGCCCCCCTCCTCCAAAAATGGTGTTTATTCCGGAAGCTGTTCTTAAGATGAGGATGTTGGGGTGATTATAAGGTGTACCTAATCTAAAAATAAAACAAAAAAAATAAGACAAGTTTTTTAAATGATTAATTTCTCACTTTTACAAACATTTTTACATGCGCACATAAGCAACTATTTTTTATTAACTTTTTTACTTTTTTATCTAAAAATTATTAAATTTCAATGAACAGAATAATAAATCATTTATCATTAATATGTGTTTTTGGTTTTGTGTTGAATGAAACTTTTTTTTTCATTACAACAATAATGAACCAATTTAAATCTTCTGGCATGCGTTTAAGGGTTACGAAATTATCAATAAATCGTTTAGTTACTAAGCCAACCTCAATAAATAAAAAAAAATGTTACGTGCGCATGCATTAGCCTTGACTGGGGGGGGGTCTAAGGGAGCGACCATTAAATAATTATGCTGGTCGCCATGGAACTCAACGCCCAAGGAGTACATAAAGTGGCACTTATGCACTTATGTTATCGTGCTATTTTTTAAAATAGTATTTTCATGTTAAATTCAAATTTTCCAAAATCTTTTTCTTTTATTAATATGTTAGGTGAAAGTACAGATAACCCGGTCGGTTTCTAATGCGTGGAAAATCTAGCCCCCCCCAATAAAAAAGGGTTACTCTGGATAGTAGCAAAAAATTAAAATTGCCTCAGTATCGAAAGATTTCTTCTCTACTGAACGAGGAAAAAAACGGCGAAGTGTAGTTCACCTGTTTCTCTCCCCCTCTCTCTTCCTCTCTTAATATCTCTCTCTATCCATCTCTCCCTTTCCCTCTCTCAATCTATCTTTCTCTCTATATCACCCTCTCCATCTCTCTTTGAGCCCCTTTCTCTCTCTAACTCCCTCTATCCCTCTCCTTTCCTCTGTCTCATCCCTCTCTGTTTCTAACTCTCCCCCTCTCTCTTTATCTATCAATCCCTTTATCTCTCTATCTCCTTCTCTTTCTCTATTTTCATCTCACTTTCTCTTTTCTATCTATATATCTTCCTCTCTATCTGTCCATCTCTAATCCCTCATCCTATTTTAGTCTCCTAAATTAATTACAGTGAATAAGGCATTGTCAAAACATGGATAAATCTTATTTTAGTCACCTAATTCACTGACTGTGAGAATAGAAGTTATTTGGAAATTACTGCTACCTTGAACAACACCAGAAGTAACTGGCAAAACCTTTCTAATTAATTTTTTTTCCTTTCTCTTCCCAGATCTTTTTTATTTATAGTTATGTCTCGGAAGTAGAGTGAAAAGCACATCTTATTTTTCTTTTATTAATATTATTTTTTTCCTTGTACACAGTTTTGTGAATTGTTCCATGGATTTCTGCCTTTGGATTATTATGGACCATCTTCTTCCGGTTGCGGGATTTCTTTGGATTTTGCTTGTACAAATGGAAATTCTTTTAACTTTCTTGAAGTTTTACATTTGGATTTTACCATCACTGGATTTTGTTCTTCCACCGGACTGTCCATTCATGTGTAATCACCTTTTTCTTTACCATATTCCTTCTGCTTAACTTATTTTGTTTTCAAGTAAGATCTTTGATTTACTTGTTGTTTCATCAAATACTTCTGCATGCAAAATCCGATCCCGCATTTTGGTAATTCCTACCCTCTGATGAGAAGGAGAGTATTTCTTCGAAACTCCGCGAATTAAGGACTATCCTTTTATCTAGTGTTTCCTTTTCAGATTAAATATGTTTTTAACTCATTTCAAAGTGTTTTTTTTAACATATTTTATTAACTGTTTGCTCATATTATAAGCTCTATTTCCTATTTGGTTTTATCGAGCTTTTATATCTGGCTGAGATAATTTTATAAATATTAATTCTTTAATATTTATAATTTACTTTAATTTTACAATCTTGGATCATTTTGGTAAATTCAATTGTAATTTTCATTTTATATATATATATATATATATATATATATATATATATATATATATATATACAGAGAGAGAGAGAGAGAGAGAGAGAGCGATATAGATATATAGAGAGAGCGAGATATATATATATATATAGAGAGAGAGAGAGAGCGCGCGATACAGATGGATAGATAGATAGAGAGAGCGATATAGATAGATAGAGAGAGAGAGAGAGAGAGAGAGAGAGAAGGAGCGAGATAGATAGATAAATAGGGAAAGAGAGTGAGAGGGAGCGAGGGAGATAGATATATATAGAGAGAGAGTGGAAAAGAGAGAAATAGAGAGAGAGAGTGAGAAAAAGAGAAAGAGAGAGAGAGAAAGAGGGAGCAAGACATTATATATATATATATATATATATATATATATGGAGAGATAGAGGGGGAGAGAGACCGGGAGAAAGAGAGAGCCAGAGAGAGAGAGAGAGAGAGAGAGAGAGAGAGAGAGAGAGAGAGAGAGAGAGAGAGAGAGAGAGAGCATCCTTTTTTTTCTAACCCCTTTCTTCTAGGGTAAATAAACTTCCAGCATCCTCGTTTTGTTTGTGAATTCTAAAAGCTGACATTAAAACCATTAACAGGGAAACGTGTTTTAAATATACACTGCTTTGTAAACAGCGGGGCTCAACGGCAAATCTTTATCCTGCGGCGTCTGTCTAGAAACTGACCTTTTCTTCTGTTATTTTTTTTGGCACTCAGACACCTGCGCAGCAGAGCACAATATCTCATCAAATTTGTGCCAAGGAAAACAAAGAATTAACAATCTAGGCAGGTGCACCTGCCACTAGCATCTCACTCTTAGACAGGGTTCCAATCAGTCTTCAATCCAAGAGGTCCGCACTGTCGACCAAGTTCCAATCCCTGTCCTATCGCATCCCTTTGGCTGTTTTACAAGTACATTAATAGAGTGTGCTCTGATGAACTCATATAATTTCTCCTCGGCGTACATACCCCCGACTAACCCGGCAAGCAGCAAAATCCCACTCCTTAAATGTTGAGGTCTGTAGATGCCGAAAAGCATTCTTCTCTAATAGTTTTTGTTCCCTCGGATTGCTAAACTTTGGAATTCCTTCTATGTTTTCCGCTTCCCTGACTGTATTACCCTGCAGAAGTTTAAATGTAATGTGAACCTGAAAGTATCCTGTACCTCTACAAGGCCACCATTCGCCTACGTATGGATGACTGTTGTCAGATTTGGGCTGGTGCATCTGCTGCTTGTCTCTCACTCCTTGACAGGGTTCAAAAGAGAGTCGCCAACCTGATAGGTCCTGAACTATCATGTAGGCTTCAGCCTCTGTCCCATCGACGAAATGTTGCATACCCCCGACAAACCCGACAAGTAGCTAAATATCACCGCTTCACAGTAGAGATCCTTAAATGTAAGAGAACCTTCTACTCCAATAGTTTCTTCACCAGAACTGCTAAACTTTGGAACTCCTTTCCGGGATTCTGCATTCCCAACTGTACTGACATGCAGAATTTCAAGTGTAATGTGAACAGACATCTTGTTGCTCAACTCCCTTCATAATATCCCTGCAACTTATGTTCCCAATAGTAGCCACCTATTTCAAAGTGGCATTGTGCCTTGTTTGGGGTGAAAATTGAATTAAAATTAAAAAATTTTGCTGATCAACCCCTTACAGTTCTCTGTTAGACACGATTCCAAATATTATTCCCTTACGGTCAAAACGCCTTATTTTAGGGGGTGAAAAAATTATTTCATCATCAAATTCAAAATCAGAGCGAAGTGTGAAGAAATGCTACAAAACTTCTTTCTCAAAAAAAAATATCTTAGAGTACAGGGTGGAACGATAAAGTTGTGACCCTAAGGAAAACGACACTGTAGCTTTATTTTAAAACTTTTATTGAAAAAATCAATTCAAGTAACTTTATGTAGTAGAGCTGATATTTATTCAATGTAACCGCCTTCAGCTTCAATCACCGCCTCGATCCGGGTCCGGAACTGGGAGCATGCCTTTTCTACAAGCGCCGGCGTGAGCTTGGCGTATACTCGGCGGATGGCGGCAATCAGGCTGGTTTTCGTGTTGTGAGAGGTCATGTTGGTGATATTCTCGACATATGACCAAACGAAGTAGTCCAGCGGGTTACGGTCGGGGAAGGAGTGCAGGTCAGTGAGAGAAGGGTACAAAGTCGTAGCACTCCTTCTCAAGCCAAGCCTGGGTCTCTTTGGACTTTTGTCCGGTGTCGAGTCTTACTGCCACACCCAGGGTCTGCCAGGGTCTGCCAACGGCCACCTGATTGCACCAGGGGATCATCACACTCTTCAGAACATCCAGGTACACTTTGATGTTGAGTTTCAAGCCGACTTCGAAGATGTGAGGTGGTATGATGTGAAACCACACGAAAGACCATAACCGTGACCGGAAAATTTTTTCATAACCATGGGCACGTCCCTGTTATTCGTGGCAATCCAGCAATGCATTTTGAGGGTATTGGCAATGGTCCTGTTGTCTTAACTTGGGTCTCGCTCGTTGAACATTATGTCATTTTCAGACATGATAGAAGGCTCCTATCACTCTTGAGATTTGTACACGACTGGCCAACTAACAGATGGTCTGCAGCAAAAAAGTGAACCGGTTTTTATCAAACTGAAATGGAATCATGACGTCTTTTCTATGACGACAATTTTATCGTTCTACCCTGTATTTTATACAATATCTATTGCTTTTATTTGCTTGATCTTTGCTCTATATATTGTTTCATGGCAGGTGCTCGACTGAGCTTAAATCTATGTTCTCAACCTTTGCAAACATTCCTTACAATTACTCGTCTATCTACAACAAATATCAACTATCACTCTGTATCAGTGCCTCAAACTAAACGCTTCTATCCTAGAACTGTCTGTATCTAGAAGTAAATACCGCAGGGCTGCTTCCCGGCTGACTATAACAGTCGTTTTCAAGTCTAATGTAAAATTCTTGTTCAAACGTCTTCATAAACAATCAAACCCTAACCAAGTTCCACCGTTACTGATTATTATAAATAACTTGGCATTCGAGCGACCATTGGACCTTGACAACACTCAAGTAAAAAACAAACTTCCCACGAAAACAAAGGTTTTAATACGGAGGAATATGCAGCTCCCCCAAAAAGGACACTGGATTGGAAGAAAAATAAAATTGCCTAAATCTAAAAGGATTTTTCCTCGACTGATCCAGGACATAAAAGATTATGTAGTATTCAAACAGATACTACACTTTGTCTCTTATGTTATATACATGTACAAGTTCTTATACGTATTATTAATAAATAATCAGTCCTACCAGGTGTTACCGTATATTTATTGGAAGCAGCAGCGGTATCGAATGTTGTATTTACATATCGACTTTCTTCAATCCAAAATTTCTTTCAGCTAACCAGCGAAGCGAGAATATACATGGCAAAAATGCTCTCTCTCCCTTCTCTCTCTTTCTCTCTCTCTCTCTCTTTCTCTCTCTCTCATATATATATATATATCTTTCTCTATCTATCTATCTATCTATCTATCTATCTATCTATCTATCTATATATGTATATTTTTGATGGAAAATGCATTCTCTCTCTCTCTCTCTCTCTCTCTCTCTATATATATATATATATATATATATATATATATATATATATATATATATATATATAGGAAATAACCTTAGATCATGGATGACATCTACAGAACGATCGTGGTGTGATATGATAACGCATAACTCAGATAAACAAACATTTATCAAACTTAACTCAGTTTTATGATCCAATACCATCACGCTCAAGACATTCTTAAGGCGGATATTTGGTCTGTCTTGTTATATGGTTGTGAAAGCTGGATTATCTGCTCCCAAATGCAGAAACGCATTAATAGCTCAGAAGTTTTGTTTGTGAGACAAATGTTAAGGATCGTTTGGAAAGATATCATTTCTAACGAGGAAATATGGACTAGATGTGAATGCAATAAAGGAAGTACAAATGACTTTCTTAGGACATTTTTACATGGAACATCGGGTATTGATTGGTAGAATGCGAGGATCGAAAAAGCAAGGGCGACCAAGACGCACTTGGATGGACAACTTGATCGATTGGACGGGATTATTGTCAAAAGTTTAGCTGTTTCGGGCTATGGATAGTCGCCTATATTGGAGAGTCATGGTCATCAACGCTGTTAAACGACAGGGCCGCTGAGTGCTCAATAACAAAAGAGCAAAATATAATATTTTTATTATATAGACAATTATTACATGTAATATTTGTTTATATAAATAAAATAATATATATATATATATATATATATATATATATATATATATATATATATATATATATATATATATATATATATGTCCTGTGTGGTGTTTGTGGGAAAGAACCCCAGCAAAGTGCTCAATTTTAAAGAATTCAATATAAAAGCATAATATTTATTTTAAAATTTTACAGAAAGTAAAAAAAAAAAAACTCGATACCGTCGGTTTTAAGCTCGATATAAGCGAACAAGTGTATGGCCAAAATATCAGACTCTCTTCAGTGTTTGTTTATATCTGTTCTCACATTTTCTTCATGAGAGCAGATATAAAATTTGACTGAAGAGAGTTCGATATTTTTCGACCATAAACGTACCGAGCTTGAAATCGACAGTAATGATATTTTTCTGACCTTCTCTAATATATATATATATATATATATATATATATATATATATATATATATATATATATATATATATATATATATATATATATATATAGTGTTATAATGGAATAATTCCAGGAGGAAATCCGGGTATGAGAGCTCAATGTGGTAAACAGAGAAATAACATAAAAATATAACACGGAAATTACATAATTGTCGATGCAATAATTTATTTCAACCTTATGGTATTTTCAAGCATCTAAGCTAGACAATTACATTTTTGATACTGAAATAAAGAAAGAAAAAGAAAAAGAATCGGGCCCCGACCGTCAAAAACCAGAGGGAGTGGTAGTAGCAATCCACTTAATAGATTTTATAGAGAGGGTGGGAATTAAGTTAGTATGGGAGGGATTTTTTTAAAAAACAACAAGAACATTATGACACTTAAACGACTGTCCGGTAACCCGACGTAACAACAGATACACACACACATACACCCACACACACGCACACACACACACACACACACACACACACACACACACACACACACACACACACACACACACACACACACACACACACACACACACACCTAAATATGCACGTTCTTAACCGTAAATGACTTGACACGCGTTTACTAACCTAGGAAGAAGAGGGAATAAACTGACAATCGGCTGCGCGTAAGGGAAAGAGAAGAAAGAAAAAAGAAGGAAGAGAAGAGAGTGACCATCCGCTGCCTGTCATATGGTTTAATTTAGTCTAGACTCTCATAGAAAGAGAAGGGAAAGGATAGAAAATGAAGATTATACGCGCGTCATGGAGTTAATTAAGTCATGGAAAATAAGTCTATTAAAAGATATATAAAAAAGTTATATACAAAGTTTTAAAACTATCTGTATGTTTTCATGTTAAAATTAGTTTGAAATAAATATTATCTTATAATACGTTTAAATTTTCTATATTGTATTTGTAATATATTACTATGAATTCAAAAAATTGATTCTTATGTAGTTAATATTTTATATATTTTTATGTAATTAATTTTATTGGTGATTATAGCGGTCATTGTTATTTTGCTCACTAATATTTCACTTCCTAATTGATTAAGATGCAGAAAATTGCATTATTAGTCGCCCCCAATTCCATAGGACGTATTTAGTTTCGGTTAATATATACTTTTATTCATTCCGTACACAAAAGTACCTTCATGCACGCATAAATAAATAAATAAATAAATAAAATAGTTATTATTTTAAAGTTTTGTGTTAATTTATATTAAATCTAATAATGTCTAGTGGTAGTATTTGATCTTTTTGACTTAAATCAGTTTAATAACTAATGTATTATCTGC
Source organism: Euprymna scolopes (assembly GCF_053919585.1). Taxonomy (NCBI): domain Eukaryota; kingdom Metazoa; phylum Mollusca; class Cephalopoda; order Sepiida; family Sepiolidae; genus Euprymna; species Euprymna scolopes. The sequence goes on from NC_136517.1 coordinate 6,206,561, forward strand.
AGAGAAATTTTTTTTCTTAATGCTATCTCATTTATTTATAAGTAATTTGGATAAACAGGTACTTCGGAATACGTACACCCAACTTAAATTTCGGACAACAAATATCATCAAGTCGTTATAACCGACTTTATACCGGACAGCACTATAATTGCCAGTGGGGTGGGGTGGGAGGGTTCATCGTAAATAATCTAGTGGTATTAAATTCGGTCTCTTTACCGTTATAGAATTATCTGCTCGTCGGATCTGGAGTTATTGGTTATTTTAAATTTACATTTATGTCTGCATCTGGCCATCAGTTCATCTCGTTTAATTAAGAGATTATTGTGTTCGTACTTCAGGATTCTTATTTTTTCCTCGAGGCATAAATGCAAAATGAGTCAATTGATAATCCATTAGTAATCCATAAACAACGGAAAAAACATAATTAAAGATGCCCAGGGTAAATTAAAGCTTCAAAAAACCAAAAAAAAAAAAACAAAACAAAAAACAAACAAACAAAAAAACATCAGACCACGGAGAAGTGCAGTTCCAGTTTTTTAATATAATTTTTTTTTAAGTAGCGGATAAGGTATGGAAGTGTTGAAGTGAAGATTCAAAAGATAACAATAAAAGGTTGAAATTGAAAAACTGCATATACACACGTATATAAAAATAAAATATCACAAAATAATGTAGGATAAGAGGTGAGACTAAAGGAGTCAACTCACTCACAACGAATATGGACACACAAACATGTAATGGCACACAGACATATATGCATATATACGTATATAAATGCATATATATATATACACATTTATATGCATACATACACACACATTTATACACAAACTTACACTCACTCATTATGTATAAAAGCAGAAACATACATATAGGTAGAGAGATACAGTAGCTACTTTAGCTACATATAGGCGAGAGATACAGTAGCTACTTTAGTTTTACGAAAAAAAAATAATAAAGAGGAACAGAAGAAATCTCTTACATTAAATAAATTTATAGCCTAAGTTTTAAGAATAGAACTAAGTAATTTCGAATTGGTTTTATTTGATTTTTTCTTACGTTTACATTATGAAATAAGTTCGCTTTTGGAATTGATTATGTTAATACTTAGGGGAAATTATTATACTTATAGCTTCAGATATGCAAAGGCGACAAGACTTAGAACCTGGAGTAGAAAACTTTGATTTTATAAGAATAGCCCATTTTGTTTTTACACAGTGGTCACCACTTATCAAGGCCCGGAAGCCACTCAGGGATAAGGGTTATTGCAAGTACATTACGTTAGTGTGGAGATTTGATGAAGTGTTTACTTAAGGGGGCGGTTCATTAGGAATTCGTTAACGTTGGCCTTGAACACATCCAAGTTGTAGTCAGGTGGGAAGCAGGCAGACGGAACAGAGTTCCACAGGCGTGCAGTTCTAATAATTTATAGAGAAAAGGGTACTTTTAGATTTAAGTTTTTTTTATTAAAGTGGTAAGGGAAGTTCCCAGGCTATTATCAGTGATTTCATTCTTGGTGAGATATTTTAACCTTTATTAATGTTGTAGTGGCTCCAATATAAGTGTATATGTTGCCTGGCGTTCGCGTAGTGTTAATGTTATGTATGTTTATATATATATATATATATATATATATATATATATGTATATAAACATAGTAAACAAACTAAGCACTTGTTTTCCTTTTTTCTTCGTACGGCAAATCTCGTTTAAATCTTTAGCAAGAGAGACACACGAACTATTAAACATAGCAACAGCATATAGACACTACAAACCGATTTCATGTACACAATTCATGCATGCTCTTATTCACAATATACATACTGCAACATGCAAACAACGCCAGAATGAACATGTTTATTCAATTTATCTTGCCAGACGCCGATGTCCCCCCCTGCAAAATAACGCAACATGTGCCAAGAATAACTTCATTTTCTTACCAAATCTTAGTTTTTGTTACCGAGAGATAAGTTGGTAACATCTCACACGAAAGAAAAAAAAAAATTATAAAAAAAAAAAATACAAATAAAGTTTACTTAAACCTAGTTGAACGACTTGAATTTTCTAACACGATTTGAAAACTGTTCCTACTCAGAAAATGACAATTTCTCTTCAATCCATTTCACAACGTTGCAGTATGTTTTCGCAGAATTAACACACCTTGCTTGTTAAAATTCAGTTTGATCGTTGGAAGAATGGTTGGATAATTGTACCGCTCCAGTAGGTATCTCACTGCCGATGCAGTCCTATATTTATTTATACAAGAGCCAAGTACGCCCTAAAATACAGTAGTCACCCTACATGTGAGCAGAAGCGTCTCAGTGCACCCTATCCTGCCTTGATAAAGTTCAAATCGTTTGTGAAATTGATATTCCCTAGATACTTTCCCCGAAAAAGGAAACCAGCTCAATTTTTCACAAATTAGAAAAAAAAAAATTTTTTTTTCACAAATTAGAAAAAAAGAAAAAAAGGATTTAAATTGTGACCAGATATGTGCAGTATCTTTGAAACTGTTTCAGAAAGTATCTCATTCCCGACGCAATGATCTACCTGTGGAAAAGCCAAATACATTCTAACATGGAGTACTGTCTCCACATTTGGGGAGGAGCTCCTAAGAGCACCTCTTTTTCTGTCTTGACAGGGTACAAAACCGTCTTCGAAATTTAGTGGAAGATGACCTTTTCGCCTCCCTACTCCCCCTTTCTCACAGAGGAGAAGTTGTGAGTCTATCCCTGCTCCATCGATACTTTTATGGTAAGTGTTCGACTGAGCTCCAATCTATGATCCCTCCCCTTAAAACGTTCACAACAAATACTCGCCTAGCTAAAACAACCGTTTACAACTTTCCTCACCCTCTATCTAACTAAACGAAAATTAAAATGAATACGTATTATATACGTTTGAAGCCAAAACAACGCATTATTACAAAATAAACAGATATTTATTTTGTTTGTTAAATGTCTGTTTATTTTGTAATAATGCGTTGTTTTGGCGTCAAACGTATATAATACGTATTCATTTTATTCAAACTCAACCAGCGCTTCTAAATAACAAAAATATTAACTTAAACGAAGATTCTTTCTTAGAACTGTCCGTCTGTGGAACGCAATACCTTTTACCTGCTTTCCGTCTGACTATAACATGGTCGCCTTTATGTCTAATGTGAATAAATTCCTATTGAGCCGCCTATTTAGATAATCTAGCCATAGCCAAATTCGACTGTGACTGATCTTGTGTAACCGTCTACCTAACATTTTACCCAAATTCTTGAGTGGCCTCCGGTCTTTGATAAGTGCTGACTCTCCAAGCGAAATAATAAAAAAAGATTTATCTCGTTATAAGAATTTTTGGTAAATAAGGGTTCAGAAAATGAAAAGATCAGGGATTCATCTACTGGCCCAGAAGTTCGGGAGGGGAGGGGAGGGGTAAGTAGTTTCGTCTCTGCACCTGCGTCGGATGCAAAGGTTCTTGGCTTTCTGAAGCACATGTGAGCTAACTCTCGTCATTGCGGAACCGAGGTTTTGAATGGATTTCTTTTGTAGGGATTCTAGACAGATCAAAGTTTGAGAATGTTACGTCGGAATTGTAAGATGATAGAAACCAAAACTGAACATTTGATTTCCGCGGAAATTCCTTCGATTCTGACATTCTTTGCTTTCGATCGATGCCATCCTTCTCTTCCACCGTTTTCCTCTTGACAATTTCGTTTGCGTCTTCTCTTCATTTCTTTCAGATTAAAGCAATGTGCAGGTGAAGGTTATGCTTACGTAATACAAAAAAGTCGATTCTTAAGATGCGCTCATTTAATCTACGCAACGAAAATATTATTTTAATCTCGAGCGTGGCAGACTAACGAAAATTCTATTTCAAACTTAAGAATAACAAACGAACGAAAATACTATTTCAAATTTAAGCGTGACATACCAACGAAAATACTATTTTAAACCTAAGTGAGACTGATAGATTTGACTATATAATAGACACATACTTTTTACTTTTCAACAAGACAGAAGATCTTTGATTAAACGAATCTTGTTCTTTGTTATTTGTTAATTTGTGCACGTTTCAAAGTTATCATGATATGGAGACAAGCTTCCAATATTTATCTCCCCTTGCGACGTGCGTCGCTAACAGCCTGTAACAACTAAGTCCAGCTCCTTGCCTGATTGCATGGCTTAGATGTAATCTCGACGGCAGTGTTACTACTGATATGATCAACAAGATGAAGACGGGCTACTTGGTGCCTTAAAACAGATGATTTCACTAAATGAGACTGATCAGTTTAGAAAGACAACTCATCTAAGAGAATGAAAACTCTGATCTCAAGCCTGCGTTACTATGCGGTCATACACATTTATAGGAAATGCTTCAGAAATTAAGCTTGAGTAAAATTAAGGAGCTAGATTCTTATTTTTGTTTTTCGTTATTATTATTATTATTATTATTATTATTATTATTATTATTACTATTATTATTATTATTATTATTATTATTATTATTATTATTATTATTATTATTTAAGACATCCATGTTTTTTTTATCATATTTTAACCATACCCCATATAATTATACCAGCGTTACCGATTATTCGTCCTTTATTTTTTATTGGAATATTTTGAGATGAGTAATTTGTTTGTTTATTTATTTATTTATTTATTTATTCGCGGACTTTAATCCTCATCTTCATAACTGCTGTTTCCCGATGTTTCCGTAGTTAACCACGACGGGATAGATTCCAGATAAGCATTATCTGAAGATAGCGGTTTCAATTCTACCAAAAGTCGGCAAGAGGATTAGTTGGCTAAAACGTGTTGAGACGACAACAATTATGGAAGGCAGTAATTACTGAAGATGGAGTTAAAGGGACTCAGCATTCCCACCCCGTTGCGGTTAACCTCCTGAGGAAAGCCATAGGAATAGTTGGCCGAAACATAGTTCAACAACAACTAAAGGATGAGGACAACAGTCCGCAAATAAAATAAAATAAAATAAAATAAATATACGATTCGTCCTTTTGATAATCTCTATGCTGGGCAAATGTAGTGCATTTGGTAAATCCTGTCTTAGGTTTGGTCAGATTTCACACTGCAGATTCATTTGTCATAAGAAAATGGAAGGTTTGGGTGAGTGAGTAGCAACCATTGTCATATAACGCCCCTACCACAGCTCTATACAACTTACCTCGGATACAGAGGGGGCAACTCGTGAGTTTATTAGTTTACAGTTCACGAAATTTCGTTTTTGTTGCTTTCACCCTTATGCTTCACCCGAGCGTGATGTACAGGAAGTTACGTCATGGCAGGAAATTGATGTGGTTAAAAAGTAAAATAGATACATCGTTTCTTGATTCCTCAGTTTATTTCTTTTTCGAGGCTACGGATGATCAGTAAGAAGATGCATTCACTTAAATGAATTTGCTTTATATATATATATATATATATATATATATATATATATATATATATATATATATATATATATATATAGTAAAATTTGGAATTAGTAAAAACCTGAAGAGAGTGTTCAATACTATTGCAGAAAAATATGTGTTTTATTTTTTTATTACCATTTTATCTGCCCAGTTACATATGTTTCAACAGATAAAACGGTAATAAAAAGACAACATATATATATATATATATATATATATATATATATATATATATATATATATATATATATATATATATATATATCCGGCATAATCGTGTTGACACACCGGTTCTAGTCAGATCACCAAAGTTGAGCCTGATTAGTACCAGATGGATGACCATTTGGGAATTATAGGCGCTGTATGTGCTCTCTGCTTATCTCGGCATTTGTTTCCAGTCGTCCTGTACTTCACTTGCCACTGGTATTTAACAATGTTGTCTCAAGAGAGGTGTGGTTGGAGATTACGCGCCTCCTGCCACAAAAATTTCACGCGCAGACAACCCTTCGTGTGTATCCTTAGTCTGTCCAAGACTGAAGGAGTCAGTTTATATATATATATATATATATATATATATATATATATATATATATATATATATATATATATATGATTGTTGAGCTGGATTAAATCCGACGATATGAAATAAAATGGAGGTGGAAGGACCTGGATACTCAACGTTTCGCCCGATTTATGCGGGCTTCTTCAAGAGGGATGGTCATTGACGAGAGAGTCGGAGGATTGGGGCTATATATAATGATGGGGGAGAGCAGCGTGTTTTCCTTATGTAAATTAGATGTCATATATACATGTATATACATTTTATGAGAGAAGAACTAATTAGAGTAAACTAGTGTAGTGGATTACGTCTAAAAGATAAAATATCGTAGAGATTAAAAATTGTGTTTGGAAATATAGCGGTGATAGATTAAATAAATAAAATGACACGAGATTACGAAAGAATCTTTTTTTTTTTTTTTTTAAATTAGAAATAATTGTAATTGGGATAAAATAGCGCAGTAACTTAAAAGATGGTATCTAAAAATAAGAATAGGAGGTGATAAAATGGAGTCTAAAAATAGATAATGATAAAATACAGTAAATAAGTAAAATAAAAATAAAATTAAGTGAAATTACGAATTTTTTTTTTTTTTTTTTTTTTTTTTCGCGTTTAACCGGTGTCTAAGTTGTTTTCTTTGATAATTATTTTCGACAGAAAGGGAGCAACGTGGAAAAAACATTTTCTTTGCTTAATTATATTGCTGGAATGGGAGATTATAGCTGACTCAATTAAACGTCGTGTGGATCTGTTATGTATGTGTTTAAGGAAAGTTGCTTTGTTAAAATCAAAATGGTGGTCGTTTTCCATGATGTGACAAAATATGGCGTTGAGTGTATTGTTGTTTTTTACATCTCTTTTGTGTTCATATATTCTTTTATTTAAATTACGTTGAGTTTCTCCTACGTATATTTTTCCACAATCAAGGCAGGGTATGGAATATATTCCGGCTTTGGTGTTAATGTTGGTATCAGTTATAATTTTACGTGTTAGATCCCTAATTGTTAAAGAGTTTAGTTTTGTTATTTGAATGCCTGTCTTATTTATATATATATATATATATATATATATATATATATATATATATATATATATATATATATATATATATTAGTGCTGGGACGATTACTCAGAATCGGAATCAGGAATCATCGGAAAATCAAAACTTTTGGTGGTATTGGAATCGGTATCGGAATCGGAAAACTGTGTGCCTATTTTCCGATACCGAAAACGATTCCTTTATTTATTTTTTTTATTGATTTGATTTTGTTTGAAACAAAATCTTCCACTGCGGGTAAAAATAATAAAATAATAAATATTTTTTAATTTTCAGCTGCCAGTAAAGCTAAAAACTATAAACCAACCCCACAAACGTGTTTTTTTTTTCTGGATTACCATAAAACACTCATGATAAATGTGCAGATATAATCTATAACTTTTAGTTTTACTGATAATTTAAAATCGATATGCATTATTTTATTATTACTACCAGCAGTAGAAAATATTTTTTTAAATAAAATCAAATAACAAAAGACAATTAAAAGAATCGTTTTTGACATTGGAAAATAAGCACAAAAATTTTCCGATCTCAATTCCGACACCCCGAAAAGTTCCGATTTTTTTCAATATCAGTTTTTGATTCACAATAGTAATATATATATATATATATATATATATATATATATATATATATATATATATATATATATATATATATATATATATGACTATTTTATTTAATCACATGAATTAATATACGAAAATATAATTTTATGCGTAATTTTTTAGTATTTACTTCAACAGTGCTCAATACATAGGTAGAACTAGGTAGTAAGTTATAAAAATATATATGTCAATTTAGCTACAAAGAACATCCCGCGTTTCATTCTTGAGAGAACTCGCCAGGATTATGCAAAGAGTTGTGGTTAACTCGCGTTTTTATATACGCACAGTCGATTGAAATTTTAGTTAGCTAATCAGCTTCCTAGTTTCCACCGCCGCGCCCATCCTAATCAGCCAATGGGCGGGCAATTATCAGAACAAAAGTACAATTGGCCTTAGGTTCACCCCTTCCTTTATGCGTGTTTTTCATAGGGAGAGTAGCTATCTAAGTAAACTGACCTATTTTTAACCTAGGTGTAGTTAAGCTATTTAAAAAAACCGATGACGACGACATTAAATAAGTGATTTTTTCCCTATAATTCAGAGATTAGTTTATATATATATATATATATATATATATATATATATATATATATATATATATATATATATAAATAATTATTCATGTATATGTATGTTTATTTTATTTTAATTCTTATTTTATTTTTATTATATTTATTTATTTTCTTTTGTTGTTGTCAATTTTAAAATTATTTTGTATCGTTATCCTAGAGTAAAGTTTATCATATGCACACAGTTGTTCGTTATTTCTCTCATACAGTTTAATAGATGTTGGGTTCTTTAAAGTAGAGGATAGCAAATTTTTCGTTCAGGCATAATCTACATGTGTCGTCAAGATCCCTACATGTGCTTGCTTGCACAGGATAAACTTTACTCTAGTATAGCGAAACAAAATAATTTTAAAATTGACAATAACAACAGAAAATAAATAAACAAATGAATAAAATAAAAAAGGAACTAGCAAAATATTAGATAGATTGACAATTATGAAAAAAAAAACAAAAAACAAAAACAATAGCAGATATTTAATTCTTATCCGGGACCGTTGATTCCCAGGACGACCTAGATTCTTCATTTTGTGAGAACTCCATGAGTAAGGTCTGACAACGCTCAATTCGTAATACTCTTTAGTCCTTTTCGGACACCATCAAAGAAGCTTCGCATGCCTCCTCGCAGTTACGTAGTCCACACTACATTGTCGTATACATTGCACTGTAGAGAACTTTCTGTTCTGTTTGCTTGTGTGCAAAACGATCTCTACAAACCTACTCTGCCAATTTTTGATCCACTGACTTGAAACTTGATATATAGAGAATTCGTACCCGTGGAACAAATTCTATTTATTTTTTTAGCTAGTAAAAATAGCTGATAAGAGGTCAAAACTGAATGAATTTGAACTTGGAATGCGTAAGTTGACTAAACGTTTATTTTCTACGTATGCGCAAAATATACATTTATACGTTTAGCTACATTAATTTTAAAAGTTTTGATACACACATGGACTTAGTTCAGATGGTGACGAATAAAACTGAAACACTAAATGTTTTGGTCTCAATTCTAACTGGTGGCACCCGAACCATATTTAAAAAAAACAACAAAACTTTTGAAATTGTTAATATATATTGGGTACAATATAGTAATCAATAGAACATAGGCTAATAAATACGAACTCTGTATAAATTACAATATCATTTTTAAGCGTATTTTACAGTCGGGCAACACCTGGTAGCGTGCTAATATTGCATAAATTCAGTTTCACTTTAGATCTGATCATGTTACTTTCTTTTTTGTTTTGTATACAATTTAAAATGTTTTCTTATAGTTGAAAATCGCTATCATTCATTATCGATAGCCTGACATACGGCCATGTCTTACACTAAACTGTATGACGCCACAGTCAATTGCACAGGCCTTCTTACTTTACAAAGGTCGCGCCAAACTACGTCGGTGTGGTTTTATTATCTTTCTGCTAGCACTATCTTAATGCAACACGTGCCGTATAAATTAGCGACCGACAAGAAATCAACAAAGTTTCTTCAGTTAAACGAAAAATGGAAAAGAAGAAGAAAAAAACGAAAATCGTAAAAATTCTAGGAAGTAAACAAACAAATAATTTATTTAATTCTTTTTGCTTCTTCGTTGGAATTTCAAGTTAACTTAAAAAAAATAACAAGAACGTAATTTCTTAAGATATGTCCATTAAATATGCACATCTTGTAATTTATATTTAATTTGAAACATGCATGACAGACTAATGAAAATACACCAGTTCTCGTAATATCACCAAAGTTAAGCGACGTGGAATCTGGCCAATGCCAGATTGGTGACCATTGGGCAATGCTAGGCGTTATATGTCATCCAATGATTGGGATATATATATGCGGCTGAGAACCGTTTGCAAATCTGATATTCCCTGTTAACTTCCTCCTTTGGAGGATGTCGGCAAAGCCCGTTAGGAGCTAATATCAAAACCAAGTAGTACCGGTTTGTGATAGTTCGGCAAAATCAATAAAAATGCTATTTCTAACTTAATCATGGCAGACCAACTTAAATTAAATTTAAAACTGGCGCATGACAGACCGACGAAAATGCGATTTGAAACCTTAACAAGACAGACTTACGAAATGCTATTTCAAACTTATACATAACAGATAACGAATAAACTATTTCAGACTTAAGCGTGACAGACCAACGCAAATGCTATTTAAAATGTATACATGACACAGCGATAAAAATTCAATTTAAAACTTTAGCGTGACAGACAAACGAAATGCTATTTCAAACAGCCGTAACAAACAACAACAAAAAAAGCTAGTTCAAACTTAGCTGTGCCAGACCAACAAAAATGCTATTCGAAACTTAGATGTAACAGACAAACGAAACCGGTATTTCAAATATAGCCGTTACAGACGAAAGAGAATACTATTTTAAACTTAGCTATGACAGACCAATGATAATGCTATTTCAAAATTGGCCGTGAAAGACTAACGAAAGCGCTATTACAAACTTAACTGTGGCAGACCAACAAAAATGCTATTTCAAACGTAGTTATGACAGACCAAACGAAAGTGATATATCAAACTGAACCGTGGCAAACAAAGACTCTCACAGAAATGTTTGTTGCTAAAAAAAACAAGCAAACAAACAAAAAAACAAAAAAAAAACAAATAAAAACAAACAAAACAAACAACAACGAACCCCCACCCCCCCAAAAAAAAGCAAAAAAAAAAAAAAAAAAAAAACAAAAAAACAAAACAAGCAAAAAAAAAAAAAAAAAAAAACGTCGACCAGTCTGGTAAGATGTTTTGATTTAAGTCCGTACACTGATATTCACTTAACTAGCAAGTGAAAAGCGCTTTGTGATAAAGAGAGTTTAGACAGTGGGTCACTCAGTAGACACCTCGTAAACATACGTATCTGACATAATACCGGCATTCAACCCTGTCGCCACATCTGTCTCTCGCGACTAACTCTACGAGATCGTTGCAGATTAAAAAGCATTTCGTAAAAGAGTACACACTACACACTACAACTACTTTAGTTCATTTATCTGAAGACGCCGGTTAATTTGTTGATACTTTGTGCAAAGTAAAACCTCTGTGTTTGTTGATCCCGAAGCGTAAGAGTTCAAGACGCCACACTCTGAAGAAAGAAGAGATGTGATTTATGTTAAAAAGATGAAACGCTCTGATTATCGTAAAACTTTCATCCAATCATGTGATACGTTAAATAAGAAACGATATTTTTTTTGTTTTGTTGTTGTCACCATCATTTTAAAAATCTTGTCGATTAAAACGAACGAGGTTTACTACAACAAATAATATCAGCATGTATTACTGAATTACAAAAATATGATACGGATTATTTGGATAATTCGGACTATTGTTCTTGAATGTTATTCGTATAACGTTTAGGCCGATGTAAACCCCCTTCTCCGGGTATGTTTTGTTGAACTAGATATTCTTTTTCATGGAACTTGAATATTTGCACAAAATTTTGAACGGAACCTTTTTTTTTTAATTCATGGGGATAGCTTGCCCTCGTTTCGTCAGCCATGACTGGGTAGAAGTCCTTTGTAATTTACAATTCTATCAGAATCGGGAATCGGAAAATCGGAACTTTTAGTGGTATCGGAATCGGTATCGGAATCGAAAAAATGTGTGCCTACTTTCCGATGCCGAAAGCGATTCCTTTATTTATCTTTTTTTCATTTGATTTTGTTTGAAACAAAATCTTCCACTATTGAAAATAATAATGAAATTATAAATATTTATTAATTATAAGCTGCCAGTAAAGCTAAAAGCTATAAATCAACCCCACAAATGTGTTTTTTACGTTTCGAGAAAATATGTGCACATTTAACACGTGTTTTTACTGTAATCCTGACAACATAACGACTTCATATAGTTAAATATTTTGAGGTTTATGAAGTATCGGAATCGGAATCGATAATTATATCAGAATCAAGAATTTAGTACGGAATCAGTAATTGTATTGGAATCGGGAAAAATATTGGAATCGTCCCATCACTTATATATATATATATATATATATATATATATATATATATATATATAATATATATGGCGATTAAGCTACACTGAATATACTAACTAGCTCTACCTACGTATTGAGCACTTTTGGAGTAAATACTTAAAGTTTACGCATAAATCTATACTTTCGTATATTAATTTTATGTGAGCAAATTAAGTAGTTATATATATATATATATATATATATATATATATATATATATATCTGTAGAAATATATTTTCTTATTATATATCAATCCTTATTTAAGAAGCTAAGTGTAATTACAGAGAAATATAGAGAATAAATGACAAAAAGTTATATTCCAAAATTCATGATGTTGACCATCTTATAATTTACTCTTTTTATAAGAATTGTATAAGTCTATATCATAAGGGGTCTATCCTTGGACCTCTATTATTCCTGATATTTATAAACGACCTCCCTGATAAAATTGTTTCGGAGATGGGTATATTTGCCGATGACACCACTCTCTATAACAGATATAAGGGGAAATCAAATGAACACATATCCAAGGAAATGGCAGAAACACTAGAGGATGACCTCCAATCCGTAGTGGAATGGGGACAAAAATGGTTGGTCACATTCAATGCTGCTAAGACTAAGCTTGTTTCCTTCAATAACTACAAGAAACCTTCTCTACCACCAATAGCAATGGCCAAGAACACATTGCCTGAAAGTACTTCTTTTAAACTCCTCGGCTTAACGTTTACAGGGAATATGAACTGGAATAGATACATTGAGAGCATTGCCAAGGCTGCTGCAAGGAAGGTTGGCTCCCTCTACCGTGCTAGAAAACTACTTACGCCTGACACTACCCTATACCTCTATAAGGCAACCATTCGCCCATGTATGGACTACTGTTGTCACATCTGGGCTGGTGAATCTGCTGCTTGTCTCTCGCTCCTGGACAGGGTTCAAAAGAGAGTCGCCAACCTGATAGGTCCTGTCCCATCGACGAGATATTGCATCCCTCTGCCTGTTCTACAAATACTTTAATGGTGAATGCTCTGGCGAACTGCAAACACTTGTACCTCCCCGACGTAACTACCCCCGACAAACCCGACAAGCTACTAAGTCTCATCCCTTTACAGTAGAGATCCCTAGGTGCAAGAAAGCATTTTACTCCAATAGTTTCTTCCCCAGAACTGCGGGTCTTTGGAACTCCCTTCCGGGATTCTGCTTTCCCAACTGCAATGATATGCAGAAGTTTAAGTGTAATGTTAACAAACATCTTTCTACTCATCTCCCTTCATAATGACCCCGCTAATTAAGTCCATGATAGTAGCCCCCTTCTTCAAAGTGGCACTGTGCCTTGTTTGGGGTGAAAATTGAATTAAAAAAAAAAGTCAATTGAATTAAAGGAATAAATTATAAGATGGTGAACATCATGAATTTTGGAATATAACTTTTTGTCATTTATTCTCTCTCTCTCTCTCTCTCTCTCTCTCTCTCTCTCTCTCTCTCTCTATATATATATATATATATATATATATATATATATATATATATATACTTGTATGTAATATACTGAGTTCGTGTAATTCAGTAAATTTTCATATACCAATGAGTTTTATGCCAAAAAGAGTTGACTTAAGGAGTAAACTACAAACTTATCATATTTCATAATTGAGCATTAATAAAATCGGCCCAGTTTCCAACATAATTAACTAGTAGCAATTAACAACATAATTGGATTATCTACCTTCATAATTGTCTTTAGTAACGATATGAAAACATATTCACGCAGAATGACAATGAATTTTAAAATATTAAACAATAATAAATAGATTAGAATGCCTTACCCTAAATGTTGTACAAGGATTTATATATATAGTACAGCCTTTTTATTTATTCTCATATTCAATTAAACTTTAAACCTAAAATAACGATAATCTGTAAACATTACTTGCCACTAATACGAAACTAAAATTAACCGTAACGTTATTGCAAAGTTGTTACGGCCATACTATAAATATAGAAATAAAAATTAAAAAATTCTTTTTATAAAAAAATTAATTATTGTGAAATAAAGAAACAGCAAGATCTAATTTAGGAACTTAATGTGATATATAAATTTTTTTTAAATGGCTTAGGGTTTTCTGTGGAAACGTCTAATGACTCTGTTCTTGAATAAGGATACGAAATGGGCTTTTCTGTAGCTACTGCAAAGGTAAATGTTTCTCACATGTTTTTCCCGTTAAGGGAATTTTTCCTTTTTCTTCCTTTTTTCTTTCTCTTCAAAATGCTCTATTGTAAAAAGTGTTTTTATTCATAAAGTCTGAAGAAATGCTGATTTTTGAAAATTTTCAATCGATATAATGTTTGAAATTGTCGACTGGACATGGAAATAATTATAACGTAAAATAAAATACACTTTTTGTTGACATCAACACCTTTTTTGAAGTCTTTATTTTGCTTTCACAGTATATATATATATATATATATATATATATATATATATATATATATATATATACGTGTGTGTGTGTGTGTGTGTGTGTGTGTGCGTGCGTGCGCGCGATTAAGGAGATATTTTAATCTGTTGTAGAAATATATTCCCTCTGATATCATTTCTGAGTAAGTATTTTTTAATTTCCGGAATTTTATGGTTTTTATTTCTTTGACGAGTTTGATTTCTTTTTCAGTTATATGTGACTGTTTAGAATATTTTCTTGTTTCTGATGATTTGTGTGATGGCAGCATTGGTTAAGTACATAAATGAAACACGTGTAAGATATTTATGGAAAAAAGTAAATTTAGATATACATCAATAAAAATAACCGTAGATTGATTTTTTGTGGTAACTGGAATAAGAATTTACAGTAGGCATTTGGACAATGTCAAAACATCGTTAATTCACTACCCGCATAGCAGCAGCCGTATAGCGTAACGGTGAGAAGCGTTGACTATCAGCGGTCGAGGTTGCTATATATATATTAAGGCAAACATTATTAAAAACAACAGAGATACCTTGCTTAATGATTCTTTTTTTCATTTTTTCGATCTTTCGTAAGATTTTTTTAACTTCAAGATGGAAGGTATTTACAAATGTATATTTTAATCGACTTTTCATTGACTCTTTTTATCATTCGTAACTATATATTTCACTTCTATTTTTGATATTTTATCTCCACCTGATGATGATTCAAGAAAGAATCGTAAGCGCTCGTGTGAACCATGGAACATTTGTAAATACCTTCCATCTTGATGTTAAAAAAATCTTACGAAAGATCGAAAAAATGAAAAAAAGAATCATTAAGCAAGGTATCTCTGTTGTTTTTAATAATGTTTGCCTGAATGAAGGAATGCTTCCTAAATACACTAATATATATATATATATATATATATATATATATATATATATATATATATATAAATTATTGACCACATATAAAAAACTTAGCTAATAGTTTAAATAAGGCACATCCAAAAGGTGAAAGAAAAACTAAGTTGTTTTTTTTTAAACGAATTAAAATCTATTAAAATCCATTATTCTTGAGCAACTTTTTTTGTTCCAGAAAAAGGAAAGTCTCAATTTTATCATATGAAAAACATGATACGAAACCTTTTCTACGAGTTTTAATAGAATTTTAAATTTTAAATTAAAAATTTTCCAACTCGACACCATTCACCGTGATTTTTGTCTCGATCGCTAAAACATTGAAATATTTTTTTAAAAAGGTTTTTGAACCAAATAATTTTTTTCGTCTAAATAAGATTTAGAATGATTTGCTATAAGAATATGCAAAAATATAATAAGTACCTGAATTTCAAATAATTACAAATTTTTATATCACTCTATAAGTTTGCGTAGCGAAATTAATAAAAAACAAAATTTAATTCTAGTTTAAAATTAAGTATGAATGCCTGGAGGCTTCTAAACAAGCTATATTTAGCCATGTATTTTTAACGCTTGATTTGACGATTAAGTGAAAAGTTTAATTCTTTTGTCGTAAACGATATATATATATATATATATATATATATATATATATATATATATATATAAAAATATATATATGTATATATATATATATATATATATATATATATATATGTTACATACATAATCCCCTAAGTTAATCAACGACGAAGCTGGTCAGTACCAGATGAGTGATCATTTTGAGAATGCTAGGAATCGTATGTGTTGAAAAAAACCTTCTGCATCTTCTCTCACGGTTGGGTCCCTATAGGCAAACAGGCTAGAAATTGCCGAACGAAATTATCGTATTTTTAGCAAATGGTATATTAGTAATATTGGCTCACTAAAAGAAAATTATTAATTTATTTTTCAAATATTTAAAAGTAGTGTTTTTTTTGCAAAAATAATGAATATATATATATATATATATATATATATATATATATATATATATATATATATATATATATGCTAATCTGAATAATAATAATAATAATAATAATAATAATAATAATAATAATAATAAACGTATTCAACGAATTTCACACTTCAAAATACAACAGAGGAAAAATAAAACACATTCAAAATTCAGATTTTCAACCTTTATATCTGATACGTGCGCAGTTTTTTTGTCTGCGATCCTCACCCTCCCCACAATACAATATATTTTGTTCAGTTTCGCCTGCTTATTGTAAACACATTCATACCTACAAATAAAGAAGGGGGTTGTAGGCAATATATATATATATATATATATATATATATATATATATATATATATATATATATATATATATAAATAAAGCTGAATGTCTGTGTGTGCATGTGTGTGTGTGTGTGTGTGTCTAGTCACGAATAGGCTCCTATATGGTTGACTATTTAAAAAAAAAGCTGATTACATATAATGATAGAATATGTATCGAGACACAGGAATGGGTATGTGTGATCTGGCATAATGATGATTCACTAAAATTGTGGGGTCTGCGTTCGCGCCAGGTCCACAAAGTATGAAAAAAAAAACGTTTGCAAGTGTTTTTGATATAGATGTACATAATAATATCTTGATAAGTATGTTTTAACTTAAATAGGGATGGTATAATAAAATTGTGGGGTCTGCGTTCGCGCCTGGCCTCCATCGAATGGAAATAGGCACAAACTTTAATAAAGACTTTTCATATCTATCTGCGTAATGATACTTATGTTTCAGTTTGAAGAAATATGATATAATAAAATTATGGGGTGTTCGTTCGCGCCTGACCTCTATAGAATGTAAATATGTCACAAAGTTTAACAAGGTTTTTTAATATAGATCCACAGAATATTGTGATAAGTGTTTCAGTGTGAACAGATATGGTATAATAAATTATGGGGATTATCTATTATATTTTTACGTTCATCATATTTTGCTTTGATTTTGATACCCCCAAATTCGAAGCTATCTCATTACAACCGTTCCTTTTCATAACCTATTATACTTTCATAAATCAGAGTCCATTTTCTGTAGGCTGTTTTTGAACCCAGTCAACGACGGGTACTTTTGCTAGTATATATATATATATATATATATATATATATATATATATATATATATATATATATATATGTATTTGTATTTATATTTATACAGATCATGAAAAAAGCACACCATTATAAAGTTTATTCTGCACTCAATAATCGGTGAAAATTTTGTATTGATTGGATAATTACTTGACTTTTCGTAGATTTTTAAAGAGAGACATCGTCAAAAAATACTTCCTCCTTTCGTTTTAGCCGTACCTATTTTAAACCTACGCATTTAAAGGTTAAGAATTGCATGGTGAGCAGTTGAGAGCAAATGTGTTATACAACATTGCATTAGCTGCTTTTATTTTCTCCCTATCGCTCTCCCTCGACCCAGGACTGTACCTTAATCAATCACGTCTCTGACAATATATATGTGGCACTCTTTCTAGACACAATCGCCCGAATACATGTATTTAATGCCTTCAATGTCCATCACCGTAGTTGTCTTGG
Organism: Euprymna scolopes; assembly: GCF_053919585.1. Classification (NCBI taxonomy): domain Eukaryota; kingdom Metazoa; phylum Mollusca; class Cephalopoda; order Sepiida; family Sepiolidae; genus Euprymna; species Euprymna scolopes. The sequence continues at coordinate 6,224,724 of NC_136517.1, forward strand.
CTTCTCTAACTACACTGACACAGCTGGTAGCAAAACACATAGCTTTTCTATATCCCATTCCTTGACACAGACAGTAACGTTCCCGATCCGTTTCCCCGATCGTCAGGAGTAGCTAGCCTCACTTCTGAACCCATTTCTGACTATAATTCCTGAGGATTGCTTAACAAATACTCATTGCCCTCGAAGCAATATCGCTTTGTATCGAAGCGGTGATTGAGGCTGAAGACGGCTACATTAAATAGATGTCAGCTACTACATAATCAAGTTACCTGAATTGATTTTTTCAATAAAAGTTTAAAAGCAAAGCTGTAGTGTTGTTTTCTTTAGGGCGACAAATTTATCGTTCCACCTTGTATTTAATCCATAACCGAAAAGAAAATATGTGGGTAAAACTTTTTTTTGCCAAAGATATTAGTAAAGGTAAGACTGTAGTTTCAACAAAACAGAAATGTAGAAAGAAAATCTATTTCATTTTTAAAGTAATGATCATAGAGAATTAAAGATTTTTAGAAGCCCGTTCCATGAAATGTTATTTTGTTGTGGCCTCTTTGCAATCTAGAGAAATAATGGATATACCTTTTTAGAGTGCCTGTTTGGAGAGTTAATAATGAAGCAAATATTCCACAACTCTAACTGCACCTCTCCTGGCATGACATTGCTTGATTCCAGTGGCAAGGACAGATCCAGAACTAGTAGATTAGTAGACGTAGAATGTTTGAGGTAACAGGGTCAGTTTAAAAAGAAAGGTCAAAGAAAACATGGGAGGAAGAGAAAGCGGGATAAATAAAGACGTGGTCAGAGTTAGTTTAGTTTGGAAGTCAATTAAAAAAAGCCATCCAACACATGTCGTCATATAAAACGCATGTTAAACCAAATAGGATGATAAACTAAAAACAATGGTAGAAGAAGCAAAGAAAGGCTGGGTTTTGTTTTGAAGTTGTTCTTTCTCCTAGACTAGTTGCACAATCAAGGCTTGAGAGTCTAGTCTACCCTACTAATTAATTTATAGTTGGGGGAAAATAGATGGGTTCATACCCTTCCCCCCACCATGCAGTATTAGTGTAAGTAATACAGTTGCCTGGACAGAACAATTGAATACAAAGAATATCTATTTCATTTTTAAAATGATCACAGAGAATAAAACATTGCTAGAAACTTCCTCTCAATGTATATAAAACTAGCAAGGAGACCCGACGTTTCCCGGGGTTGAATGATAATCACACTCTCATATTTTTATTGTCATCGAAATCGGCGAAGTCGCCCATTTTTCAATTAAATCGATTGATTGCTTGCTCTAGTTGGGTACCCATCGCAGTGCACCAGGAAGAAGCTTCACATACTTCCCCGTAGTGACTTAGCCCACAATACGTTTTAGTCTACATTGCACTGTAGAGAACCTACTGTTGACTTTATAAAATTATTTTTTTTTACATATAATGGCTTGAATTATAGTTTAAAATGCAAAAGTCAAGTATCATGCTTCAGTTGTGCTCTAACCAGAAACATTAATTTTGAATGCACCAATGTCATATCAAAGAACCTACTGTTGAATTTATGTGTCGAGCCTTTCGGCTTGTGCGGCAATAAAACTCCTCAAATGCACTTGTGATGTTAGGCTGTGTAAGGTGTTAACTATGTTCACAGTCGCCTGTTCTATCTTTCATCGGATTTATTTCGATTATCGATTATGGATACTTATCGAAGACTATCTAAGAACACTGCCAGGCACATAAAGTATTTTTGTATGAAGTTTCATAAAAATCGACCCAGCCGTTTTTGAGTCCATAGGGAACGAACTCACACAAACACACAAACAACGTTCCTTTTATACAATAGTAGAGATATTATTTTATTGCGCTCTCCTTCCTCTTCTCTATTACACTCATAACTGGAAGGACGACATATGGGTTCATACCCTTTTCCCAACATGAAACGCTATTTTCTTGTGGCCTTCTTTCAGTTTCAAGAGAGAATGGATACTCATTATAAGCGTGCTTGGTGCGGAGTCTATAATGCAGCAAAGGTTGTGAAAACTGTCCGCATATCTCATAAACTGACATTAAGTTCAGCGGCGAAAATAAGTCTAGGGCAATGGGAAACAATGCCAGGATAAGCAAAGATAAATTTGTTTGTATTTTAGATAGATAGATAGATAGAACAAGATGGCAGACCACTAGAAATAGTCCAATGCAAGTTGTTTTGGTTCTTTCTGAATTTTAGGAAATCATACCTCTCGTAGACTGAACCGTTTGGCTTTAGTAGCAAGGAAAAATCCATCCAGCACAACTGGAAGCACTACCAGGTTAAGCAAAGAAATACTAGTGTTATTTCGGAGTTTTCCTTCTAAATTAGCTGTCTAACAAAGGTCTGCGAGTTTAGCCTACCTACTTTAATTCATAGGACCAGGGAAGATATATAATTTCATACCGTTAGTAAATCTTTTGGTAAAAATAATGTAGTCGTTTTAACAGAACTCGACCCCGGTACGTCGGACGCCCAGTCGGCTGATATAACCACTGCATTACGCCATATTTGCTATCTTCCTAACAGTAAACTGTTTATTCATTAAAATTCATTTCTTTATTATTGTAAGCTGTTCGGTACGATGTGAAGTACCGGTTAATGTAATGCAGAAAAACCGGAATTTGATTCTTACTTTGAGCATGTGTGGTTTGATTTGTCGATTGACGTGCTCCTGGCCGATGGCGAAGAAGGCTTTGTTCAAGAATCGGCAGTCGTCAATGTTCTCAACGGCTGCACCAATTCCTTCCATCACAGTCAAGCCGTGCAGCCGAAGCATGTTCCCATCGATGTCCCCCCATTCCAGTTTATTCGACTCGCTGATTCGAACGATCTTCGGAAAATAGACTTTAATTTCCTGACGAGTTTCAAAAAAGCTGAAAAGAAAAAGAGAGAAAATGTCCCTGTAGATTTATAGACTCTTTAGTCGTTAAAAACAAGCAAAGGTCATAGTCCGTTGACTAAGAATGAATGGTTTATGCCAGAGGTCTCCAAGTTATCCCTAAATATCTCTATCTTTGCTATTATATAAAAGTCACTTTGTGTGTGTGTGTGTGTGTGTGTGTGTGTGTGAGTTCCTTCCTCATGTGTGCCAAAACGGCTGAGCGTATCTTTCGCAAATTTCACACACGTGATTTTTTATCTCTAGCAGTGTTCTTAAATATGTTTTGTACAAAAATTCATTCGATTAGTATTGAAAATCGAAATAATTCGATCCATAAAATAGTTTTTTTTTTCTTATAAATAAAAAGAATCTTTACAAGGGAATTTTTCTATGTTACATCGGCAAAGGAGATAAAATCTTAGCAAATTATTTCTTCTTTACCCCCCCCCCCCAAAAAAAAAAAACAGATTTATTGCCATCTGGAGATATATCTTAGTTGTAGAGCATTCGACTACAGATCGAATGATTCCCTATTCAAGCCCGGGTGTACCTCACCATTTTATTTTAATTTTTTTTATTAATGAGTTCAATTTACGATAAAAGAAAAGCCCCATTTAAAATTGCCGCAAATCATTTCTTCGTTTGCATATTTTAAAACTTAAATATGTTTTGTACAAATACCTCTACAAGGCCACCATTCGTCAGAAGTGACTTTCCAGGGCATTCATCGTCAAACCCAAATATCAGCTGACATGATATTGTAAACAAACACAAACGGAATTTATTGTATTTTTATTTTTTTACTTTTTTTACGAATTAGTCCAACGGGCAAATTATTCCTCGTAATATATAATAATCAATAGATGATTGATTTTATAATAATACATATGCAATCTGCATAAATTAAAATATCATGTTTAAGTGTATTGTGCGACCGGGCAACACCGGACGTCCAGCTAGTTATATATAATGTAAGGTCAGTTTCTTTTATATGCCGTGAAGTCATTTTCTCTTCTTATATAGAAAACAAAATGAGTTTTCTCATTAAAATATAAAAAGTAAAAGAAGTTTTCAATACATTTTATCTATTATATAAAAGGGAAAGTGTGTGTGTGTGTGTTTGTATGTGTGTGTGTGTTTGTATGTATGTGTGTGTGTGTGCTTGTATGTGCGTGTGTTTTTGTATGTGTGTGTCTATTTGTATGTGTGTGTGTGTATGTTTGTATGTCTGCAAAAAATTCGACACACGTCAGTATGACATAAAGTAAAGTAAAAAAGTTGGTAGAATACGAAATTTCAGAGTCTTAAAACGATCAAAGTGAAGAGATTTTATTTTGATTGTGAGGAGAATTTAAGTACTTATGTTCATTTCGGCTGGCGCCGTGTACGTTTACGTGTAACAGTGTATGAATAGAATAGGCATTGTAGATGTGATTGTATATATGTATGTATATTTAAGTCATGTTCACCCCAAACAAGGCACATTTCCACTTGGACACAAGGGTCTACGATTTTGAACCATTTTTAGGAAAAAATGAGTAAGTTGTCGGTTTAATTTAAATTTAAACTTCTGCATGTTAGTACGCAAATGGAAGCAGATAACAGGGAAGGAATTCCAAAGTTTAGCAATTCGAGGAAAGAAGTTATTAGAGCAGAAGGCTTTCGGTATCCAGAGATCTTTATGGTGTAGGGGTGGAATTTTGGTGCTTGTCAGGTTTTTCGGGGGTACGCAGTTCGAGAGGGTACAAGTGCAATGCATTAATCAGAACACATTACACGAAAATACTTGTAAAACAGTCACAGGAATGCAACCTTGTGGCGAGGGGACAGGAATTGGAGCTTAGTTGACATTGCGGGATCTATTAGATTGGAGACTCTTATTTGGACTCTGTCCAAGAGGGTGAAAATAGAGATAGATGCACTAGCCCAGATTTAGAAACAATACTCCATACATGGGCGAATGGTGGCCTTGTAGAGGTACAGGATACTCTCAGGTGTGAGTAATCTTCTAGCATGATAGAGGGAACCCACCTTCCTCGTAGCAGCCTTCGCAATATTCTCAATGTACTTGTTCCAGTTCATATTGGATGAAAGAAGTTTAAAGGAAGAACTCTCAAATAGGGTGTTATTAGTTATGGCTATCTGTGATTGAGAATGTTTCTTGTAATTGTTAAAGGAAAGAAGTTTAGGCTTAGTAGCATAAAATGCTGCCATCCATTTATGGCGCCATTCTATTACAAACATGCCTTCTTTTAGCTGTGACTAACTCTTACAATGATTTCTACCATCTATATATTTTTGCCAAACAGACACACAAACAAATATATTCATACATAAATGCGAGGTTATATGCTGGTCGTTTTGCTCTCTTTGTCGTCGGTTGTTTCTCTTCGCCATTTCACGAGCGTATGTGTCGTCTGTTTGCTAAACTAAAACGAAAAATCTACTTACGCATGAAAAACATAAGGGGACTTTTCTGAGTTCTTCAAGGTTTTAGTAGGGAAAATTTACTTATGAAAAGAGAGACTGGATAACTAAAATTATTTCCTTTTTAACTTAGTTTTCTAACTTAAAAATTAAGAGATGCAGACGAGCAGACATCCAAGTGACTTTCGCCTTAGATTATTTTACATTATTCGGTCGTGTCTTATCTGCATATGCTTCCAGAGCGAGACTGCTAAGATTTTTTTTTCTTGCTCGAACATGTAACTCATATCTTTGTTTTGTCTACGGAGTTTGACCTCATGTCCAGTCCCACTTCCCGTCACCTGTCTTTGGATATAATTCATGGTTACAGCTATGTACTTATGTGACCCATATCAAAATTCACACGAGCTAACTTAATCGCTACTTATTAGAGTAGGGTCTCTAGTATTATGCACGAAGAGAGATAAGAAGAGTGTATATATATATATATATATATATATATATATATATATATATATATGATTACTTCATTAATCACATAAATTAATATACGAAAGTATAAATTTATGCGTAAACTTTAAGTATTTACTTCAACAGTGCTCAATATGTAGGTAGAGCTAGGTAGCCTGATGAATTCTAGCGTTGATGAAACGCAGAATATTCTGTGTAGCTTAATTGCCATATATATTTTATAACTTACTATATATATATATATATATATATATATATATATATATATATATATATATATATATATATAATTAGTCATTTTTAATACCTACTACAGACACTTGTGTTTTATCCTCCTGGAATGATAAGTGCAGGAAGTTACGATTGCCACTGGTCATGGGATTCAAATCCCACAACAAAGCTATCGCTGTCTGCATTTGCAAGGAACATAACCACAGGGTCACCACCAACCACAGCCATATGATGAAGATGATGCGATGAAGTGAATTTAAACATTCATAAAGGCATAAACGATATATATATATATATATATATATATATATATATATATATATATATATATATATATATATAAAGCTGAACGTCTGTGTGTGTGTCTGGTCACGAATAGGCTCCTATATGGTTGACTATTATAGAAAACTGATCAGATATAATGATAGAAGATGTATCAAGACACAGGAATGGGTATGTTTGATCTGGCATAATGATGATTCAGTAAAATTGTGGAGTCGGCGAACGCGCCTGGCCCCTAAAGTATGGAAATAAAAAATTTAAAAATTAAAAAAAAACGTTTACAAGAGTTTTTGATATAGATGTACATAATAATACTTAGATAAGTATGTTTTAACTTAAATAGGGATGGGATAATAAAACTGTGGGCACTTCGTTCGCGCCGGGTCACCATAGAATGGAAATAGGTACAAACTTTGATAAAGACTTTTCATATCTATCTGCGTAAGTATACTTTGATAATTATGTTTCAGTTTGAAGAAATATGGTATAATACAATTATGGGGTGTTCGTTCGCGCCTGACCTCCATAGAATGGAAATATGTCACAAAGTTTAACAAGGTTTTTAAATATAGATCCACAGAGTATTGTGATAAGTGTTTCAGTGTGAACAGATATTGTATAATAAATTATGGGGTTTATCTATTTTATTTTTACTTTCATCACTTTGATTTTGATATCCCCAAATTCGAAGCTATCTCTTTACAACCCTTCCTTTTCATAACCTATCGTACTTTCATAAATCAGAGTCCATTTTCTGTAGGCTGTTTTTGAACCCAGTCAAGGACGGGTATTTTGCTAGTATATATATATATATATATATATATATATATATATATATATATATATATATTAGTATGATCAGGTAGAAATAAGTAAATGACAATAAAAGAATTATAATTAATGTAGTAATAAATTTACTCAAAATATTAAAATTCTATATGGATATAAAATTTAGGCGAAATCAACAGTTGTTTATTAATAAAATTCAATATATATTAAATAATTAGTTTCGTATAAAAAATATATACATAGATATGTGTTATCGATATTACAATTACTAATATTATATAAGTTAATATATAGATTCATTATAAATAATAAATTAATAAAATATTTTATTAGTATGTCAAAACGAATTCAATTTATTAAGACAAATACTTAAATTTAAGTGACTTTATTAAACATTCAACATGGCGTAATAAAAGATAGAATAAATGGTAATTGCAACTTCTCTCCCAATTTTCGGATCTTGTAATCATGCTCATATGCATTTTATTTTCTTTTAATGGATTGATAGGTGCTATTTCTTCTGAGGACTTAAGGGCAGACTAGATTCATTTATTGATATAATAATTAAATGAATGATTTTGTGCTACGAAACAGGTGATGTTAAGAATTGTGCATGTCAACGTACTTAAAAGAAATAAACAGTAAGATGGTCAACATCTTGAAATTTTGAATATAGACTTTTGTCATTTTGATATATATATATATATATATATATATATATATATATATATATATATATATATATATATATATACACGCATACGCAGACACAGAGAGGGAGGGAGAGAGAGAGAGAAAGAGAGAGAAAGAGAGGGAGATGTTCCTTAATTTTTTGGGTGAAAATTATTATCTTATTTCTTTTTTTAAAATTGCGATCATTTTTCGTTTATACTAATTGCACGCCAAAACTAAACTCAATACTGCAAATATTAACATTATTCCTATAATTCAAATGAACAAGAATAACAAACAAACAAACAAACAAACAAACAAACAAACAAACAAAAAAACTAATTTTTGGATATTTCGAACTATTGTTCTCACCTTGAGTATTATTTTCACGTTTCTATCGATGTAACCCCGACCCTCTTCAGGTCTATCTTGCCGAACTGGGTAATCTTTCTGTCGTGCAGGGTAATCTTTCTGTCGAACTCGAGAATCTGCATGCCACTTGAAACGGAACGTTTTATTTGATTGACGGGAATAGCATGTTCTCGTTCCGTCAGCTATGATTGAGTAGAAGTCCTAAATAAATCGCAATCATACTTTGGGTGTCGTCCGCATTGAAGATTGAACTTCAACCTCCAGAAGAGTGAATTTTACCAAGTACTTTATTGATAAAATTCTGTTAAATAATTAACATTGTTAAAAGTGAATTAGTTATTATCGATCTATCTGTCTGTCTATTCAATGATATTCTTAAAATCTATCTGTCTATCTATTCAATGATATTCTTAAAATCTATCTGTCTATCTATTCAATGATATTCTTAAAATAGTTTATATTGGGAGTTATTTATTGTTTATTGAACTCCAATCTCTGGCCCCCCCTCGCCAATCTTTCACGAAAAATACCCGTCTAGCTGAATCCACTGTGAAAAATTTCCCCCACTCTATATCTGTGCCTAAATCAAAACGCGGATTCCATGAACAAAGCTTCTTTCTTAGAACTGCACGCCTGTGGAACTCTGTTCCGTCTGCCTGCTTCCCTCCGGACTACAACTTGGATGTGAACAGACGGAGAGTTGGAGTTGGTCACGAGAGTGAACAGACGGTCAGGAAGCGGGCTGGGAAGAATAAACATGTAGATGAAATGTAGACCCTGTGAAAACTATTTGAGACAAGTGAAATAAATTTATATTATAAAAATATAAAGTGCTGTTCTGTGGTTTCACAAAAGAAGGAAGAACAGATGTCTCAATTGGTTATGATGTTGGTCATTTCATGTTTCATCACGGAACTCAGCAGTTAAGAACTCTTTAAGAAAAAAGGTATGAAGCATATATTCTTCCTTTTATATATGAACTGTAATATATACCGGTTTGATAACTCTCTGATACAACGTGACTCAGTTTATACATCAATATCATATTCACGTTAAGATACGTGTGCATTTTTTAACGATGACGTAACGGAACTGAGGTCAAGAGGTCAAGAGGTCAAGAGGTCGGGAACGTTAGAGAAAGAAGTAAGAGTTTGGGTTTGGTCACGAAAGTTAACAGACATTCTTCAAAAAGTCATGAAGCGAGGCTGCGAAGAACAAGCATGTAGACACGAAATGCAGACTCTTTGTGAAGACCATTTGAGACAGCTGAAATAAATTTATATTTTAAAAATATAAAGTGTCGTTCTATAGTTTCACAAAAGAAAAAAGAAAAGAGGTCTCAATTGTTTATGGTGTTGGCCATTTCATGTTTCATCACGGAGCTCAGCAGTGAAAATAAAAAAACTCTTGAAGAAAGAAAGGTATGAAGCATATATTATTCTTCTTATAAACAAATGATACGTTTATGTAAATATGAATTGTAAAATATACCCATGTGATAACTCTCTGATACAACATGACTCAGTTTATACGTCGATATCATATTCACTGCTAAACAATAATACATACAATTGATACGTTTAATAACGGATGTTATAAGAAAATATCATCCTTTAAATATCTCCGCATCCCACATCTCAACACAATATAACTGTTTTATAATATATATCTCTCACCTCTCTATAAAACGTTGTGAAAATAGAACTCAAGATGTGAACAGTAGTGAATGTAAATAATCAATTTTCATCTCAAAAATTCAAAACCGTAAAAAAAAAAATAAATAAAAAAATAACAACTCATCAATATTTTTCAGAATTATTGTTCCTATTTTACAATGCCTCCCCACGGGACAGAGTTAGACACCAGGGTCGTTTTTTAACGTGGAGAAAAGGAACAAAAATAAAAAAATTGTCTCAGTCGTGAAGGATTTCTCCTCCAATGACAGAGAACAAGAAATTGAATTGTAGCATCTGAAGAACAGATACTACACTTTGAGGTATTTATTTGCTCCCCCACTGAGCAAATTAGGCACAAAGCCGATTTTAATGTGAGGAGTGAAGGGGAAATGGGGACCAACTCCCCGGGGAGTAGGGGAGCTGGATAATGACAATTGGTATGAAGGGTTGCCCCTACATTGACCCAGGTCTTATATGTGGGATTGCTCCCACATATGGTCTTTGCTTGCAGTATGTATTTATTTGCTTCCCCACTGAGCAAATTAGGCACAAGGCCGTTTTTTAATGTGGAGAGAGAGGGAGGGGGATGGAAAAGGGGACCAGCTCCCGATGGGTGGGAAATGGGAGTTGGATAGTGACAATTGGTATGAAGGATTGCCCCTAGATTGCCCAAGATCTGATATGTGGGGTTACCCCCACATATTAAAAAATTTTTTTTTTAAATTACATTTTCACCCCAAACAAGGCAAATTGACACTTTGGTGTAGGGGGCTGCTATCAGGGGAAACAACTACTGGGGTACTATGTAGGGATTTGGGCAGCAAGATGTCGGTTCACGTTACACTTGAACTTCTGCACGTCAGTACTGTTGGGGAAGCAGGTACCTGGAATGGAATTCCAGAGTCTAGCGGTTCTGGGGAAGAAACTATTGGAGTAGAAAGATCTTTTACATCTAGGGATCTCTACAGTGTGGAGGTGGGATTTAGCAGCTGTCGGGTTTGTCGAGGGTGCTCACGTCGTGGGGGCATAAGTGATTGCAGTTCGTCAGAGCATTCACCACTAAAATACTTGTAGAAAAGGCAGAGGGATGCAACATTTCGTCGATGGGACAGAGGCTGAAGCTTAGATGCCAGTTCAGGGCCTATCAGGTTTGCGACTCTCTTTTGAACCTTGTCAAGGAGCGAGAGACTAGTAGCAGATGCACCAGCCCAGATGTGACAGCAATACTCCATATATGAGCGAATGGTGGCCTTATGGAGATACACGATACTTTCGGGTGTTAGTAGTTTTCTAGCACGGTAGAGAGAGCCCACCTTTCTTGCAGCGGCCCTGGCAATGCCCTCGATGTAATTGTTCCAACTCATGTTTCCTGTGAACGTTAGGCCAAGGAGTTTGAAAGATGTACTCTCAGATAAAGAGTCGTTGGCCATTGCTATAGGTGGTAGAGAGGGTTTCTTGTAATTATTGAATGAAACTAGTTTAGTCTTGGCAGCACTGAACGCGACCAACCACTTTTGTCCCCATTCCACCATAGATTGGAGGTCTTCCTCTAGTGTTTCTGCCATTTCTTTAGAAATGTGTTCATTCGTCTTCCTGTCGTGCCTGCCATAGAGTGTAGTGTCATCAGCATATATACCCATCTCAGAAGCAATTTTGTCGGGGAGGTCATTTATGAATATCAGGAACAATAGAGGTCCAAGGATAGAACCCTGGGGTACCCCCGCATTTATATCATATTGTTTAAATGTACGACCATCGAGGACAATCTGGATTTTTCTCTTATCTAAGAAGGATTTAATTATGTTAAGTATTCTACCAGTGATACCGTATGATCTAATTTTCCTGAGGAGACCCTCATGCCATATCCTGTCAAAAGCCTTAGATATATCTAAAGCTACCGCTCTGCCCTCCCCCGCTTTGTCCAGTGAATGGTATATACGTTCAGAGATCACAGTTAGGATGTCTGCTGTGGAACGGACTTGTCTAAATCCATATTGTTTGTCAGTCAGAAGTTTAGCATCTGTAAGATGATAGACTAGAGCATGGTTAATTAAGGTCTCAAATATTTTGGCAAAAAGTGGGAGGAGGCTAATGGGGCGATAATTTGATGGGTCAGTCCTTTCGCCAGAATTCTTGAATACTGGTACAACAGAAGCAGTTTTCCAACAGCCCGGAAAGCAAGCTTCATTAAGGCATTTGTTGTAGAGTTTGGAGAGAACTGGAGCTACTTCGGCTGAGCACTTTTTTAATATAAAACTCCTTGGCCTAACGTTCACAGGAAACATGAGTTGGAGCAATTACATTGAGGGCATTGCCAGGGCCGCTGCAAGAAAGGTGGGCTCTCTCTACCGTGCTAGAAAACTACTAACACCCGAAAGTATCCTGTACCTCTATAAGGCCACCATTCGCCCATGTATGGAGTATTGCTGCCAAATCTGGGCTGGTGCATCTGCTACTAGTCTCTCGCTCCTTGACAAGGTTCAAAAGAGAGTCGCAAACCTGATAGGCCCTGAACTGGCATCTAAGCTTCAGCCTCTGTCCCATCGACGAAATGTTGCATCCCTTTGCCTTTTCTACAAGTATTTTAGTGGTGAATGCTCTGACGAACTGCAATCACTTGTGCCCCCACGACGAGAGCACCCTCGACAAACCCGACAGGCTGCCAAATCCCACACCCACACTGTAGAGATCCCTAGATGTAAAAGATCTTTTTACTCCAATAGTTTCTTCCCCAGAACCGCTAGACTCTGGAATTCCATTCCAGGTCTCTGCTTCCCCAACAGTACTGACGTGCAGAAGTTCAAGTGTAACGTGAACCGACATCTTGCTGCCCAAATCCCTACATAGTACCCCGGTAGTTGTTGCCCCTGATAGTAGCCCCCTACACCAAAGTGTCAATTTGCCTTGTTTGGGGTGAAAATGTAAAAAAAAAAAAAAAAAAAAAATAGCACAGCTGGGATAAGATCGGGTCCACATGCCTTTGAAGTGTCAAGGTTTTTTATGATAGCATGCACCTGAGCAGGGGTGGTTTTCAGATTGTCTAGCGTGGCGTCTGTCCGCATAGGAAAGTCAGGTAGGGGTGGTTGGAAGGGTCCAGTGTGGAGTTTGAGGCAAACCGACTGGCAAGCATGTTAGCCTTGTCGGTTGCTGAGGAGACAACCTCGTGATATGGTCTTTGCTTGCAGTATCTGCCGGAACAGATACTACACTTTTATCTTGTCCCGATGTTTCAAATATCTCATGTCCATTTTCTATCCTAACCAAAGTAATTGTTACTTCACATTGGCAGCCATGTTTGAAATCAACGATAGAGAATTTAAAGAATTCTCCTTATTGTTATCCCTCGCGTATTACAGAACAAACTGTAAACTACATAGAGCGCGTATTATGAAAATAGATTAAAGAAACCTATTTTCTGATGAAGTTGATACTAAAATAAGCCTAAGAATCTTTCAGTATGTTTAAGTGTTCCGGATACTTGTGATAACCTCCCCAGAAAAAAAGGTTATCCGTAGGAGACGGTAACTGACCTCTCACGACTTCTAAATTCAACGTATAAATTATTCTTAGCAAACCAATAACCGAATAATCTCATAAAACAAGTTAAAACTAGGACAGATTAACCGCCGAAAGAAATAGCGATAAACGTGTTTTATCTATCAAAGCTGATGGCGCTGGTGACGTGGATATCACCCTCGAATTACCACCTGGAGTGTCGGGTCCGGCTCAGAATTTTTATTCTCAGCTCCCCAAATCAACAGAGATTAGACCATTCCTGTAATGACCTGGTTCCTGTTGATTTTGCGGTGGGAGTTTAGTTCTGTGCAGTTCTAGGAGGTTCACCCTCTCAAGCTTTGTGTTCTCTCTTTAAGAAAGGGGTTAGTTTATTGCTAATCGTCTGAGGCGCCCTCATTGGAATGCCGACTGGGCTGACTATGCACTTTTTGCAAGTCAGAATGCCACTCCTCGGGGGTGATGACTTCTCAATCACACTTTCCGACTCTGATGTCTAAGTTCTTGCAGCGGGTTGGTTGGTTGGTTGTTTTTGTTTTACGGCATATCAACCCTTTTCAGGTTATTTAATGCCGAATCCGGTGATTTTGAATAAAATTTTTTTAATAGAATATATTTGTTTTTTTGCAAGTCATTTTCTATTTAACCCATAGTTGGGACCCTAACAGATACTACTACTCTGGGTTAGAGTGGACCTGGGAGCTATGGCAATTAAAGGGTGGCTCCACACTCTCTAGAGCCGGCAAACTGGGGCCTCACCATTGGATATAGTTTAAGGCCATATCCAGGATCATTCTTGCAGCGAGAGAGAACTAAACAGCCTTTCATAGCACCACCTTCACGCGAGTCACTGCTTTCCATGAAAGGTGTTCGACTGGGCTCCATGCTTTAGTTATTTCTTCAAAGACATTCAAAGCTAGAACTCGTCTTTCTATCTCAACGATTAAACAATATCACAACACAAACAAGGTGTTTTACTATGACCATTGGCATAACATTAAAGAATAAAGGTTTTAGATGGGGGGGGGGAGAACGAACCACGAAAAAGATCGGCGAGTGAAGAGAAGTGACTAACGTAAAATGAATAATGTAATACATAAAAGCGAGAGAAGAAAGAGAAGAGAGAGAAAGGAGAAAGAGAAAGAGAGAGAGAGAGAGAGAGAGAGAGAGAGGGGAAAGGAAAGATGAAGAGAGAAAAAATAATACAGAAGAGAGGACAAAAATTAACCTATGACGACTTGCCGGTCGCACAATACGCTTAAACATGATATTTTAATTCATGCAGATTGAATATGTATTCTTATAGAATGAATCGTCTATTGAATGTTATATATTACGAAGAATAATTTTCCCGGTGGACTAATTCGCCAAAATAATAAATAAATAAAAATATAATAACTAAATATAAATATAAATGAATACAGTTAAAAATAATGCACAAATAAAAATATAAAAATATAAATATAAATAAATAAATTAAAAAATAATTGATAAAAAATATAAATAAATATAAATAAATAAATAATAACATTAAATAAAAATATAAATATAAATGAATAAATGAAATAATAATAAATAAAAATATAATAAATAATTATAAATATAAATAAATACATTAAAAACAATAAATAAATAAATATATAAATAAATATAAATATAAATAAATAAAAATATAAATAAAAATATAAATAAACATAAATATAAATAAATAAAAATATAAATAAAAATATAAATAAATATAAATATGAATAAATAAAAATATGAATTAATATATAAATAAATATTATATAAATAAATATAAATATAAATAAATATAAATATAAATAAATAAAAATATAAATAAAAATATAAATAAATATAAATATGAATAAATAAAAATATAAATAAATATATAAATAAGTATTATATGAATAAGTAAAATATAAATAAATAAATATAAATATAAATAAATAAATAAATATAAATAAATAAAATATAAATATATATAAATATAAATAAATAAATATAAATAAAAATATAAATAAATATAAATATAAATAAATAAAAATATAAATAAAAATATAAATAAATATGAATATGAATAAATAAAAATATAAATAAATATATAAATAAATATTATATGAATAAATAAAAATATAAATAAATATAAATATAAATAAATAAAAATATAAATAAAAATATAAATAAATATAAATAAGAATAAATAAAAATATAAATAAATATATAAATAAATATTATATAAATAAATAAAATATAAATAAATAAATATAAATATAAATAAATATAAATAAATAAAATATAAATAAATAAAATATAAATAAATAAATATAAATAAAAATATAAATAAATGTAAATATGAATAAATAAAAATATAAATAAATATATAAATAAATATTATATAAATAAATAAAAATATAAATAAATATAAATATAAATAGATAAATAAATAAATATAAATAAATAAAATATAAATAAATAAAATATAAATAAATAAATATAAATAAAAATATAAATAAATATAAATAAATAAAAATAAATAATAATGATAATGTCGTTCATCAAATTCCGCTTGTACTTGTTTATTTACAACATCACTTCAGCTGATCTTAAAAATAGTTTTCCTTTTCTTATCGATAACAAAAAAAAAATACTGGAAAATATTTTACGTTACACCGGTCAAAGTTATACGCATAATGTTGTAACGTAAATATTCTCATGTAAACATTTTCTTTTATCTATATCCTGTTTGCTTATGTGTCCGCATGTAGACTAAGACATAAAAACTCCCGCATCCTGTGACGCGTGAGGCAGTAAAAAGTATACAGTTGTTTTCGATTTGAAGTTAGATCTTCAGCATCACTCTAATTTTTGCCCGTTGCAGTCCAATCTTTCTCGATCGTCCAATCGTGGAATGTTGGATTTTTTTCCATTTTCGATACTTATCAGGTGAAACACAAAACATAAAAACACTGCCTTTGTGTGAAATTTGCAAAAGATAGACTCAGTCGTTTTGGAACCTATGAGGAACTCTCTCACCCTGACATACACCCCTCACAAAGTGACTTTTATATAATAGAAGATATAATAGTAAAAATATAATAAAATAAAATTGAATAATTTACAATATTTATTTATCTGTAAAAATTAATCTAGGAATTGGAATTGATGTTTGAAGTTGATGGATTAATAAATATTGTAAATTATTTAATTTTATTTTGATCATCGATTTTTTTCTTTAATTGCCTTATCTAATATATTGAGCTTTTTTATTGTATTGATACGCTCACGCTCTCTCTCTCTCCCCCCTCTCTCTCTCTCTCTCTCTCTCTCTATATATATATATATATATATATATATGATGTGACGTATGTCTCTTAGTCCAAGGATGCAATTTTAAACAAAGTGCTACATAAAGATCACACACTTTTGTTTTCAAATAAATTATTACAAAGAATGCAGTGTTGATATTAATTTTTCTATTAGGAGTAATACAATACTTACAAAAATATCGCGTAGTCTGCGTTCATATAAGGCTTCTATAAAGAGCAAAAATGACATTTTACTTTATTTCATTTGACAAACTAAAACCATAAACATGGAAACTTAAAGAAAAAAAAATGTAATCAGGGGTTAAGGATTGGGAACGAGAGGTTCGCGTCTATTCCCGGACAACGCTGTCAATTGTTTATAGGAGTATTAAACCTAACTAAATGTGCTTTATAGTGACTTCCTGTTTTATCTCTGGTAAAGATAGAAATGAATTATCGCGACCAATTCCAATTCACATGAAAAAAAAAATGGAAAAAATGGTTCTTTTTTGGTACTTACTCTTTGAAAATCGTGGCGCCAATTGTCATTAGGTCTTCTTTGAGAATGTTCCAAGTGTCCTTAATGAGCTGCACCTGATGGGAGGTCAAATAGTGTCGGAGCTGTTCACTTTGGTCGTGTCTGGAACGGTAACTCGCCCTGTCCAAGGAGACCGTTCTCATCACCCTACGGACGTGCGTTGGCCCGTTGCCCATTCTGTTAGATATCTTAGGTGTTAATAAAAATCCTTTCAGGAGAAATCGCGTCTCATTCCCTAAAGCCACGCCTACTTCGCTCAACTGTTACGCCCATATGCAAATAAAACTCTCAACTGCTTCGCATAAGTCTGCATAGTGTTAAGTTTAATTGATCGTGTTTTTAACAGTTTTTTTTATTTACAGATACGTCTAAACATCTCTCTAGAGAGTTTCGTCCAGGCCACCGAGAGTAAGAAGAAGGCCTGTTAACTGAAAAATGTCTGCAGCCAATGTAGGTAACATTTGTCAGACTGTCAGTACTATATGAAAGCCATTTGAAAAAGAGCAATAAAACATTTTTAAAAAGAAAAAGGAACACAATTCGATTAATACTGAAACTGAACTTTATTCAATATAAAATATAAATATTATCTATGTAAAATTAAGTAATTTTAAAGCAATATACAATTTAATATTGATAAAACTGAATTATGAATTTAGGGAACAAACAATTAAAGAAACATTAAACAAATATTTTTTGGTCTTCGGAACAAGATCAGTGTAGTATCTGTTTTGATGCTACACTTTACCTTTTCTGTCTCCGGTCGGTGGAGGAGAAATCTTTCGTGACTGAGATTATTTTTGTTCCTATCCAGAGTGCCCCTTATTGGGAAGCTGGATTTTGCCCACAAGATTATATGGTGAAATATTTAAATAACTATTACATTAAATACAGAAATCATATTTAAAGTTTTGGTTTTCTGTTCTTCTATGTCCATTTTTTCCCCATGTTTTTCATCAAAATGTGTAGCGTGTTAGTTGTCTCACAAGCCATCATCAGTGATCGCTCACTGGCAGTAACCTGTGGTGTTCCCTGGAGAGCAAGTGACAACAGGTCTCCCCAGATTTCCAGTGTTCTCCACCTCTTGACCACTTGTGCAGATGATTACATGTTATCGCAACAGCCGTTGTCACTGATTTCTCGTTGGCATCGGCAGCCATTGGTGTTTCCTGGGGGTTGGGTGACAAAATGCCTCCCCAAGGTACCAGATTTGAAGTGCACACTTCCAGTGGAGATTTAGTCAGTACTCTCTCACCTCGGTCTTTCCATCCCCCCTGACCCTTCACAACATGTTGGTGTGGTGTGGCGCCAGTCGATGTCATCTACACTAGTTTTTTTTTAATTATTATTACTATTATTACTATGATAATAATAATAAGGGTGCTTGTGCAGTGTACGCACATGTATTTTAAATATTATTTTCAAGTTAAATTAAATTTTGGGTTTGTATTACCGTACACATAGATTCGAAAAAGTTGTCAAAAAACAAATATATAACAAATAAATGTTACCAAAGGCAAGA
Source organism: Euprymna scolopes (assembly GCF_053919585.1). Classification (NCBI taxonomy): domain Eukaryota; kingdom Metazoa; phylum Mollusca; class Cephalopoda; order Sepiida; family Sepiolidae; genus Euprymna; species Euprymna scolopes. The sequence continues at coordinate 6,243,430 of NC_136517.1, forward strand.
TATGTTACTCTTCTACCTATCTGGAAAGGTTTTTAGTGGGTTTACTCACTTTAAAACGTGTAATCGCTTCGAAAAGCATACAATGTTTATCGATATATCTTAAAAAGAAAAATGTCGGCATGTTTGTTAGAAAAGTAACTTATCTTACCTTTGATAACATTTATTTGTTATATATTTGTTTTTTTTTTGACAACTTTTTCGAATCTATGTGTATAGTAAAACAAACCCGTCATGTAAATTATTTACAGTTGAAATGTTATAAAAAACAAAAAAATTAAGTTTAAAATATATTTCAAAGAAATAAATTACGCCCGGTGTTAAAATATTAATAATTTACCAATCGTAAAAAAAAAAACTGCCGTGAAAAATGCTTACTTTAAAATATTTGAAACTACTCAGTGAAAAGTTTTATTTATTATTAAAAGAACGGACTGAAAAATATTATATAAAAATTGTTTGTTTTGCAGTAAAAAATAAATAAAATGAAATATTCGACTTTCTCCGATAAAAATAAATGTACAAACACGAATTCACTTACGATATTTTGATTAAAATTATCCTAAATGTGCAATTATAATAATTATTATCCAAATGGAGAATTGTTCTTTCTCTTTAGAACATACATGGACAATCGGTAACATATTGGTAGCCATATTTTTTTATGCCTGTTAGCATGACCACGTGGTTGAATACCGGAAGCTGTCTATACCTACAACTTAATCAGGAAGTGACGTTACGCTGTCATATGCATCGGCCTTCTTTCTCGGTAGCCACGGTTTCGTCCGTCGGTATGCGGCGCGTGTCTGTCAAGCTAAAGTTTGAAAAAGCATTTCCATAGCGGATTGGATAGACGCACCTTAAGAATATTCGTTCCTATTATCACTGGCACGACCCGTATCCCAGCGTTGCCCGGGCAAATTTAGAAAAACAAGTAACGCAACCGCAAAAATATGTGACAAGAAAAGATCGGAAGATGCTTTTTACTCAAAATGCTTGAACCATTTATTGCACTAACAGTGATATTAAAACAGTTGTATACCGGGAAATATATATTATGTATACGTGTGTCATATATATATATATATATATATATATATATATATATATATATATATATATATATGTATATATATATGTATATATATATTGTAAACGTGTCTAAACTCGTGCGTTGTCTAATTGTATAAAATGTTCTAATGAATCTGTGTATACAAAGTGTATATACGTTTGTATATTCGTGTCACAGTTATCTATATGATGTGTATATACGCGCGTTCGTCTAATTTAGTTTTTATATTGTTCGTTGAATTGATTCGTGTATAACACTCCCGACAGTGTTGAAATATTAACAAATACAGTTTAACAATGGACATGTAGCATTTACAGCAGAAAGAGACAAATAACAGTTCTCTGGGGGTTTAATTCGGGTTGTCTTTTCAGCAACTTTATTTTCGATGTTTCCCCATTGGAAAATTGATCCGCTGTACTGGGAGTCATCACCGTCTCTGGGTCATCTTATTTATCTCAATTCCTACTGCATCTACTCTCGCTTACTACCTATTCTTGACTAATCAAATGATACGTGTCTTTTTCAAGCTCTACCTAAAGTCCACGTTATTTTAAGTAATCTCTACATAATGCTACATCAGTTTCTGGAGGTCAGCCTGTTTTTAAATTATTGTTTGTGTTCTAACAGTATTTTCTATTAAAACATCTTAACATAAATAATTTTATCTGTAAATATTTATTTTGTTATGATAAAATTCTATTTTTACAAATATAACGATCGTAATAATCGTCGACAAGCACGTTGTTGCACTGTCCTACCAATATATAACAAAACCACAACTTCTTTCCGATAGAAAAAGACCACGTTTCTCTCTCTCTCTCTCGCTCGCTCTCTCTCTCTCTCTCTCTCTCTATATATATATATATATATATATATATATATATATGCGACCTACGTGTACTAATTTGTATACTGCTTTGCAAAAGAAACATTAATTAATTAAATTTGTTAGTTTTTATATCTGAGTACTGTTTTCAGTAATCAACGAACCACAGTTCTGTTTACAAATCTTTCCTATATCGTGAATAAATCCAGTATATAATCACGTTAAAACTCCGGTTTTCGCTAGATCACATAAGTTAAGCGATGTTGAGCCTGTTCAGTACCAGACACGTGACAAGTGGAGATATCATAAACTACTAACTAAAAAGTAAAACCCTATTTTTATTTTAACTAAAAAACTTTTTGGGGGAGCTGAGGGTTTCTACATTAACGAACCTTGTGCCTGACTTGTCTGTACTTGTGAGGTGCAGATGTGTTAAGCAGGTGCTTTGTGATTTTGAAAATGTTAGAATATATCAATCTGGTATGACTAGATCCAAGAGTGACAGTTGTTTATTATATTCGACCATGTCAAAACGATCTGAATTCAAAAGGTCAAACCTAAAAGAACTCGTCATCGAGGCAAAAACAAAACAATGTTTACGAGTTATGTATGAATCTCTCTCTCTTTCTCTATTTTTCTCTTTCACTCCCTGTCTCTCTCTCTCTTTCAATGAAGAAAGAAAGAATTGAATGATTGTATCGTTTTAAAGTTAACACTTACATTTTGGGGTCGACCGACAACATATCAGTTTAGCTGCATGCATCTGGTTTCCACTGGTGTTTATAAAAGTTAAACGTAAAATAAATTATATATTTTTATAAAAATGCATTTGTTCGCTATTTTTATACACGCGTTCAATTTCAGGTTCCAGCCATTTAATGCCAACGATAGAAACGTTGCCTATAACGACACAATGAAGACTAGAGAAGCGACCCACGCCAGCTGGTTATAGCCGACGACATATCGACTGGTTGCGTTGATGTTTCCATGTGCCTATTCTGTGATATCGTTTATTCACCCGGGGACCTAGTTGCGTTTCCAGGAGTTCTTCAACCAAGTAACACTCCCAGGAAACGATAATAATGGAATAAAGCTAGCAGGGACACCCAGTTGTAGAGTACGCTTAAATATGATATTTTAATTCTTGCAGATTTCGTATATATTATTATAGAGTTAATATCCTATTGATTTTTATATATTATAAAGTTGCGATTGAAAAAATTAAAAAAATATATCCATATGACTTGGGTTCATCAGCTTGAATAGAAATCCAAACCAAAATTATGAAGAATTCTTGGTAAAATTATTTATAAAAAATTAAATGACTTGAGTTCCATCAACTAAACCGAAACCAAAACTCACGAAGAATTCTTGGTAAAATTATGTATTACAAGAAATGGAAATCCATAACAATTAAACGGCAGTCACTCGGATGTAATCATGACAAAAAAAAATAACAAACACGCTATCCTATTAATGTATAGATGTTTCGGATTATTCGGACTAGTGTTCTCATCTTGAGTGTTGTTCTGACAGTGTAACTTTTGAACTTCTCCAGGTTTTGTCGAACTCGGGAATCTTTTGGTCGAACTCGGAAATTGGCACAGAATTTCGAACGGAGCAGCTTCTCAGTTCATCAATCACATCTAAAGCAATTCGCAGTTGTATTTTGCTAAGAATACTAATCGTTCGCACTGATAGGTTGAACCTTCAACCCCCAGAAGAGTGTCATTTAGAACCAAATTAACCCAGTATTTTATCCGTTACGCCACGGATCCATCCGAGGGTTACATCGGCCGAAACGTTGTAAGAATAACACACAAGCTGAGAACAGTAATCCAAATAAAAACTGAATATTTGAAGAATATAAGATTTTATTATTGGAATTCTTTGAGATGAGTAATTTATTTATTTATTTATTTATTTACGGACTGTTATCCTCATCTTCATTGTTGTTTCACGTTTCGACCAACCTATCCTCTGGCCTTCGTCAGGTGGTTAACAGCAGCGGGATAGGAATGATGAGTCATGTAACTGTATCACCAATAATTACTGCCTTCCATAGTTGTCGTTGTCTCATCTCGTTTTGACAAATTAATCCTCTGGTCGGCTTTGAGTAGTATTGAAACTACTATCTTCAGATAATGCTTACTTGCAACCGTAGATTCAACGCCTTTATCCACTGCGCTACGGTGGCAGAAAAGATTATCCGCTATTTTATTTATGTTCTATTTTTCAGGTTCTTTTTTTTTTTTTTTTTTTAAACAATTATGCAATTTTAGAATCGAAATCAGTAACTGTATTGGAATCGGAAAAGATAGTGGAATCGTCTCAGCACTAATTTCTAGCTCTGTCGGTCGGTCGGCTACGCTTACGGTTGGAATAGCATTTTGATCGCACCCCCCCTCTCCAAAATCAAACAAACAAACAAACAAAACAAAAAAGAAAAACCAAAAACCAAATACAAAGAAAAAACAAAACAAAAAGGAAAAATAAAGAAAAAAACAAACAAAAAAAAAACAAAAAACAAAACAAAAACAAAAACAAAAAAAACCGCGTAGATTGAATGGATGCAACTTAAGAATAATCGCTCTTGTTTGGTTTACCGATGAATCGACTCAAATATAAAACTGCAATACAAATGTTGCTTCTGTTTTTAGTAGGAGATTTTGGTCAGTGCGAACCATTCAGCCACTACCAACCATCGCTATTTTGACACATCCGATTCACCCTACTTTATTTCCCTTTCTTCTTCTTCTAAAATTTTTTTGAATTTTTCTTCTTCTTCTTCTTGCTATTTTGCTTTCTCTTTTTTCTTATTTTCTTTTTCTTATTTTTCTTCTAAAATCTTCTTTATCTTCTCTCCCCCTCCTCCTTTTTCCTTTTAAAACTTCTGAAATCATCATCATAATCTTCTTCTTCTTCTTCTTCTTCTTCTTCTTCTTCTTCTTCTTCTTCTTTCGAAATCTACTTCACCATTCTCCTCATCCCATAACAAATCAGCAAGTGATTATCTTGTAAACACTGAATATCATATTCCTATCGCTATCTATAACCTACGTCCACGCATTTCTATAAGAGTCGACCAGTTGATCTGTCATACTCAATGTAAAAATAGCATTTTCATCGCCAAACGTGTACATTGAATGGACGCATGTTAAGAATATGCTTTCTTGTTTCTGTTTTTTTACTTCTTTTATTTGCACTGTTTTATTATCCGAACATTTTTCTCTCTTCATCATTTTTGGAATTATTACACAAGAAGAGATTATCGTAATGCAGTCTTCATCTATGAGAAGAATGAAAGGAATACTTGTGGAACTCTAAACAATTATATCTATCTATCTATCTATCTATCTATCTATCTATCTATCTATCTATCTATCTAAACGTTTTTATTTTTCTCTATTTATTTTGCATTTGTTGACATATACGAATACAAAATGTATCCTATTATAAATTTTCGTACCGTCTGTCTGTGTGCGTGCGTGTCTGACGCGGTTTGTCTCAGCCTAAAGGCAATCAACTCATGCACGTTAGGTACCGAAATGAAGCTAATGACCCAGCGGATATTTTTATGATATTTATGTCCATGTTTTGTGTATTGAAATGCAAAAAATACAAAAAAAAAAAAAAAAAAAAAATGCAAAAAATAACGATTTAGTAAACAACGTTTTATTTACTGGATATTTTTCGGGTACGGGTTTGCTGGGCAAACATGGGTGCTTGTTTTAAAAATTTCTGTTGTTTCTTCGCCACACTCATTCATATATATATATATATATATATATATATATATATATATATATATATATATATATATATATATACATACGAATATATACGAATTTTATGTATTTTTATTCCAACATGTTTTCTATATATATTATTTATTCAAAAGGCAATCTACATCAAAGACGTTACCTTATTTGTATATTACATTTAAAAGAAAATCAATTCGATAATTTGCTCCATCCTATCAATGATTTAAATTGTTTTATCATAGAAAATCCTGATATTTTCGCTTCATTCTTTGATTTTAACCTCAACGTAAATGGCTTCATACATTTTGCATTCTAAAAGAAACCTGTCTCCAGAAACTTGTTTATTAAGCTCAGTTATGCGCATGCGTAAGTTATTCGCATATGAAACAAATGCTTAACAACAGCTGAAAAATCAAATACACCAATCCGTCTCTAGGAATAGTTACCCTACTTCTACCATATCCAGGCTCAAAAGTAAAAAAAAATAATAAAAAAAATAAGCAGACACCTTTTAACACCTTTCTTAAACTACAGAATCTCCACCACAATTCGTAAGGATATTCATAGTGAGAACCTAAACATCCAACTCATCCACACTCGTACCTCCTTACGACAACACCTTCTCTAAAAACATTACTTACGTACCTAAAAACTGCTCCATGACCAATTGCTCAATTTCTTACACGGGGTTATGCCTACGCACTAATATTGTTTACAACCTGCAATATGATATGTGTAATAACTCTCACATAGGTAGTATCACTAGACATTTACACCTACGCATCCAAGAACATTTGAACATACGTATCTCCTCCTTCTACAAATACATAACATCATGTAACAATAACCATTCGAACATCCAGCAAGAAACCTTAGTAACCTAAGGATTTCCGAAGCACTTCTCATCTCAAAACACACACCTTCCATCAACAATAGACTTGAAATTACTCCCTTTCATAATATAACTATTTCCCCTCATAATCTTTCTAGATCATTATACTTTATTATTATATATGCACTATTAATCCTCTTTTAGCTTACAATATAGCTAAAACCTTCTTGATGGTACCCGCGCTACACCAAACTCATTATATATTTATGCCAAATATATTTTGTACTTTAAATCTAATCTCATTCGCATAATATTTAGAATAGTAAATTTACAAAGATACTTGGCTGATAGTGGTGAAATGACTAAATATTTACGGGGGAAAATAGGACCTCTTTCCTCTGAAGATGTTGCGATTGTGATAGTATTACTCCTAGGATGCAATGTAGCATTTTATTATAATGACGCTATCCTAGAAGCATACGTGGACTTTTAACATTATACATACATACATACATACATACATACATACATACATACATGCATATACATACATACATACATACATACATACATACATATTTATTTATCAGTAGTGAAAAAACCGGACTAGAGTGCTCAATGTGTAGACAGAGCAGTATATAGAAAATTTATTACTGTGAGTCCAGAATGAGTTTACATATTGTTTCAGCTAGGGGGAAATCCTAAAAAAGAAGAGGAAATATCCGACTAGCTTCATCAGAATTCATAGATAAACTCTATGAATTCTGACGAAGCTAGTCGGATATTTCCTCTTCTTTTCGAGGATTTCCCCCTAGCTTAAACAACATGTAAACTCATTCTGGACTCACAGTAATAAATTTCATATATATATATATATATATATATATATATATATATATATATATATATATATATATATATATATATATATGGGGGGGGGGTGCGCGCACATGTAACAATTTATGTTCGATTGGCACATCACCACAATCTTTATTACATTATATCTGGGACAATCAAATAGAGAAACTATTAAAGTAAATAATGAAATCAAAATTAGAAATAATAAAGATAACTATAGAAACTAAATAAATAATAACACGATTAATTCTAAATATACTAACAGTGCTAATCATAAATATAATACATAAGATAAAACAAAAGAAAATAAAACTAAATAAGTGAATATAAAATACTATGTCTGTCTGTTCGTCTGTCTGTCTCCGTATTTTCAAAATCTATCTCTCCTGAAACTAAAAGTCGTAGAGCGGTGTTAGGGGCCCTCAAATGATTGGATATTTATGGACCGTTCTTTTATGGGTTATTAGCCGGTTAAAATAGTTTTTAAGAAGTCAAAGAGGGGTCAAAATTATAAAAATCGTCATACATTTTGTACATTCATCTTAGTTTATTTTTAATCAGTTCATATGCGTGTTACCTTGGTATAATTGTAACGTCACATGCCCTCGCTTTGGCAACCGTGACTGGGTTGTAGTACTAAAGTAATTCACAGTTGTGTTCTGATTGTCGCCCGCACTAAGGATTGAACCTTCAACGTCCACAAGAGTATAACTTAAAACTGGATTTTATCAAGTATTTTATTCACGAGACTTTGTAAGTTATTAGGTCAATCTACGAGGGGCGTTCCAAAACTATTGTCCCCTATCTTTTTCATTTCGCCCCAATTAATACAGAATTGCAAATTGAATTGTTATGACGATTAAATATATGCATTATTGATCTGAAAATTTCATAACTTTTTTGCAGATATTGACGGTGTGTAACTTCAAAAAAGCAATCTTTGCCATGTACGTTCGTCAAACGCAGAGATGCGTCATGGAATTTATAGCAAAACGTGAGAATGGTGGTGACAATGTAGAACAAAATCTGGAGCACAAAAAGTCGTTCGTTTTTAATGTTACCACTCCCGTCTTCGTAGTTCTTCAACTTTTTGAGTTAAAAAATAGGAGGCTTTCCTTTTGAATCGGTACTCACGTTATCCTAATATATAACGTAGTACACACGTTTTACACACAAACACGTTATCGCAGAGTACGTCGCAAGAAACATAAGACAAGCATGTCCTGTGTCGCGACTATGTAAATTTGTTTATACAGGGTGACCCCCCCCCCAAAAAAAAAAACAAAAAAAAACAAAAACAAAAGCTAAATGGAGGACATCTAGAACATATGCTGTAAAACGGAGAAAAAAAGGCCAAAAACCCTAGTGTTTTAATGTGATATTTTGAATATAATAAACTAGTTATGACCAAAGTTTCATTTCATTCGGACAGAACACGGGGCCTAATTAGAGTGTATTAATACAAATATATATTGCTCTTCTTTTATTGAACTCAATAACCTCGTTAAATCCATTAATTATCACTCTTGAATACCTTTAATCTGATATATATATATATATATATCAAGCAAAAATTTAAATTTACAAGTGATTACCCCCTCCCCCAGATTTCAGCTCTAATACCTGAAAAAATCATCTTGGTACCCCCCAATGATTTAACCTTCCCCTACAAATAGAATAAAACATTAAACATTTATAAACACACATTAATTATCAATAGATTTGGCCTACTCAAATCTGAAATATTTTTAATTAAATTAATAAAACTATGACGGCTACTACCAAAGATATACACCCCCATCATAAATAGCACTCCCGATATAAAAAAAGAAAATAAAGTCTCGATAACTATCTTCTCCCCCAACAAAAACAGACCTAATCTTTAAGGTCCATCGCCTTCCCTATTCATTGACCTCTAGCGCACTCTTTTAACCCCACCCCACGCTTTTATGCCTATTCTCCTCAGCATTTTAATTTTTAATCCTAACTATATCTTCACTTGGATCGTTTTTTGCATACGCAGAAGAAACACAGGAAATATCAGCACCTTCTACCTAGGAAAACACATTTTGTCACTCCGGAAATGATAAATGCGGAAACATTAAACTACACCCTGGAGTTAATGGCCGTTCCAAATCTTTTGTCTTCCTAAAGAGAGAGGTAATGTTTTTTTTTCTCTATATTTTTCATCTAAGGGCAAATATCCAAAATATTGCAATTTTTTTACAACCAACAATAACACGCTGCCTTGAATCACTATCTAAACTCGACGAAGACAGTTTCCCCCACAAAAGAACTTATATTTCTTCATTTGTTTTTTTTTTGCATATATTTTGTTATTTGCTTTGCATTCAACAAGGACCTGATTAAAAGGCTTGACATTACGTTTCCAACTCTGGCCTTAAAGAACTTTCTCCAACTGGATATTTTCTCATTTATTAAACTTTTATTTTATTTGATATTCTTCTATAAATTTTTTATTTTTCCATCTTTATTTTATTTTTCTATATCTTTTTCTTTTATTTATTTTTACTTCTTTCTTTCTGTCTTTTGGCTCTCTATATCCTTGTATTTTGATTTTTTTATCCACTTTATTCACCTATTTTTTATTTTCCTATATTTAATAACTACGTAGCACTTAGAACTGTTACTATCTATTACTAGCATGGGTACCCAGCGTTGCCCGGGTATTTGGAAGTGTGTGTTGAGCAAAAAAATAAATAAATAAATAAATAAAATAATAATAAATAAATAAAAAAGTGGTAGTAGGAAGGCAGGCTTGAACCCGCACCGCGAAGGAGGAAAAGAACGGTAAAAAACGTGACGTTTTCGCTGTTACGACGACCGCCAAACCGGAAGTGACGTAGGTTTAAATTAAGGCTAGATAATCGAAAAGAGGGGATGACTTTCGAAAATATCGGTGAAAAAAGCGACCCCTCCCTGTAAAAAAGTGCCTAGTTGAGAATGAAAAAATTAATGTTTTTAGCCAATTTTTCGGTATTTGTCGTCTGAAGGGTCAAGCTTCAAAACGATACTAATCTTGATTCGTCGCCTCTGTCGAAAGTTTTAGGTAGACATGCAAACATACATACATACATACATAGATTTATATATTGATAGCTCAAATTTTCGACCCAAACTGATCAAAAAGCTTGCCCTATCTCTGAATACCCCTTATGTAAAATTTCAGATGTTTAGACCTGAAATTGTCTGAGTAATTTGGAAGAGATCGCAGAGGTAACATTTTTTTAAAAATTGACCCCTATTATAACCCCTTAATATTTATTGCTTTGGGCTCAAATAAAGTTATTAAGTTAGATCCCTGTCTAAGGAACCTATATCTAAAATCTAACCTATATCTAAAATCTAAAGTGTTTAGACCCAAAATTGGCAGAGAAGTTTAGTAGAGTTCTCAAATGTCAAATCGTTGAACGTTGACCCCGTAACAGTCAAATTTCTGGCCGAAACCTGATTACAAAGATTTTCCCAAATCTCAGTACCCTGTATATCAAATTTCGAGTCTGTAAACTTAAAATTGACAGAGATATTGTGTAGAGAAATGTACACAGACAGACACAGACAGACATACACTTTCACTTTTGTAGATATATAAATTATTCTATAATTCTTATATTTTTATAACTATCCATCCCATAATTCTTATATTTTTATAACTATCCATCCCATAATTCTTGGTATTTTTATCCCATTATTTTACCACCTCTTTATCCTCAATTCAAATCTTTGTACACTGCACCCTGTATAATTCATTCCCTCACATTAATTATCCTATACCCATGCTAAAAATACCGACATTTAAACCCCTCTATAGCTACAACACATTCACACGCATGGTTAAATAAGAAACTTACCCTATATTATCCCCGAGAATTTAAACACACATACTGCCCTCATGCATTAAACCTACTATATCAGATATGCTACATACCTACCTACATTATATATTACAATCGATACTCCTCCTATATCACAGAGATTAATAGAGTTCCCCCCAACAGCCTCAATAATTTATTTTGCCCCTAATGTAACTATATCTAGTCAGCGCGTCTCTATTATGTTACCTAGCATCTTCTCTACTCTTCTGATGAGAAGCATTAGTCTTCGAAATACCATGGTATAAAAAGTTCCTACTTCCGCAACACCCCTAATTGATGTATACCTTCATTAAATAAATGAATAAATCGATATATATTACTATATAGTTTTTCATGTTTTTATACCTCCATTTTCAACACACACACACACACACACACACACACACACACACACACACACACGACTACTTAATTTTATCGCATAAATTGATATATGAAAATATAATTTTATGCGTAAATTTTTAGCATTTACTTCAACAGTGCTCAATACATAGGTAGAGCCAGGTAGTAAGTTATAAAAATATATATGGCAATTAAGCTGCACAGAATATTCCGCGTTTCATTCTCGTGAGAATTCGTCAGGCTTATATATTTTTATAACTTACTATATATATATATATATATATATATATATATATATATAAGAGAATCCCAAAAGAAATTCATAGCATTGTATGTTCCCAATTGTTTCAGATCATTTTATTCCAGAATCTCCGAATCCAAAATTATAATCTATTGCTCTTTTACTCTTTTTTTTTCTTACAAAAATCATTAAAAAATCATGATTTCTCGCCAGAAAAGAAGGCGTTCATTAAAAAGCATCACAACTTAGACAATAATAATTGTTATTTAACATTTTCTTTCACTGGTCATATCTTCAGAATTCATCGTTGTTCTAAAAAAAAAATTGAAAAGAAAAAATATTAGGTTAATATTAAAAAATTGAAAAGAAGGTTAATATTAAAAAAAAATCCTTTCTCTCATTTATATTTCAAACATTAATGAGTTCTAATTGCGTTGTTTTTATTAGTCTACCGACTTAGTCGGATTTGGACATTAGAATTCACCCTTGTCCGTCCGTTCCCAAAATTCTCAATAACTACTCATTACATTTTTCTGAAATTTTGCATGAAGTTACAACTACCCAAGGAAGGAAATGTAACACTCTCGGATTTTTGATAAAAATTCTGGTTGCGTTCCCAGGAGGTCAAAAGTGGTCAAAATGGCCCAAGCTAGCACTTTTCGGGACATAGAATCTTTTCCGACCATTAGATTTTGGTGAAAATTACCTCAAAGTACATGGATATACATCTGAAAACGCAATATTTGACCCTGGAAAAATTCTGGTTGCGTCCTCAAGAGGTAAAAAAGGATCAAAATGGACAAAAATAGCACTTTTCAGGATATGGGATATTTTGGTACTGAATCAAAAAAACAAAAAAAAAAAAACAAAAAAAAAAACGAAGGCATCGTTTGTTTGAAACGGAGTAATTTGACTGCTTTAGCCCAATGTTTTACATTAGGCTTGGGTTTAAATGGTCAAAAGTGTTAACAGTTTTACAACTAATTTTGACTAATAGTAGAAGGAAAGTAACTATTGCCGACTCGATTTTACAAATATTGTTTATATATTCATAGACTGAACTTTAATATATGCCATTGGTTCACAATATAAGGTTGCCCACTAGTAAGCAGGCAACTCATTTTTTAAGCGCCTTCTACACATGAAGATCCGACCTTTATCTTACTATACCCTCGTGGACAGGAAAGTAAATAACAACATGTGTTTTTTTTTACAATTCGAATTTACTATGTATTTTTTCCAATTCATGTTTGTTACCTGTGAATGTTAGGCTGAAAAGTTCAAATAATAGACTCTCAGCTAGCGTTCATAGGCAGTCATGAAGATTTCGTCAATGATAAGATAAGTGATCTTCAAATGTTTGTGCTTTGTAGCTAGATCATTTCGAGTTTCATCAGAAAGGGTTTTTCTTGATCTGCCATGAAAAATAGGAACATGAAAAGCCGTGTGAACTATGGTGCCGTTTATTTTATTGGCTGCAATACCAATGAAAGCTGCAACAAAAACAGCTGGATGTTCCATATCCTTGAGAGAAAGTGTTCGCTTGAGTTAATCAGTTCTAAGGTTTACTACATTACTCTTTCCCGTCCCACCACAAAAACATGTCAAAGGCAGTAATCATGAGACCATATAGGTTTTTGGCTTGTTTATCAGATAAAAACTAAAAAGTACGTATTCGTCGCCAACATTATTTGAAAATAGTACGGAAAGAGAAAAAGAAAGATTGTTATTTCTATTATTTATTATTATTTATTATTATTTATTTATTATTATTATTATTATTATTATTATTATTATTATTATTATTATTATTATTATTATTATTATTATTATTTCTCGCTGTGATGCTTATTGTTTTAAAACGCACAAAAGAAATATAATTTGATTTGAAAAAGAAAAAAAAAAGCAAATAAAATTAAAAAAAAACAACAACCTCAAAACAACAAAAAACAAAAACAATAAAACAATATAATTTGATTTGCAAAAGAAAAACAAAATAAAAAACAAAACAACAAAAAACAAACAATATAATTTGATTTATAAAAGAAAAAAACGAAAATAAAATAAATTAAAAAAAAATCTCAAAACAACAAAAACCAAAAACAATAAAACAATATAATTTGATTTGCAAAAGTTTCTTTTGCAAATCAAATTATATAATTATATAAAATTAAAAAAAAGAAAAAGCAACCCCCCCCCCAAAAAAAAACAATAAAAGAAATAGATTAAATATTAGTTTCCAATCAGATTCAAATTTATGGGTTAAGGCCGTCATAGATTTGTAGGCCATCGCTAAAACGACTTGCATACGATGGATATCATTGGCGATAAAGTTAAAAAGTCCCATGATAATGTTGATTGTGTGACATTGAAAATGCTACGTCCATCCACCGAGAGAGCAGAAATCGATTTTGTATTGCTAGACCGTCCATTAAAAGGCCATATATTCTGAATAAAACTGGTGTTAGTAATTACTCTTTGGTGTATGCAATAAAAACAAATACAATGGAAATAGTAAACGTGTGTTTAAAAATGTTGAAAATTTATGGTCACCCACCGTAAAACATTCACAAAAAAAACTTGTCAAGCTACAGCCACTGTCAATAATTTTCTTTTTCTCTATCTCTACCTAAAATTAAACGAAATGATCCAAATTTATTTTCTAGAACTGTCCATCTGTGGTACACAATACTGCGGAGCTGTTTCCAAGCCGACTACAACAGGGTTGCTTTACAGTATAATGTAAAATATTCGATTCTTCTTCGTTATTGTATCGAAGATCGAAAATTGGAATATTGAATTTCAAGTCAAACCTATGGTATCTACTAAGCTGTCATGTCGCAGTAATAAAAATATCTAAAAATTACGAAAAGCTATAAGGTAGAAAATTAATTATTGATGAAAACAGTTAGCGAAAATTACGTTTTGCTAAGTTAGTCAAAAGTTTTCAGTTTTCATAAAAGATTTACCTCCCTTTTACTACGATTCGAACTCTCCGGTTTCTTTTTTTGCAAACCTTAATTTTCGCTAATTGTCTTCGAAAACTATTTTCATTAATAATTTATTTCGAGCTAATCGTTTTTTTTTTCATAATCTTTGGATATGTTCATTACTGTGGCATACCAATTTAGTAGATACCATTGGTTTCACTTGAAATTCAATATTTCGATTTTCGAATTCCGCTGCTGTAACAAAGAAGGACCAAATATTCTTGCTGAGCTGCCATATTAAATAATCAACTTCTGCGAATGATCATTATCTTCAGCAATCATTACGGAGTTATCTCACCTTGTCAACCTGATACTCGTTCAAACTTTATTTTTAGTGGCTTTTGGGCATTGACAAACAATAAAACCTTAGTAAAAATAGACGTAAGAATATATACGTTAATTAAATGAGTGAGTTCTAACTAGAAGTATTTCCACTTGTTTAATGCATTGAAATCTAAAAGAAAAATACTAGCAGACCGCCCGACGTCGCCCGGTCGTAAGATACGTTTAAATACGATATTTGAATTCATGCAGATTATGTATTTATTATTACTAGCGGGACCTGTGGAAATTCCACAGGAGACTCATTTATATATAATATTAGCAGTATTACTCGGCCTTGCTTGGGGGGGGGTTGCTTTGATGCCTTTTTTATGCTTATTTTCATCTGTATCTTTGGTAATTCCAATATTTTCTTTTCTTTATGTAATCCTAAAATTATTTTAGTAAATTTCGGTTATATTGACACCTTACTGATCAACGTAGCCCCCACATAGTGGATGCAACGTGCCAGCAACAATCCAATTTCTCTAATTTGTCCCCTTACCAGCTATTCTTCCAGCTCAAAACCAACTACTTTAGAGAGATTTTGGAGGTCATGATTTCTTGAACCGTATGTGAAAGAAACCACAGGATCAACATCGACTTTCTATTCGTTATAAGAATTTATGTGGTTGTCGTTGTATAGTTCTACAATTAGTCAACTGTGTTGAAAAATTCCTTATCTTATGTTGCCGGGCATACTACTTGTGCTTAGTTGTTGAGGCGTATGTTTGTTAAACCGAGGTATAAGAAACCTCTGAATCACATTTTCACTAAATATGTGTTTTGCAATTTCTTCAAGATCGGTTGCTTGTCGATTATAAAGTTTAATTAAAGTATCGTAATATTCCAGTTTAATATTGCAAAAATGATAGATATTTGAAAAATAGACAAACACAAGTAAATTTTCCAATCTTATAAATAAACTTCTTTCCAGTTAACGAAAAAAAAAAACATTAAGAAATTTACGTGCGGGGTTCGAATCTACAGACTACGTCATGCAAAAAGAACAACAACAAAAACAAAACCCCGTCTATTTTCAAGTCTTATAAAATTCTTTGCAGTTAATGAAAAAAAAAAATTTTTTTTGGCGAACTTTGAACTTACAGACCACGCCATGCAAAATAAATTAATAAATAACGCGCTATCAACTTACCCACAGCAGAATTTTCACGGCCCGTTGTTCTATCATTGTTGTTAAACGACGACATGTAAAAAATGTCTTCACCGATGATATATAAGTTAAAATAGCGGTTTCGATTATCGATTATTGGTAATTATCGGGGTATTCTGAGACAAAACTTAACTAATATCACTCCCAGCTTATACACTAAAGTTCTGTAAATTTTAAAGAAAATCTGTTCCACCGTTTCGGAGTCTATAAGGAACGAACTCACACATAGAGACAAAATTGCATTTATATAATTGTAGAGATATTGATGTTGGCATTCTATGGATGTTCAGCGTAGATGAAGATGCTCTGATATTATTGTAGCTCTTTTGTTAAAACTACAAAAGTATTTATCTAACCTAGCAGAGACACCCAGCATAGCTGGGTTGTGAAGTGCGCTTAAATATGATATTTTAATTCTTGCAGATTTCATATATATTATTATAAAGTTAATGTTCTATCGATTTTTATATATTATAAAATTGCAATTAAAAAACTATTTCCATATGACTTAAGTGCCATCAGTTATAATCGAAACCAAAACCAAAACTTATGAAAATTGGTGGCAAAATTACAAAACATTACAAGAAATGGAAGTCCATAACAATTAAACGACAGTCACTCGGATGTAAGCATGACACACAAAATAAACAACACACACGCTATCCTATTAATATATAGATAGAAACAATTTTCTATCGATTATTATATTGAACCTAATATATAGTAGTGAGATCAAAATTAAAAAAAATATATATATGACTTGGGTGCCATCAGCTAGAATCGAAACCAAACATACAAGTCTCCACCTTTATTCCTTACCCTCTAGAGTCACGCCTATAAAAATTATATAACGTTGCTACTACATACAATCAAGGAAATAAAAAAAAATCCGTCATTCTTTTTCTTGTGTAACAAAAGTTTTTACTACCTTTACGTTTCCGTCTCAACGCCAATTAAAAGTCCTTCGCGATCGTCTATCTCGCCCGGTGTACACTTTGGTTCTTCCTCTGAACGCATGCCGGCCACAACCGACTCATTATCGTCCTCGTCTTGACACGTCCGTTTTCTTCGACGTCCACTTTGCTACTCCCGAGCACGTGGTGTTATTTTTCTCTTTTTCTTGTCACGCCAACTCGGCACACTTCCTAATTTGTATATGCGCCTTTTCGGCTACTGCTGCTACTGCTGATAATCTCTTCGCAAGCCAGCTGTCCTCCGCTACTGATATTTTCCCACGCGCTCATATGCATTATGCACACACACACACACACACACACACACACACACACACACACACACACACACCTTTTTTAAAAGATGGAATTGCCTAATAGTCGAAGACCAAATTCTAGCCAGCACGGCCGGATAATCCACAATTGTATAATATATATATATATATATATATATATATATATATATATATATATATATATATATATATATATATATATATATATATATATATATACTCGGGTTTTTTTAATTCAAAAGTAATGGACTAATGAATTCAACGAGGTTGTTAGATAGTGCTCAATAAAAAGAGCTGATAATACTTGTTTATTGTTATATAACCATGTGACCATGTTTATATAACAATAAACAAGTAATATATATATATATATATATATATATATATATATATATATATATATATATATATATATATATATCTCACGTCCAGGTAACCTAAATCTAAAATTTCAAGTGTTTAGACTCAAAATTGACGGTGAAGTTTGGTAGAGTCTGCAAAGGTCAACTCTTTCAATTTTGACCTTTTGATAGCCAAATGTTTGGCCAAAAACCAATTAAAAAGTTTGCCCTTTATCTGAACACACTTTATGTTTAGACCAAAAATTGGCTGAGAGGTCAATGGTCAATTTTTTAAAACTTTGACTCCAATTTTGACCTCTTAACATTTACTGTTTTGGGCTCAAATCAAATTAAAAAGTTTGATCCCTGTCCATGTAACATACGTCTAAAATTTCGAGTGTTTAGATCCAAAATTGGCGGAAGAGTTTGGTAGTGTTTTCAAAGGTCAAATTGTTGAACTTTGACCCCTTGACAGCCAATTTTCTGTCCGAAAACCGATTAAAAAGATTTTCCGAAATCTCAATAGCCCTTTATGTCAAATCTTGAGTCTCTAGACCGAAAATTGACAGAGTAATTTGGTAGGGAAATGTACACAGACAGGCACACACACAATTTCACTTTTATAGATATATATAGATATATATCAATTGGATTCCGTCTTGTTAGTCATTATTAAACGTCATTTATGCTTGCTAAGTATTTTTTGTTTCAGATTAATTTAACTACGCGACAACAATACTTCCAACAGTTCGAATGACTTTAATAAACTATAACTATTATGAAAGATTAGCGGCACATCAACCCTTTTGCGGTTATTTATGTCAAATCTAGTAATTTTGGGATAAATTTTTACGTTTCAAATTAAAAATATCTTCAAATATTAATTGATTTTGATTTGGTTGTTTTATAGAAGCTAATTTTTTTTTACTTTGCAGAACATGATTGAGTTTTATAAAGGGACAGGAAAAACAATATTTGTTGCATTTTAGATCAGGAAGCTGATATCTTCAAACAGCATCAGATGAAAGAAATATAGATTTTAAAGAGATAATCCTTTTTTAATTGAATTAATATTTGTTTTTACTCTTTTCACCTTAAACAAAGCATATTGCCACTTGCATGTAAAGGGCTATTATTTGGGATCATGTCCATAGAGGGTAGGGAGTTGAGCAGCGAGATATGTGTTCGCATTACATTTAAACTTCTGCATGTTAGTAGGGTCAGAGAAGCAGGAACCAGGGAGGGAATTTCAGAGTTTAGCAGTCTGAAGGAAGAAACTATTAAAGCCGAAGGCTTTCTGGTATCTAGAGCCCTCAACAGTGAAAGGGTAAGATTTTGCTGCCATTTGGGTTAGTCAGTAGTATGTACGCTGAGGAGGGGCACAAGTGATATGAGTTCATCAGAGCACATTCAACTAAAGTATTTGTAAAATAAGCACAAGGATGTAGAATTACGGCGATGGGACAGGTGCTGGAGCTTGGTTGACAGTGTGGAGTCTATTTTGTTTTTTAGTTCTCACATTCCATGAATGATGTTTCTGACAAAGGGTGAAGAAATGCTGTTTCCGCGTTTGACCTTGAAGTAGTACTTTTTAGTACCTTACATCAAATGACTTCAAGTCTTGTCTGGAGCTATTTCCATAAAAAAATTGATTAGAGACACCTTTTTTTTTTATCCCTGTCTAAGTCGGAGAGACTAGTGATAGTTTCACCAGTCCAACATTTAGTTTGTATCATATTTTGTTAAAAGAAATTATATGAATGACTTACTTTGCAGGCTCGTATTTTAATTAATTTCCCCTCTGCCCCAAATGTTTAATGCGCCATGCAATCTTAATGCGATA
This sequence comes from Euprymna scolopes, assembly GCF_053919585.1. NCBI lineage: Eukaryota > Metazoa > Mollusca > Cephalopoda > Sepiida > Sepiolidae > Euprymna > Euprymna scolopes. The sequence goes on from NC_136517.1 coordinate 6,263,176, forward strand.
TTCGTCGATATAAACAGTGGAACCGGAGACTGCGCACGTTTTATATAAACAAGGAATTCGAGATATTTAAGGGAAAGAATCGGCCTTTTTTATTTACACAAGTAACCGATTCAATGCTGTTGATCTGAAGCAAACAGTCGCACTCTAGGTTGCCATACTCTAACTGGTTAGTCTTTTACGGCTAACAGTAATTCACGTAAGCAGTAAGAAAACAAAAAATTATTTCAAAAAGTGAGTAAAACTCAATTTATACTGTTGGAATGTACGTGCCCATCTTGATAAAAAGTTATCAAACAGTCCAGAGCGCAGGACAGCGCTTGTCACTGCAGAACTATGGAGACTTAATATAAATATTGCTGCTCTCTCAGAAACCTGTCTCTCGGGAGAAGACCAAATGATAGAGGTATCATCAGGCTACACTCTTTTCTGGGAAACTGGAGGGTGTCCATAGAGATAATCGAGTCGGTTTTGCGATTAAAGTCCTTAGTTGATGCTGTGGAATTTCCTTCCAGTATTTGTGACCGCATCATGAAACTTCGTGTTCCTCTCTGACACAACAGATTCATCACTTTTCTTTCAGACTATGCACCAACGTTTCAAGCGAATGAAGATGACATCTTGTATTTCTACGAGTCTCTGAGCTCTGTTGTTGCATATCCTCCAATTAATAAAAATATTGTTATTCTTGGTGATTTCAATGCCCGTGTTGGGAAAGACTATGAGACCTGGAGTGCTCTTGGCCGCTATGGTATCGGTGCCATGAATGCTAACGGCCTTAAGCTACTAGAGCTGTGTTCAGAATTTAATCTTGCTATCTGCAACACTTTTTTCACCGTAAACTGAAGCATAAAACTACTTTCAAGGCATGGTCATTCTTATTGATTTCATCATAACTCAAAAACGCGACCTTCGAAATGTATAAACTGTTGGCGTCATACGCAGTGTTGAATGTGACACCGATCACAAGTTGGTGAGAGGATAGTTTATTCTACGAATGCGTAAAAAAGTTCGTCATAGTGGTGTTAGGGTGCCTAGCCTCATTGACGTCGCCAAGCTTAAGTTGACTGATATTCAAAAAAATATATGGTGGAAAAGCTTGATAATCTTGCATTTGATGGCACATAGGCGAATTTCAAGACATGTTTATTCTACTGGTGTTAAAGTTCTTGGCTTTAAAAGGAATAAGAACAGTAACTGGTTCGACGACAATAATCTTGAAATTAATCAATTGCTGATGAATAAACAAGTTATTTATGAATGTTTACTTTGTGAAGATCATTCTGATCATACAACTAATGTGCGACAATACAAAGAGGTAAAAACCACATTGCAACGTGAGCTAAGAAAAATGAAAAACCAATCGCAGATGAATACAACGGAGCAGATGAAAAAAGCGTTTGACACAAAATATTTGAAGTAATTTTATGGACTCCTGCGCCAAGTATTTGGTCCTCCTACCTCTTCAATATCTCCCCTGATGTCGAAAGATGGTTCTATTGCATTAAGAATCCAGAAAATATTTTGAAAAGATGGCAAAAACACTTTACTGATGTGTTTCACAATCCCTCAGCAGTAGATGCTGATGCAATTGATAGCCTACCACAGTGTGATGTCTTATTCAGAATGGATCGTTTGCCTAGTCTGGATGAGGTGCACCTGGCTATTGCACAAGTCATCGGTGGCAAGACACCTGGTTTGGATGGCTTTCTGGTGGAACTTCTTGATTGAAGGTGTGAATATTGCTGATGCCCTAGTTGCTTTTGTTGAGGAGATCTGGGCAGGTGCTCCTGTTCCACAGGATTAGATTGATAGTGTCTTGGTGACCCTATTTAGAGTAAAGGGACACAAGAATGTTTGTGACCACTACCGTGAGATCACGCTGTCGGAAGCTGCTGGGAAAGTTCTCGCACGAATTTTGTCCTAATGCTATTCTAGAGTCAGAAATTGGCTTTAGGTCTGGCAGATGGACTACGGATATAATTTTTTTTTTGGCCCAGCAAGTACAGAAGAAATGCATTGAGCAACAGATGTTGTTGTATCAAGTACTTGTGAATCTAACCTAAGCCATTTTACGCCGTTAACAGGGATGCTCTTTGCTTGATCTTAGGGAAAGTAGGGTGCCCTCTAACTTTTGTTAGAATATTCAAGGAATTGCACAGGGACATGAAAGCTCGAGTTTCCTTTAACAGAAAATTGTCTGATAAAATCCCAGTTGACAATGGTATCAAACAAGGTGATATACATATATATATATATATATATATATATATATATATATATATATATATATATTGGTGGAACAAGGGGCGCCCGGCTTTGCTTGGCCGTAAAATACGTTTAAATGTGATATTTTAATTTGTCCATATTTCGAATATATTATTAGAGAGTTCTGATTCGAAAAGTAAAAAAAAAAAGTATTTGAGTGGTATCAGCTAGAATCGAAACCGAAACATTCAAACCTGGTGACGTTACCACTGTATCAACGTGACATGCATATGAACTGATTAAAAATCAAAATTAAAAAAATAAACTAAGATGAATATACAAAATGTATAACGATTTTTCAATGTTGACTCTTTTTTGATGCCTTAAAACTATTTTAACTAAAGACGCATAAAAGAACATAAAAAATCCAATCATTTGAAGCCCACCGCTCTGCAGCTTTAAGTTTCAGATGGAGTTTAAAAATACGGTGACAGACAGACAAACATAGTATCTTTAATATATATATCATATGAATTGATTAAAAATTAAAAATGAACAAAGACGAATGTACAAAATATATAACTTAAATTTTGACCCATTTTTGACCCCTTAAAAACTATTTTAACCGGCTAAAGGCCTGTAAAAGAACGACCCGTAAAAATTCATTTATTTGAGGCCGCGAGTGTCGCTCTGCGGAGGATATTCAGTTTGAAAATATGAAGACAGACATATAACATTTTATATATTAGATATATATACTGCAGATAGGCAAATGGCATATATCATACTAGTATCAGTGTTTTGATATGCTTGTGTTTTAACGATATGGATTCTCTGTCGTTTGTTTCGTTTTCTTTTCCCTTCTTCGCGCGCAAAAGAAATAATTCTTTCTTTTTCAAAAGATCAATTTGCTTTTAACCTGAATTGAACTTTAATAACTTTTATAATATTTCAAATTTACCAGCAAGTGTCTTTTCTGAAGTTATCAATACCGATGTCCTAACTCTAAACTGATGTCCAGAAAAAAAAGTGTGACAACTGGTCAGTTATTTGCAGTCTGTGAAGGAAAGATTAGAGAAGACTTGCTGCCTGCACGGCCGAGATAAGAATGCTTTTCGCGTCTTACCCAATAAAATCTTCCTCTCTTTTGAAACAGCAGAAGACTAATAAGTAAGTAGATGAACCCATTAATTAAAATAATAATCGTAGAGGAAGTAACTGGCATCCAAGTGTTTTGGTCAGAGATTAGTGGAAAATAATCATGTTCTGTTGGATACAAAACTTAGGCATTATATTGTACTATATATAAATATATATATATATATATATATATCTTAGTGCATCCATATCAAAATTGCTGCCCGCGAGTCGCATACAGCCCATTACATACTTGTAATATAGCTCGAACGCGCGTATTTAAATACCGAGCTGTGTGCGAAGAGACGTCACGGTAGAGGAAAGATATAGAAAGAACGTGTGCACAGACGGACGAACGTTCGAGAGCACGTTCAAGAGGGCCGAAGTCAAAAAGAAGGAGCACAATCATGTTTTATTTGAGAAAGTACCTGGAAATATATGTTGCTACAACACAGAAATAAATGTTGTTACAACACGAAAATAAATGTTGTTACAACACGGAAATAAATGTTGTTACAACACGGAAATAAATGTTGTTACAACACAGAAATAAATGTTGTTACAACACGAAAATAAATGTTGTTACAACACGGAAATAAATGTTGTTACAACACGAAAATAAATGTTGTTACAACACGGAAATAAATGTTGTTACAACACGGAAATAAATGCTGTTACAACACGGAAATAAATGTTGTTACAACACAGAAATAAATGTTGTTACAACACGAAAATAAATGTTGTTACAACACGGAAATAAATGTTGTTACAACACGGAAATAAATGTTGTTGTTACAGCACGAAAATAAATGTTGTTACAACACAGAAATAAATGTTGTTACAACACGGAAATAAATGTTGTTTCAACACGGAAATTAATGCTGTTACAACACGGAAATAAATGTTGTTACAACACAGAAATAAATGTTGTTGTTACAGCACGAAAATAAATGTTGTTGTTACAACACAGAAATGTTGTTACATCACGAATATCTGAGTTGAGTTATAACTTGTCTTCTGTTCCTTGCGACGTACTATGTTACAACATGTTAGGTGCATGTTTGCATGTTAACGGGTATGCAAACGTTTGTGTAGTACGTTACATGCTTGTTTGCGTGCCGCACAGACCTCAACTTTGAAAACTGTATTGGCAAGAGAAACATATCAAAATACGGAATATATGTTGGAAAAGTAACGAGCATCACTTATCTTCAGTTTAGAAAGTTTTTGTTCGACATTAAATCAACTGATCGAAAATTTAGAAAGTCACGGACACCACGATTTTCGAGTTATCACTATACTAGCGGGATGATGTAGGGGGAAGGGCGGGGGGGGGTTTCCCCGTCGTAAAATACGCTTAAATATAATATTTTAATTAGTCCAGATTTTGTATATATTATTAGAGTCGTGATTTCAAAAGTAAAAAAAAAAAATATTTGGGTGCCATCAGCTAGAATCGAAACCGAAAGCAAAGCTGTAGCATTCAAAACTGGTGACGTTACCACTGTACCAACGTGTTACGCATATGAGCTGATTAAAAATTTCAAATTAAAAATGAACTACACAATCTATAACGATTTTTTTTTTCAATTTTGACCCATTTTTGACCCCTTAACATCTATTTTAACCGGCTGAAGATCCATAAAAGAACGGTCTATTAAAAAAAAAACTGTGACATTTAGCTCCGGAAGAGATAGGGTTTGAAAATATGGAAACAGACAGACAGGCATATATCCTTTTATATATTAGATCATTAAAAGAGTTACAGTCAGTTACATTATGGAAACTCGAGAAGGATTTACAAACATTCTTACTTTTCAGAGAGCTTGGTTGACTGATCTTCACTTGTCGTCTCTGATAAAAGTCAGAACTGCATAGAAATTTCAACAGACACAAGAACCCAAGTTTGCCTAGCTGGGAAAACTTGGGTTCTTGTACCGGAAAATATCCAGTAAATAAAACTTTGTTTAGTAAATCGTTATTTTTTTTGCATTTTTTTGCATTTCTGCGCCACACACGCACACACACACACACACACACACACACACACACACACACACACACACACACACACACACACACACAGAGTAAATCGAACTTACTATGGGAGATAATAACTTCCAGTGAATACCGGAAAAATATCCAGTAAATAAAACGTTGTTTAGTAAATCGTTATTTTTTTGCATTTTTTTTTACACCAAACATGGATATAAATATAACTAAAACATCTGCTGGGTCATAAGCTTCATTTCGGTAACTTACTTGCCTGGGTGGGTTGCCTTTAGGCTGAGATAAACCGCGTCACACAGACAGACTACGAAAATTTATAATAAGATACCAAAGCTTGTCGACAACAAGAGATGTCAAGCATTGAGACGAAAATGAGAAGTGTTACGTTCAGGTACTCGTACAATTTAATTAATAATTTAAATATCGTTATCTATATATCTATAAAAGTGAAAATGTGTGCGTTTGTGTGTGAAAGGACACTTCTCAACCTATATACTCAACAAAGTTTTGAACTACAGACTTGAAATTTGGTATGCAGGGTATTCAGACAAACGTTTTAATCGGGTTTCATCCAGAAAAAAAAGGATATGCTAAGGGGTCAATACTGAAAAAAATTGGCACGTGGGAGACCACTTGATTTTTATCTGTTTTCAAATATGACACAACTACGTATGCGCGGTCATGAAACATGACAACTTCTTTATGTTAAGTATGAGTTTTTTTTTTTTAAACACTCTTTAAAAAGTCCCGGCAAGCCGGTGTAATGGTTATCGTGATTGACTCGCTGTTTTTAGGTTTTGGTTTCGATCTCAGCTTAAGTATTTTTTAACTTATAATAAGTGAACTGTTTAGAAAAAAACGTAATGCTCACATGCACATCTCTCAAGTTTTTCCGTTTATTTTATTTTATTTTTATTTAAAGGAATTAAACGTTTGATGAAAACCGGTTTTCTTTTTTTTTTGTTGTTGTTGAAGACTATCTACTAGTTGGCCAGTTGTTTACAAATCCCCAAAGCGATAGGAGCATTCTATCATATCTGAAAGTGACACGATGTTCAATGAGCGAGATAGATGCGCCGCTGTACAACTCATGCTCTCTACCCATCCAAGTTATGCAATTTATGACAACAGGACCATTGGTTGCACTCTCAAAACACATCGCTGGCTTGCCACGAGTAACAGGGACGTGTTCAGAGTCATGAAAACAAAATTTATGGTTTTTGGCGTAGTTTCAAGTGAGAGCCACATCCTGCTACCTCACATCTTCGAAGTCAACTTAAAAGTGTATCTGGTTGTGCTAAAGAGTGTGCTGATCACCTGGTGCAATCAGGTAGCCGCTGGAAGACCCTGGTTTGGCAGCAGGACTCGGCGCCAGCTAACAAGTCCAAAGAGACCCAGGCTTGGCTTCAGAAAGAGTGCTTCTCCCACTGACACTCCCCTTTTCCACCGACCTAAACCCGCTGGACTACTTAGTTTGGTCATACATGGAGAACATCACCAACATGACTTCCCACAACACCAAAGCCAGCTTTATTCCGCCATCCGCCGAGTTTTCGCCGAGCTCCCTTATGCACTTGTGGAAAAGGCATCTCCCAGTTTCGGACTCGTATCGAGACGGCGATTGAGCTCAGGAGCATTTACATCGAATAGATATCTGCTCTGCTACATAATCAAGTTATCTGGATTGGTTTTTTGAATAAAAGTTTTAAAATAAAACTGTAGTGTTGTTTTCTTTAGGGCGACAATTTTTATCGTCCCACCCTGTATTTGTAAATTCTTTATAAAAGTTAAAATATTAGTAAAATCCAATGAGTTGATATAAAAACTATAGCAAGATTCAGAAAAAAAACTCTTTAAAAAGCCAATTTACCAATCTTAAACGTATGAAAGTGTCCCCCCCCTTTTCAACCAATTTGAAAGAGCTTCAGCATTTTCCAATACTGTTTCGGTAACAGATCATATTTCCATTGTGTGTGTGTGCGTTCGACGATTTAGAAATATTATTTTTTGTACGTGTGCCCCCCTCCCTTCCGTCTCAGATTTCATGAAATCTGACCCAAATATATGAAATTGCCTCAGAATTTTAACATTATCTTATACTGAACTTATATTTATTTTATCCGTTAATAAACAATGCGTAGAAATAACTTTACATGAAAAACACACAAAATAATGACGTCACCGATTCTATGACAAAAATTAGGAGCCCCTATTGATCACTTAATACAAAAGAATAAAATTTCATTAATTTACGAAGCTCAAATAAGAATTAGCACGGAAATAAAGCTCATAAATTATATTTTTGTACATCTAAACACAAAGAAATTAATTTTAAGGATATCTTCATTAAAAAGAAGAATACTTAACATTTTTTAGTTAGAACGTTTTAACCTCTCCGGGCAACGCCTGGAGACGGGGTCTGATAGTCCTCCACAGGCAATACCATTTCGCCGTATCACAGTTCACCAGTGCGACTGGACCAGTACCTTTCCCTAACCAAGGACTGAACCTATAACCATCGCGTTTATAGTCGGCAGTTCTAAGCTCCGGCCCATCAGATCGATGCTCGCAAATGACCTCATCAAATGTAAATTTAAATAGACACACGCTCACCGCTTTTATAGTGCTCAAGCCGCTTGTTTATTTGCAAACAAACAAACAAACAGCGAAGCTTTTGTTTTATTCCTCAATCATCTCTATCATTTCTTGAAGAAGTCCCCCGAAAAATGGAGACGAAACGTCGAAAATTTCCTAAAAGACGAAATAAAGAATTTGATTTTACTAAAATAATATGTTTGTTCATTAAAAAAATCTGGTCTTTAAACGATTGATTGGTCTTTAACCGTTAAAATTTGAATTTCATATCAACAGTGCTTTTAATACAGTAGACTTTTATCATTTTATAATACACGCCGGACCAGCGTTTTCTATTAAATTGGACATTACCCTCACCAACAACATCTGAGAGAGGCATGCCAGACATAACATCCCCCAACATCATGTTACGTAAAAAAAAAACAAAAAAAAAAACATCTTATATTCCTTGATAAAGATTATGTTATGAATTTGATTTTAATAAAATATGTTCGTTCATTAAAAAGAAACTCTGACATTGTTTAGTCTTTAAAACATTAAAATTTAAATATATGTATATATATGTAAATATATATGTAAGTTGAGTTACAAAAAATAAGAGAATGACATTTTCTTGTTTTATTAATAATCTATATAAGCTGCAAAACAATTTGTTGAGCTTTGCATTATCCCGATATGTCTCCTCTTAAAAAATCAATCTTATATTTATCCTTTAAACTCCTCAAATATATATATATATATATATATATATATATATATATATATATATATATATATATATATATATATATACCAGCAGGCATTGCCCGATGGTAAGATACGCTTAAATATGATATTTTGATTAATGCAGATTTCATATTTTCCATATCATTATATTGGATCCAATATATAATAATGATTAAAAAAGTTAAAAAAAAAAAAAAAATGACTCGTGCGCCACTACTGAGAATCGAAACCAAAACGTTTTGCTTACGATTTACTTTTTCCTTTGGCTTAATGCATGAGCTATGATGACATGTTTGCTGCAAGGCTAAAAATTAAAGCATGAACCAATAGCTATTACGTTACGCATGCATATCTGTAATTCTGCCTTTCGATCTTCACCTGGCTAGTTCCATTTTTTTTAATTTTCAGACTTTTGCACCGATTTTCCCCGGCTAAAACCAAATATAAAATTTCGCATGGGTTCGAATACCCTATATACTAAGTTTCATGTCTACAGACCATAAACTGACAGAGGAGTTTGTTAGGAAATTTTTTAAGCACATATATATACACGCATACATAAATATATGATAGAAAGACATTTCTGTTTACTATAACCTCTCTATGCAAATATTATGCAAATATAAATCATGTAGAATATCTGCATGAATTTAATTACACGTAATAGTTAACTAAAGATAATAATCCCATAACAAAACCAAAAAAACTAATACAGAATTAATTAAAATGAATGTTTAAAAGAATCTGAAAATTAGCTAGATATTTAACAGATGAATGCAATTCCACGACTCATATATAACAAAGTTGTATTTTCTTTTTAAATAAATGGAAAGATAGGTTTTTAATAAGAATATCAATACACAAAAAGCCAAATTCATAAGAGTATATATATATATATATATATATATATATATATATATATATATATATATATATAGTAGCAAAAGTACCCGTCGTTGACTGGGTTCAAAAACAGCCTACAGAAAATGGACTCTGATTTATGAAAGTATGATAGGTTATGAAAAGGAAGGGTTGTAAATTTGGGTTGAATTTGGGGGTATCAAAACCAAAGCAAAATATGATGAAAGTAAAAATAAAATAGATAAACCCCATAATTTATTATACCATACCTGTTCACACTGAAACACTTATCACAATATTCTGTAGATCTATATTAAAAAACCTTGTTAAACTTTGTGACATTCTATGCGAACGAACATCTCATAATTTTATTATACCATATTTCTTCAAACTGAAACATAATTATCAAAGTATACATACGCAGATAGATATGAAAAGTCTTTATTAAAGTTTGTGCCTATTTTCATTCTATGGAGACCAGGCGTGAACGCAGACCCCACAATTTTACCCTTCCTTTACATAACCTATCATACTTTCATAAATCACAGTCCATTTTCTGTAGGCTGTTTTTGAACCCAGTCAACGACGGGTACTTTTGCTAGTAATATATATATATATATATATATATATATATATATATATATATATATATATATTCAATTGGTATCATTTGGAAACATATTATGTTCATAACAACGAAACTGTAATAGAACGCTGGCGTCGAGTACATTTGATATATCTTAATAAAAATAACTCGTTTATTTTACACAAACTTAGATGAAAAGAAAGCCAGAATAAAATTACTCTACCAACGATGAAAACCACATACAATGTATTTTCTATTTTCTGTTCTCTCGATCGATGAAGTTATTTCTAAAAGTAATAATCACGCTGTTTTATTGCCTTTTTTTAAAATTTAAATTTAACTTCGAAGAAGAAACCAATTTCTTTCTTTTTGGGAAATATTACTTTTTCTATTCAATTTGTGCAAACGTAGCGATTCTCGTTTCAATTAAATTGTTTCGAATTAAAACATCGTATTTATTATTTTTTTTGCATAAGAACCCGCGTTAACAAAATGAACCGTTTGTTTAATGATATTATATGAACAAACACGAACGTCAAGATAATCGCATACATGTCAGAAATAAACTCCAATGCTTGTTAGCAAGTTCTTCGTATTCGCTGTTCGACGTAATTCCGCATAGATCATTGCTCCTGTTTACTTGCCTCGCCATGAGAGTAGAGTTAGGTACAAGGTCAGTTTTTAATGCGAAGAAAATCCAGCTCGCCATAAAGGGGCACTCTGGATAGAAACAAAAATAAAAATCGCCCAAGTCTAGAAAGATTTCCCACCCACTGATCGAGGACAGAAAAATGTCAAGTGTAGTATCAGAACAGATACTGCACTTTGTTCCTAGCCAAAAGGCCAAGGTCATTGCTATCTTGCTTGTAAAACGTAAACAAAGATTAACCACAATTAGTTTTCACCCTATTTCGAAGTTGTAGATTCGAATTCTGTACGAGTCGCATGTTTCACTTTATGGGTTTCTTTGTTTAGTCCCAGAGCCGTGGACTAAATTAACCGTTTATTTAACGACATTACCGAAGCTAACACGAGCATCGGGAAAATGTGTTATTTTGGTATATTCCCGCAAAACTACGAAGGAGATTGTTATAAATAATTGAATAAACGTCCAATATAACGAACCGTATAAAGTAGGTCTGCTGTTCTTATTGAGTTCTCATAATATGATATAGTGCAATAGTGTGTGTAAACGCGTATAGCGGCTATATGCAAACACCGAGGCAAGAAAGAAGAAATATTCTATAAAAGGGAGAAAGAGCACGTTAGTGAAGAAGATCGCGTTAAAGATTTGGATGACGTTCGAGAGGTCAGAGGGCAGAGAGAAGGAAAACAATCACATTTTATTGGGGAGAGTACACTGAAATAAATGTTGTTAAAAAAAGTGGAGTTATTACTTGTCTTCTGTTCCTTGCGACGTAATCTGCTACAACGTGTTGGGTCCCTAGTGTCTACATGTTAACGCGTGTGTAACGTTAGAATAGCTTACATTTCAAGTTTTTTTTGAGATTTGTTAACTATCCTTGTAGAATCCCTTTCGAATTATATCTGCTGTACAGGGTGGAACGATAAAATTGTCGCCATAGAAAAGACGACAGGATTCCAGTTCCATTTAAAGAAAATCAGTTTTCATTTTTTGCTACAAATCATCTACTAAGTTACCAGTTATGTACAAATCCCAAGAGCGATAGGAGCCTTCTATCATGTCTGAAATTGACACAATGTTCAACAAGCGAGATCTGAGATGCGCCACTGTACAACTCATGCTCTCTACCGTCCAAGTTATAACAACAGAACCATTGCCTGCACCCTCAAAATACATCGCTGGATTGCGACGAATAACAGAGACGTGCCCAGGGTGAAGAAAACAAAATTTCCGGCCATGGTCATAGTCTTTGGTGTGGTTTCAAGTGAGGACCACATCATGCTAACTCACATTTTTGAAGTCGACTTTAAAGTGTACGTGAATCTGCTGAAGAGTGTGGTGATCCCCTGGTGCAATCAGGTGGCCGCTGGTAGACCCTGGGTGTGGCAGCAGGACTCTGCGCCGGCTCACAAGTCAAAAGAGACCCAGGCTTGGCTTTTGTACCCTTTTCTCACTGGTCATAATACTTCCCCGACTTTAACTCGCTGGACTACTTCGTTTAGTCATACGTCGAGAACATCACCAACATGACCTCCCACAACACCAAAGTTAGCCTGACCGCCGCATCTACCGAGTATTCGCTGGCGCTTGTGGAAAATGTATGCTCCCAGTTCCGGACCCGTATCGAGGCGGTTATTTAGGCTGAAGGCGACTACATTGAATCATCTCTACTACATAATCAAGTTACCTGAATTGAATTTTTAAAATAAAGCTGTAGTGTTGTTTTATTTATGGCGACACTTTTATCGTTCCACCCTGTATCTTAGAAACAGATAACATATGACAATTTAGTGTGGATAAATGTGTGGAATTATTTCATCTCATTAATTAGTTGAGGTACTAAACACCAGAGAGATTAATCTCTACTTTTATATTGAAGGAAGTTTGTGAGTTCGTTCCCTATGGGCCCCAAAACGGCTGAGCCAATTGTTATGATATTTCACACGTATATACTTTATATGCCTGGCAAGTGTTCATAGCTAGGTTTTGTCTCGAAATGTCTTCGAGTATCGAAAATCAAAATAATCCGATGAAAAAAGGAACAGACGATTTTGACCATAGTTAAAACCTCATACAGTCTAACATCACAAATGCACCTGAAAAGTTTTATCACCACACAAGCCGAAAGGCTCGCCATATAAAATCAACAGTAGGTTCGCTCAAAATTAATGTTTCTGTTTCAATCATAGTTGAACCTTAGTACTTGACTTTTAAACTTAAATCAAGTCATTATCACCGCACAAGCAGTAAAGCCAGGCATATAAAATCAACAGTAGGTTTTTTGATATGACAGGCGAGGAGGCATATGAAACTTCCAACAGTGTCTTAGCTAGGAGCCTAGATTATATGTATGTTATATTACTAATTTATTCTTTAACTAGCAGATGTACCCAGCGTTGCCCAGTGGTAAACGTTAAATTAAACTCGTTTAAAAAAATGAAATAAAGCAAGTAAGACATGTGCTTGCGAGAATTATGTTTTTCTGAACAGTTCACTTCTTGTAAAAAGAAAACTCGAGCTGAGATCGAAACCAAAACTTAAAGACAGTAAGTCAAATACGATAACATTAGACCAGCTTACCACGATTTTTAAAAAGCGTTTTCAAACCTACTTATTAATAAGGACCATGCCATGTGAATGATTCGCGCATGCGCAGTCGTGAAACAATTGGCAAACAGGTAATTCGATGACCCCCCCCCCGAAAGTACCAATTTTTCAATTTTGACACATTAGCAGCACCTTGTTTTACGAATGAAAACCAGTTAAAAAGTCTGAATACCCTATATACCAAATTTCAAGTCTGTAGATCAAATATTTGTTGAGTGTATAGGTTGAGAGTTATCCCTCTCCCCCTCTCTCTCTCTCTCTCTCTCTATCTCTCTCTCTCTTCCTCTCTTCCTCTCACATACACACACGCGTTCTTGGATCTCAATTCACCTCTCCATTATCTGCTTGTCCTGTTTGGCGGTTGTCTTGCAAGTTGGGCGGTCTTTGGTAGTTTCTCATTCGGTGAAACTGTGGCAAACTTTCTTAATCTTTCTCGTTCAAAACATAAGACGCAGTAATAAATGTCAATATGTTTTTGTGCGGAATATAGTGCTTATTAAAGACTAGCCTGGGTGCCCGGCGTTGCCCGGTAATTGGAGGTGTGTGTTGAGCAAAAAAGAAAAAAAAAAAAGAAAAAAGAAACACAAAGAGAAAAAGTGGTAATAGGCAGACAGGTTGGCTCGAACCCATGACACCAAGGCGGAAAACAAAGTGAAGGTGTGTAATAGTGTTGTGGTAGTAGGCAGGTAGACTCTAACCCGTACCGCGAAGGAGGAAAAGAGCGCGAAAAACAAAACAAAACAAAACAAACAAAAAACGTGACACGTTAGCTGTTGCGCCCATCACCAGACTGGAGTTAAAGTATATTTAAATTAAGGCTAGACAATCGAAAAGAGGCAATGACTTTTGAAAATATCGGCGAAAAAAAAAAAACGACCCCTCCCTGAAGAAAAGTGCCCAGTTGAGGGTAAAGGAATTAATGTTTTTAGCCAATTTTCGATATTTAGCGTCCGAAGGATCGAGCCTCAAAATGATACCAATCTCGTGAAAATCCGTCGCCTTTGCCGAAAGTGTTAGGCATACATACATACATAATACATACATACATACATACATACATACATACATCCATACATACATACATACATGCATGCATGCATGCATGCATACATACATACACACATACATGCATAATGGCAGCAACTCTTTCTCGAGTATTGCCATCAATGACTCAAACATGACTTAAATTACGCAAACATGAGCGCAACTAGCAGCACGTGCCAGACGGCCACCTCTATGAACCTCCTATAGTCCAGCACATCCACTAACCGGGTCCAAGCTGTGGTGCCCTCAACACCTACCAGGCCAGAATCTGGAAGTTACAGAACCTTTATTGCCATTCACGCCCATATCTGCAACAGTCCTCATTGAATGTCCGTTTACCGTTTTAGGCTACAGCCAGCCTTTTTTGTTATCGAGATACACACCAATTGCAAAGTGTGTATTCCATTATATATTAAGTAATGCCTGTGCTTGAAGCTTTTTATAGTGAGGAAAGACTTTGCACCGAGACAATCTCAATCTCTAAACGACTGTCACATTGAACCAAATAGAAGAGCAAGTCAACATTATTGGAAGCAGCAGTCACCGCAGGTTTTATATCAGGGTTTTCCCTCTCCTAGAGAGGGTGCCTTCATCAGGGCTTACAGGAGCCTTCTTCACCCATACATACATACATGATGATTGCAACGTCTTGTCAGACGAGTACCACTCCCTCAGACATTTAAAATCCATGAGCCCAAATGCCTGAGGGAATATCTATACAAATATGATGTTACAGAGTCTTAGCTTTGTACGACAGCTAAGTCTCTCTCTCGGTTCAAAATGTTGAGATCCAGCAACAAGCAAGAGCAAGATAGCCAGCAACAAATTAAACTGAAGACCAGCTTAAAGCGGGTAATGGTCTTCCGCTTTATGGTTTTTTAAATAAGAGATTTGCTTCTCCTAGAAAGGTTGCCTTCACCACGGCTTACGGGAGCCCTCTCCACCCCAATACACACACACACACACACACACACACACACACACACACACACACACACACACACACACACACACACACACACACACACAAATATACACGGTGCTAGATTGCCGTTCACCCAGAAAAAGAGTTCATTCGCCCTTTGGAAGGTCTTGTTTTTAATCCTTCAGGGAGACTAGCCGCCCTCCTCACCAAACAAGTCTGGTGGGGGAACCAGTTTAGTCGCCGGTGACCCGACCATGAGGCAGGTAGTACTGGGTTACATGGTACCAGTAGCACATGACATGACCTGACATAATACATACATACATACATACATGATGATTGATGATGATTGCAACGTCTTGTCAGACGAGTGCCACTCCCTCAGTCACTGAAAGTCCATGAGCCCGAAGATAACCTTTTTTTTATTAGTCCTGCCAGCGAATTCACACGCTCAAGCAGACATGACATTGAAGACGGTCCTTGGCATATATACATGTATATATACATATACACACATACATACGCAAAAATACCCATAAACATACACACATGCACACATCCATCCATACATACACTATACATCTTACACATGCATACAAACATATACACACACATGCACACACATATACGTATATATGCATACACATATATATCATATACAAATACATACACACATATACATACATATTCACATACATATACTTACACATGTATGCACATATAGATTCATACACATAAAGTTACCTACATATACCTACACATACATATATATGCACTTATATGCATACATATATATGCATATATACATATACATATGCATACACACAAATATATATATACGTATATACATACATACTCAACTAAACATATATACACAAAAAAAATAAATAAATAAAAATATATACACACATACATATATACATGCATATACAAATAGGTATACATACACATACATATACTAGTACATATATTAACATGTATACATACATAAATACACACACATATGCATATATAGAATGATGGCAGATCAATTATTACATGCTTCCAGCATTTCAGGGCTACACACGTGACACTTTTTCCATCGCCACGGACAATTTTTGTAGACAAATGCCTGAGGAAGTATCTATACAAAGATAATGTTACAGAGTTTTAGCTTTGTACGACAGCTGTCTCTCTCATGATGATGATTGCAACGTCTTGTCAGACGAGTGCCACTCCCTCAGACATTTAAAATCCATAAGCCCAAATGTCTGAGGGAGTATCTATACAAATATGATGTTAAAGAGTCTTAGCTTTGTACGGCAGCTCTCTCGGTTCAAAATGTTGAGATCCAGCAACAAGCAAGAGCAAGATAGCCAGCAACAAATTAAACTGTAGACCAGCTTAATGCGGGTACTGGTCTTCCGCTTTATGGTTTTTTAAATCAGAGATTTGCTTCTCCTAGAAAGGTTGCCTTCACCACGGCTTACGGGAGCCCTCTCCACCCCAATACACATATACACACACACACACACACACACACACAAATATACACGGTGCTAGTTGGCCGTTGACCCAGAAAAAGAGTTCATTCGCCCTTTGGAAGGTCTTGTTTTTAATCCTTCAGGGAGACTAGCCGCCCTCCTCACCAAACAAGTCTGGTGGGGGAACCAGTTTAGTTGCCGGTGACCCGACCATGAGGCAGGTAGTACTGGGTTACATGGTACCAGTAGCACATGACATGACCTAACTCTCTCATACATGCATGCATACATACATACATACATACATACATACATACATACATACATTTAAACAGACAGTTGAGATTTATATTATAGATGTAAGGATATATTGAGCTGATTACGAAAGAGAAGTGGAGAAGGATGAGAGAAATTTACTTAGCTTTTATAAAGTAAAAAAGTAGTTACACACTATTTGAAAACATTTATTTTGAATAGAATTTAAAGATAAATTTGAACATTTTGAAAACTTTAAATGTCAGGAAAATGATAAAATCATTTTTATTTACTTTTTTGGGGGTTGTAAGTCCAATATTTCGCTAGAAATAGCTTCATCAGGGTAATAAGTCCAGTCCGTAGTTTTTTTTTTTTTTTTCATTTTGTTGTTATGAAGGAAGTAAGTCCTTAGAGAAGAAAAATTTAAATGTACGTGCTGTCCATTTTAAAAATTTTTCTTCTCCAAGAACTTACCTCCTTCATAACAACAAAATGAAAAAAAAAAAAAACAAAAAACAAAAACAAAAAAAAAAAAACTACGGACTGGACTTATTACCCTGATGAAGCTATTTCTAGCGAAATATTGGACTTACAACCCCAACAAAAGTAAACAAAAATGATTTTATCATTTTCCTGACATTTAAAGTTTTCAAAATTTTCAAATTTATCCTTAATTTCTATTCAAAATAAATGTCTTCAAATAGTGTGTAACTACTTTTTACTTCATATTCTTGCTCGAAACTGGAGCGACACACACGTTACAAAAATGGACAGTACGTACATTTACTTAGCTTTTTTATTTCTTGCTAACTGTTAACTCAAGTTACTTGAAACGTCAAACCAGCATCCCTTACAAAAACATCTTGCTATGATGTCACGTTGTATTTCGTGTTTCTTCACGTCCATCGTGACTCTTTCTAAATCTCTCAGACAACCTTATTAGTTCCAGACCATTACCTGCCATTTTTAATACAATACCGTAGTACCTTTAACGTACGTACGTACGCGTGTCACGCTTTCCAGATGATAAATTATTTGATCAGGAAATCTTATTTATTTTAACAAAGGATAGTTGGTGGTAACATAATACGAACAATAAAATTAGTATATAGATACGCTAACTCAATGTTTGTAGTATATTATCACCCTTTTAATAAAAAGGATCTCCCGATCATCGAAGAACTTTTTTTAATGATGTCGCTTTTGGGCCCTACGTGGGGCTAAAATATACCTTCTTGGTCTTATGGCTAGGATGCAAGGGTAATATCTGTTCTGTCTACATATGGTATAATGATATCGTGGGGTTTCCGGGCGTTCATACAATCGAAATATGCACAATAATATCGCGGGGTCTCAATTCACGCTGAACGTCCACAGAATACCTAGCAGCAATATATTACATATGAAAGATGTAGCTGTGGAATTTCCACAGGTCCCACTAGTACTAATAAATACCACTCCAATAAATTAACGCACACGCGCGTATAAGGTTTTCTGATATATATATAAAATAAAATCCACTAATCTAGTGTTTCCTTTTCAGATTAAATATGTTTTTAACTCATTTCAAAGTGTTTTTTAACATGTTTTATTAACTGTTTGCTCCTATATATATATATATATATATATATATATATATATATATATATATATATATATATAGTAATTTATAAAATATATATGGCGATTAAGCAAAGTGCTCAATACGTAGGTAGAGCTAGTTAGTAGCTTAATCGCCATATATATTTTATAAATTACTAACTAGCTCTACATACGTATTGAGCACTTTGCTTAATCGCCATATATATTTTATAAATTACTAACTAGCTCTACCTACGTATTGAGCACTTTTGAAGTAAATACTTTAAGTTTACGCATAAATCTATACTTTCGTATATTAATTTTATGTGAGTAAATGAAGTAGTTATATATATATATATTATATATATATATATATATATATATATAAAGGAGATTAGGACAATAGTCTAAAGAGCAGAGTGTATTTTAATGTAATAGTAAAATTACTAGTTTAATTAAAATACAGGGAAAGAAAAAGTGCTCGTTGTAATTTAGATATATAATAAGCTCGATAGGTAAATATCCTAGAGCTAATTTAATATTTAGTAATGTGATTGATAATTTAAAAATCAAATTAGAACTAAATTAAAAATCCGTTTCATAAGGAGGAACAACAACAAAATCAATAATTTGTACGATCGTTTCGGAAAACAATGTTTTTATTGTGGTAGATATCAAGCTACGGACAATAATTTTTACATATAGTGTTTTTAACAAACAAAGTTTCCTCATCAGCAAAGTATTGGGAAGGGTTTTTAGTATATGTAAAAGACACCATAAATTAACCTAGCATTAAAAGTAAGGCAGATGTATCTGGAAAAAATTAAAATAAAAGTATGGATTTACTTGATAAGAAAATTAATATGGGTTAAAGGTAGAAATAAAATAGAGTAAAATTATAAATCTAAATTTGGTTTAAGTACAATATTATAATAATATATTTCTAATAAAACTCATAGACACATACACACATATATATATATATATATATACACGCATACACATACATACATATACACATATACATACATATATACATAAATACACATACATATATATATATAAATTCATATATATATATACATACAACTATTTACCTTTTAATTTTTCGCCTTTTGAAATCAGGAACTAAGGTCAAAGCACTGATATGGATGTTTGTTATAGCTTTTCAGCTTATGAAATGATAAATTTTCCAAAGGAACGCTAATGGAATATTTTATATCCGTTAGCATACGTTTGATTAAAAAACGCTAAAATTTAATCTCGAAATAAAGGGGAAGATAATCTTATTTGTATAATTACATAATGCAAGGGAGATGATTAGTCATATTTCTTTAATTAAAGAATGCAAGGGAGATAATTAGTCTAACTTAATTTATTACGGAATAATAAAACAATATTGTAATCTATTTTTAAATTATTGAATTTAATATCTGATAATTTATTTATTTATTGAAATTAAAATATATCATAGGTTAATGTTAAGAATATATTTTAATAATCTATAATAATGGTCGATATATCAGATTAATTAATAATAACATCTAAGACAGTAAACGACCAAGTTCTCTCCAATTCTCTCTCCTCTGATCTTGAGCACGTAGTACAATGGGGAAAGGAGTGGCTGGTTACTTTTAATGCATCTAAAACCAAGCTTCTCTCTTTACATCATCAACATTCTAATTCACATTTGTCATCAATTGAAATGAATGGCTCTCGTCTTCAGGAGGCCTCAAGTTTTTACAAGCTTCTGGGCTTGACCATTACTCCTGATCTTAAATGGAACACGTATATCAAATCTGTTGCCAAGTCCGCTGGAAAAATGGTGGGATCTTTCTATCGATAGATATCTCACTGCTGATGCTATTCTCTACCTATATAAGAGCCAGGTTCGCCCAAGGATGGAATACTGTTGCCACATCTGGGCAAGAGCTGCTAGAAAGGACTTGTCCTGCCTTGATAGAGTTCAAAATAGACTTCGTAGCCTCGTAGGAGATGTCCTTTTCTCCTCCTTGCAACCTCTATCTCACAGAAGAGATGTTGCGAGTTTGTCTCTGATGTATCGTTATTTTCATGGAAAGTGTTCAACTGAGCTTCAATCTATGGTCCCCCCTCGCCAAACTTTCACAAGAAACACTCGTCTAGCTGTAAACACTATCAATAATTTCCCCCACTCTTTATCTGTGCCTAAACCTAAACGTAGATTCCATGAACAAAGCTTCTTTCTTAGAACTGCACGCCTGTGGAATTGTCTTCCGTTTTCCTGCTTTCCGGCTGACTACAATATGGTTGTGTTCAAGTCTAAAGTAAATAAGTTCTTGATGAGCCGTTCCATATAAGTTATTAAATTTACCAAATTTTCATTACTAATGATTACTATATTGACCAATTTCTACTGTACACTCTTTAACCCTTATCCTTGAGTGGCCTCTGGGCCTTGATAATGTGGTGATGCCTTTGTAAAAAAAAACAAAAAAACAAAAAAAAACAATAATATTTATGAAAAAAAATTATTAATAATCATTTCACGATATCGTTTAATTTTAATATTGAATACTAATAAGTAATTTTTAATGATTTAAGGTGGTTTATATTTATTAATTAAATTTAAACCAACGTTTATGGCTGCATGTGAAGATTAGTTCCTCTCTTGAATTTAATAGGGTGGTTGTATTTTTTATATCTTCATATTTCAAAATTTTTAGGGTCTCTTTCGTACATTTCTGTGTGATGTTATTGGTGGTGGTTCATGTTCCCAGATGTTCGTTGCTCTGTCAAGTTGCATCTCTCCACAGATCTTCCAGTGGAGGTACTTACATACTTTGTTGTGACGGACAGTGTAAAGGCCATCTGCTAATAAGAGTGGGCATGCAGACATTAGATGGCTTGGACTTTCAATAGCTGAGTGGCAAAACCTACACTGGCCATTTGTTTGTAGGCCAGCCATTTTTTTAAACCCATTTGTGAGTAAGCCCTGATCTTGCCCGGCTCTTTCCTCATCAAATCGAAGTCTCCCACTCTTTAACCATTGGAGTGAAGCATGCTTATCTATGTACTCCTGGTTGAGCTCCTCTAGGAACTTCCCTGCTCGCTTATTTTGTTTCCATCCTTGTTTTCTTGTCTCTATCTACATTTCGGTGTATTTTTTTCTTTTTATTCTTGCAATCTATGTCGTTCGTTTATGATGTACATCAACAGTGTTCTCCGGTATGACTCCTCCAAAGTTTTCAGCAAAGAAAGTAATACTGGAATGTAAAAGACCACTAACCAAAATTTATTTATTTTATTTATATCTATGTTTATGTATCATAATTAATATCAGTTTTATGGTTTATGTATCTTTATATATCAAAGCTTAGGCATTGAGGTAGCTGAATTACATAGAACAATTAGGGTTAAGAGCATGCATAAAACAATTAATTATAGAGACAACTTAATCTTATAATAATATAAAGGGAAGTATTTACATTTAACTGACGGGTCCATCGGATTAATTGAAAAATTAATTACAAAGACCAAGTCAAGCGGTGTATATTCTTACAAAATGGTTGGGTTAAATTTCAACTCTCCAATTGTTTGGTGAATTTCTGTTATTAAACGAAACACGTGTAAGATATACTATATTAACATATAAATGAAATGCTACGAATGTGAGATAAATATATGGTTTTGGAATTATAAATAACGATATATATATATATATATATATATATATATATATATATATATATAGTCTTCTTCATACAGTACTGCTTCGCAACTCCTCAGTGCGGCTAAACAAGCAACCACCTTAAACTAGGTTTGAAACTCAATCGCCTAGACGACAGTCGACGCTTCTAACCATTACACTATTCAGCTGCTTCTAAGACGGGCATTTGAATTAACAATGTTCGAACATTGTCCAAATGCCTAAGCTGTATTTGTTTACACAAAGAGCATCACTGAATACGCCAATGGCAGTTTGTTTATCATTTCCCGATATGCTCAATCCAAGAAAGGGAGCATTATAGTCAGTACTGTTTCGCTGTATCATAACTCCTCAGTGCGGCTAGACAAGCAACTGCCTCAGGACACGCATGCGCACACACACACGTATATGCATATATATATGTATATATATGTATATATATGTGTATATATGTATGTGTATATATATATGTATATATATGCATATATATGTGTGTGTATATATATGTGTGTATATATATGTGTGTGTGTATGTGTGTATATATATATGTGTATATATATATGTGTGTATATATATGTATAGGATAACCTAGCATGAGAATACCTCACGCTACAAGTAAACCCTGACCAAATATTCAAAATCACATGAGTGCAAGAGAAATACAAACGGCTGCACTTAAGTGGGCGGTTAGAATCTAAAAAAAATCTCTCAGTTGGAATGTCTGAAATAGTGGATGAATATGTACCATTTGATAGGATGCCCCATCTCCAGAAAAAATGAAACCACACACACACACACACACACACACACACACACACACACACACACACACACACACACACACACTAGGATAGCGATACAAAATAGTTTTAAAACTAACAAAAACAATAGAAAATAAACAAATAAATAAATTAAATAAACATGAATATACATAAACGATCACACATATATGTATGTATATATATATATATATATATATATATATATATATATATATATGTATATATATGTGCATATATCTATGTACACATATATATATATATTTATATATAAACTAACAAAAAAAACACTAACCTAGTTTTAAAACAGATCCTTTGTCCGATAAATTCATGCCCATTGGCTGATAGGAAGGGCGCGGTGGATACTAGAAAGCTGATTGGCTAACTAAAATCTCAATAGAAGAGGAGCATATAAAAACGATAAACAACCACAGAATTCGCGCATAAGCCTGAAGAGTCCTAGAGTGGATGAAACGCGGAATATTCAGTGTAGCTTAATCGCCATATCTATTTTATAAATTACTATATATATATATATATATATATATATATATATATGAAAGATGAAAGACAGAAATTCAGTTTTATGATTTCAGACGTATATTGCTTATCTTATTTAAGCCAAACAGTCTCGTTTTCAATACAAGCGCGAATAAAAGCTGAAAAGTTCCATTTAATGTGATTCTCTTAATTATATCCAATCTATGAATTCAGACGGACATTTTCTGCTGCCAATATTATTCTAGTCTTGTTCATTTTTTCAGCAACTATCTTTGAACGCCTTCATATTTTTCCAACATTCATTTTCAAAGCGAGTGAAAACTTTATTAGAAGAATCCGTCATCTATTCAAGATTTCCCAATGTTGCCCAACTCGTAGAATCACTGACTTACGGTATGTGTAAAACATTTTTGGCATACACACGTGCATTAATCACATAGGAAAGTTTGAATTACCTATTAGACACCATTCTCGGTTGTCTTCGGTCTCTCTGTTCATCGGTTTATCAGTACAACCTGATATATCGATACTTGACCTTAGAAATATTCAAATTAAAATATTTTAATCCCAAACAAAATTCTCTCAACACAGCTATACATTGGGATGATGAATGTCGCACATCCTAGCGATGCTAACTCAACAGCATTAAATCGTATACTCCATTACACCAGATGAGTTTTGTTCTGAAATCAGGTAAGACTAAAAGACTACTATGAAGATATACTGTATATCATAGTTAATTGGAGAAATTCATTGTCTCCTCTTTAACTTACCAGTAATTTAATGGCATTTCTTGTATATCTTACAATGCTTACAGGTAGCACATTACATAGAATTGCACCCGACTCCATTTTTCACAAACTGAGCAGCTTTCCAACACTACAACAATTGATCGTCATTTTGATCCTAGTAACATTCACTTTCAAATATTTACTTTTCATAACATTCCTCTCTCTGTCTTTAACTTATAAGCAGACTAGCCTGGGGTCCCGGCGTTGCCCGGGTGTTTGGAGGTGTGTGTTAGCACAAAAAAGTGGTAGTAGACAAGTAGGCTCGAACCCACACCGCGAAGGAGGAAAAGAAAGTGAACACAAACGTGACGTCTTTGCTGTTGCACCCATCGCCAAACCGGAAGTGGCGAAAGTTTAAATTAAGGCTAATCAATCGGAAAACGGGATGACTTTCGAAAATATCGGCGAAAAAAGGTGACCCCTTCCTGTAGAAAAGTGCCCTGTTGAGGGTGAAGGAATTAACATTTTTGGCCAACTTTTAAATATTTGCTGCCTGAAGGGTCAAGCTTCAAAACAATACTGATCTCATGAAAATCTGTTGCCTCTGTCAAAAGTTTTATGCATACATACATACATACATACATACATACATACATTAAAACAGACAAGTGAGATCCATATTATAGACTAGCCTGCGTGACCCGAGTGTTTAGAGGCGTGTGTTGGGCAAGAAAATAGTGGTAGTAGGCAGGCAGGCTCGAACTTGAACCGTCAAAAGGGGGAAAATAAAGTAAAAAAAAATGAATGTGAAAAAAAATAAAAACGTGACGTCTTTGCTGTTGCGCCCATTGCAAAAACGGAAGTGGCGAAGATTTAAATTAAGGCTAGTCTATCAAAAAGAGGGGATGATTTTCGAAAATATTGGCGAAAAAAGTGCCCAGTTGAGGGTAAAAGAATTAATGTTTTTAGCCAATTGTCCGATATTTGTCGTCTGGAGGGTCGAGCTTCAAAACGATACCGATATCGGGAAAATCCGTCGCCTGTGTCGAAAGTTTTAGGCAGAGATACATACTCACATAATACATACATACATTTAAACAGAAAGGTGTGATTTATATTATAGACTAGTCTGGGTGCTCGACGATGCCCGGGTGTTTGGAGGTGTGTGTTGAAAAAAAAAAAGTGGTAGTAGGCAGGCAGGCTCGAACTTGTACTGCGAAAAAGGAAAAGAACGTGAAAAAAAGCGTGACGGCTTTACTATTGTGCACATCGCCAAACCATACAAATATACATATATGCACACAAACATACACACATACATACATACATTTAAGCAGACAAGTAAGATTTATATTATAGACGATCTATTGTTTCGCATGCAACTACTAAATCATCAAGATGCAGCATCTTTTCCAGAAAACACACACAGAACTCCCCCCAAGCTTCTAAGAGACAAATGACTCTGATATACTCGTACTTTTATTGTGTACTTGGGTGTATACGTGAGTTATATATATATATATATATATATATATATATATATATATATATATATATATATATATATATATATGCCTGTCTTCGTGTATCGTCTAGTTGTATAAATACCAGTTTCTTTGATAAAACAGATGTGAATATACAGAGTGTAGAAATATACATTTTGTCTTGCATGTATATCAAATATGCGGCCCCCTTCACAAATTAACGTAGTCAACAAACGTAACACATAAACTTTCATAGACATAAACTTACAATCAAACAATACACAATATGTCTGCTTGTCTCAGATCAAAGGAATCACATACCTGTTTATTTGTCCAAACCCTAAAAAGAAAAGGCATAACAACGAGTCATCTTTACATAGGTTTTATTCCATCTTATGGATCCTCTTGTCGAAGTTTGGCACGCCGAGTCTCTTTCTACATGTTCTTCGTTGTCTGTCCGCTTCTAACAAATTCATCTGCACGTCGGTTCGCCAGCGTGTTTCCCGCCATCTCATTAGTTTAATCTCTGAAAGCTAAAACTATTACGTCAGCAAAACAGACCAAATAACGTGTCGTTCATGTAACCCAAACTGACTTAAACTAACCAAATTCCAATCTACTCCGATAATTCCTAAATCAACTTTGTTTATTTAATGTCTGTTGAAATTCCTGAATAAGCATTTCAAACTGAAAATACACATTTTTCTAAAATATAATTGTTTTCTTCTTCTTCTTCTTCTTCTTCTTCTTCTTCTTCTTCTTCTTCTTCTACTACCAATAATAATAATAATAATAATAATAATAATAATAATAATAATAATAATAATAATAATAATAACCAACCAGATTACCTGGCGTTGTCCGGTGAATATCTAACATCTTAAAATGAAAGCTGTCACTAAATATGCCGTTAATTCAAACACATGTATTGCCACGCTGAAAGAAAAGAAGGGAGTAATTTGTTGATATTTAACAAAAACGTATTGCAACTTGGATGTAAAGCACTTTTTCTATATAAAGAAATAACAACAATAAGGATACAAAAGTAATTCTAATGCGATAAGACTAGTAATATTTTCAATATTGTACGATAAGACTAATAGTATTTATAATATTATACAATAAGACTAGTACTATTAATAATATTATACGATAAGACTAGTAATATTTATAATAATATACGATAAGACTAATAATATTTATAATATTATACGATAAGACTAGTACTATTAATAATATTATGCGATAAGACTAGTAATATTTATATTATATGATAAGACTAGTACTATTAATAATATTATGTAATAAGACTAGTAATATTTATAATATTATGCAATAAGACTAGCACTATTAATAATATTATATGATAAGACTAGTACTATTAATAATGTTATACAATAAGACTAATACTATCAATAATATTATGCAATAAGACTAGCACTATTAATAATATTATGCGATAAGACTAGTAATATTAATAATATTATACAATAAGACTAGTACTATTAATATTTTACAATAAGACTAGTAATATTTATAATATTATGCAATAAGACTAGCACTATTAATAATATTATATGATAAGACTAGTACTATTAATAATGTTATACAATAAGACTAATACTATCAATAATATTATGCGATAAGACTAGTACTATCAATAATATTATGCGATAAGACTAATAATATTTATAATACTATACAATAAGACTAGTACTATTAATAATACTATACGATATTTATAATAATATACGATAAGACTAGTAATATTTATAATATTATGCGATAAGACTAGTACTATTAATAATATTATACAATAAGACTAGTAATATTTATAATATTATACAAAAAGACTAGTACTATTAATATTATGCGATAAGACTAGTACTATCAATAATAATACTAGTACTATCAATAATATTATACGATAAGACTAATAATATTGATAATATTATACAATAAGACTAGTACTATTAATACTATTACACGATAAGACGATAACACTAGTACTATCAATAATATCATATGATAAGACTGGACCTGTTAGATTGAAGGCTCTTTTTTTGATCTTGTCTAACAGAGAAAGACCAGTGGTAGTTGCATCAGTCTACACGTGGCAACAAGACTCTATGCATGAACGAATGGTGGCTTTAAAGAGATAGAGGATACTGGAGTGTG
Source organism: Euprymna scolopes (assembly GCF_053919585.1). Lineage (NCBI taxonomy): Eukaryota > Metazoa > Mollusca > Cephalopoda > Sepiida > Sepiolidae > Euprymna > Euprymna scolopes. The sequence continues at coordinate 6,291,178 of NC_136517.1, forward strand.
TGAGTAGTTTACTAGCATGATAGAAGGAGCCCACCTTTTTCACAGCAGTCTGAGCAATGTCTTCAATGTGTTTTGTCTCAATTCATTAGCCATGGCAATCGGTGGTTGAGAAAGTTTCTTGTAATTTTTAAAGGAAACAAGTTTAATCTTAGTAGCATTAAATGTTATCATTACATTTCCGTCCTCATTTCACCCGAGAGAAAGAACGATAGTTAAATTAGATTGGAAGTCAATTTCATAAAGCCGTCCAACGCACACCAGCATGTAAAACAGGCGTTAAACCGATTATTATTATGATGATGATGATGATGATGATGATGATGACGGTTCAATACTTTTATGATATAGACTGGCGTGCCAAATAAAATATTTGGAAATGCGTTTAAAACTGCCAAAAGCAGCCGAAGATTATTTGTACAACGACGCATTGCATAAAAGCAAAAGATTTTGATTTCGTTTCGACTGTGTCGTTCCAATATTGGTTGCAAACGACGCACTTTTATATTCTATTTTCGTAAAACTTCTCACGCGAATTCATCGATTACGAAAAGTGTTTTGGCAATCGCAGTTTTATGCGTCTGGGTCGAACATTTGAATTAGATTTGAATACTGAGAAGCGGGATCTATGGACACTTGCGAGGCCAATTTGAATTTCATATTGCCGGAATCACACTAGGATCTGAATATTTAGATCGTCTATTACTGAAACCAGCAGTACTTACTCCGATTACATACAAATATTAATATCGTCTATGATTTACACTATATATATATATATATATATATATATATATATATATATATATATATATATATAGTTTCAGTTATTATTATTATTATTATTATTTATTCGAGGGTAAACTGTTACATTTGGTCGTTACACGTTATATATATATATATATATATATATATATATATATATATATATATATATGTATATACATTATATATATATATATAATTCAGGTTTGAGATGTTCAAAATAGGGTCTAATGAATACAGCGAGGTTGTTAGATAGTGCTCGATAACAAGAGCAAAATGTTTTTTTATTTATTCGAGGGTAAACACTTACATTTAGTCGCTACAAACAGCCATCTGTTTCAGTCAATGAGACTTCGTCACGCGACACTGAACCATCCGACGCTATAGAAAAATAGGGTCTTTTCCCTTTTTTTTCCTATAGGGTTCGATGGTCCAGGGTCGCCCGACGAAGTCTCATTGACTGAAACAGATGCCTGTGTGTAACGACCAAATGTAACTGTTTACCCTCGAATAAATAATAATAATAATAATAATAATAATAATAATAATAATTATATATATATATATATATATATATATATATATATATATATATATATTAGCCAGGGACCCGACATTGCATTGGATTGAATAGAGATCAAGTAAAGCTTCACAATCTCATATTTTTATTGTCATTGAAATCGATGAAATTGACCATTTTTTAATCAAATCGATTGATTTCCTGCTCTTGTTAGGAACCCATCGCGGTGCACCGAGAAAAAGCTTCACATGCCTCCCCGCAGTGACTTAGTCCACAATACATTGTAGTCTACATTGTACTGTAGAGAACCTATTATTGATTTTATGACATTATTTTTTATATAATAGCTTGAATTAAAGTTTATAATGCAAAAGTCAAGTATCCATGCTTCAATTGTGCTCTAAAAGATAAACATTCATTTCTAATGCGCCCTTGTCATATCAAAGAACCTACTGATGATTTTTTTTTACTGTTTGTGCAATGATAATTGCTAGAATTTAAGTTTAAAATGAAAAAGTAAAGTATCATGGCGTAATTGTGCTTTAAACAGAAGCATTCATTTCGAACGCGTTCTTGTCATATTAAAGAACCTATTAATGATTGTATATGTCGGGCTTTTCAACTATTGTGGTAATAAAACTTATGTTAGGCTGTACAAGATATTAACTATCGTTTAAATCGCCTGTTTCTTCTTTCATTAGATTATTTTGATTATCGATTATTGATACTTATCGAAGATATTCCGATGCAAAACTTATCTAAGAACACTGTTAGACACATAAAGTATTTTCGTGTGAAATTTCATACAAATCAGCCCATCCGTTTTCGAGTCCATAGGGAACGAACTCACCCGCAAACACACACACAGACACGCACACACAGACGCACATAAAGTTTATTTTATATAATAGTAGAGATATTATGAAAAGGGAGAGAACCCAGTAAGTAAGAAAGCAAAACTAGATAAGTTTGAAAATGATATTAGGAAAAGGCTAGAATCGAACCCAGTAAGAAAAGTAAAAAAAAAATACACATTGAAACGCTAAGAATGCAGAACGATTGTCGTTGTTCTCGCAAATAACTAAATATTATTTGTCAGAGATAGATATTTAATTCAGGAATGTAGTCAATTGTTCATTCTTTTAGAAGTAACTGGATATTAAATATGCCAGTTAAAAGAATGGACAATACGAGTTTAGAAAGAATAATTAACAAATAGGTTAGATATTGAACAATTCAAATTGGGAATTCTTTGTTTGCCAAAAGTGTGCTTGGACATCCAGGTAAAATGAACGTGAATAAATTTCACGTGGCGAAGCATGCCTCTGACGTTATCAAAAAAGGAGCTTCTCAATATATTGAGACAGGGTTCGACAGTCACAGTGAGAGCCAGAGCCAGAGAGAGAGAGAGAGAGAGAGAGAGAGAGCTCGTCGGCCACACCGGGAGCTAACGCCCTCTTGAAGGCGAGAGGAGGGGAGAAGATAGGACAATGTAATCGAAAAGGCTTGAATCCCTGACCATCATTAATCATCCAGCTGGTATGATTAAAGTATCATCTATATTTGTAAACTGTTGTCTGTGTCTTTCATCAAAAGGAAAAGGTAAATGTTTTTTGTCTATCATCTTGTAAACGAACGTTGTATAAATCCCTTGAAGTGTTAACTGTCTGTCTCCTCCTTCGAAATCACCAATAATGATTCTTCCCCTCTATCTGTGTTAACAAGAATTGTATAAATGTATCTACCAGCTCCGTAATAGTAATATGAAGTCCCCAAGAATTGTCATAGTTGTCGTCGTGATGTATACAGTATATAAATGTCATTATTATCCCCCGTTATATGTTGTCTAAATATGTACTTGGCTACACAACAGAGATTTGGACAGCAAGTTTTCTTTTATGCATTTTTCGTTGTACAAAAGTGACAATTTCTGTTTGTTTTTCTTCCGATTCATCCTTTCAGTTTAGCCAATGATTTAATGTTCTGCTCGAGCACAGGAACTCGATAGAACATCAAACGTTTTCGAATCTCATGAGTCTTCGTCAGGCACGTTATTTTAATTCGTTATTTAATATTTTAATTCGTTATTTTTTTTATTTAATATTTTTATTCGTTTTTCTTTTTACATAGGAGTCACCACTTATCAAGACCCGGATAAGAACACTGCCAGAAATATAAATTACCTCTGTGTGAGATTTGCAAAAGACAGTCTCAGCTGTTTCAGAACTTATGAAGAAGGAACTAAAAAAGTGATTTATACGCACAAAGTTGATTGGCCAAATAAAGAATTTCATGGATAAGGACCATCGTGCGTGTATAGGGACAATAAGTGAACAGTTTGATGTCAGTGTGGGAACTGTACACACAATTATTCGCAAGGAACTGAAGACGCGGAAGATTTGCGCAAAGTTTGCCCCAATGGCGCTCAGAGAAGATCAGAAAGAAAGACATTGTCATGACATCATGACAGTTTCTCATCCTCCCTATAATGTAGACCTTGTTCCCTGTGACTTTTGGTTATTCCCTAAGCGCAAGAAAAAACCTTAGAGGCTGTCGTTATGAGACAATTGAGAAGATGACACACGCATACAGAGGTCTTTTATGTTGTTAGAACGGTACAAGTGTATTGCAGCCAGAGGAGATTACTTCATCAATAAAAGTGCCCATACGAAAAAAAGTAATGGAAACTTATTAAAGGAGCCTCGTATTACACAACTGTTTCAGCATAGGAGGAATTGCTTTTGGGACGATTCTCATAGAATATATATTTTATAATTCATAATATAAGTTCAATAGTTTCGGATTTTACCAAGCACCTTAATAATATTTCCGTTTCAAAACGCACTAATGCTTTTTTAAAATATATTATTTAATATAACTCTAGATTTGGTGTACAATACTTATTTTCTTTATTAAATATGTTGTATCTAACCCATGAGACATATATTCGTTACTTTTTTTTAATATAATAACAATACCAACGGCACTAGACTCTGAGGAAAACAATGGGATAAAACGATGACATTGTCAATATAACTTTGATCACGATGCGCGCACACACATATAACACATATACACATATATAAAGAAACACAGTCATACACACACATAGACAACACATATACACACACTCGTACACACATACACACGTACACATATACATACATGCATGCATGCGCATACACACACGCTGACACATACACACGTACATAACACATATACACATATACACACACTCATACTCACATACACATAACACATATACACATATACAGACACACATACACACATACACATACAGATCAATACAAATATTATACATACGTATACACACATATACACGTACATAACACATGCAACCATACACACACAAGCATACATGTGTGTGCATCGTTGTGTGTGCATACTTTATGCAAACATAAAAGAGATGTTATCTATATTATGAATAGATTGACTTAATATCAAATGGCCTAAATCCCGAATCACATGATGTATTCTATTGATCGCCATTCAGCTATTGTTGGAATCACACAAGGAAAACAGGAAAATACATAAAATATTAAAAGTATAGCAAAAAAACAACAAAAAATATATGATATAAAACAACAACAAAAAATATATAAAACAAAACAACAAAAAATATATAAAACAAAACAACAACAAAATTATATAATATAACACAAAACAATAAAATTATATAAAACAAAACAACAAAAATATATAAAAAAACAACAACAAAAATATATAAAACAAAAAAACAACAAAAAGTATATAAAACAAAACAACAAAAATATATAAAACAAAACAACAAAAATATATAAAACAAAACAACAAAAATATATATAAAAAAAACAACAACAAAAATATATAAAACAAAACAACAACAAAAAATATATAAAATAAAACAACAACAAAAATATATAAAAAAACAACAACAAAGAATATATAAAACAAAACAACAAAAATATATAAAAAAACAACAAAGAATATATAAAACAAAACAACAAAAATATATAAAACAAAACAACAACAAAGAATATATAAAACAAAACAACAAAAATATATAAAACAAAACAACAAAAATATATAAAACAAAACAACAACAAAGAATATATAAAACAAAACAACAAAAATATATAAAACAAAACAACAACAAAGAATATATAAAACAAAACAACAAAAATATATAAAACAAAACAACAACAAAGAATATATAAAACAAAACAACTAAAATATATAAAACAAAACAAAAACAAAGAATATATAAAACAAAACAACAAAAATATATAAAACAAACCAACAACAAAGAATATATAAAACAAAACAACAAAAATATATAAAAAAAACAACAACAAAGAATATATAAAACAAAACAACAAAAAATATATAAAACAAAACAACAACAAAGAATATATAAAACAAAACAACAAAAATATATAAAACAAAACAACAACAAAAAATATATAAAACAAAACAACAAAAAATATATAAAGCAAAACAACAAAAAATATATAAATCAAAACAACAACAAAGAATATATAAAACAAAACAACAAAAATATATAAAACAAAACAACAAAAAAGAATATATAAAACAACACAAAAACAAAGAATATATAAAACAAAACAACAAAAATATATAAAACAAAACAACAAAAAAAAAATAAAACAAAACAACAAAAATATATAAAACAAAACAACAACAAAGAATATATGAAAAAAAACAACAAAAATATATAAAACAAAACAATAAAAAATAATATATAAAACAAAACAACAAAAATATATAAAACAAACCAACAAAAAATATATAAAACAAAACAACAACAAAAAATATATAAAACAAAACAACAAAAATATATAAAACAAAACAACAACAAAAAATATATAAAACAAAACAACAAAAATATATAAAACAAAACAACAACAAAGAATATATAAAACAAAACAACAAAAATATATAAAACAAAACAACAACAAAAAATATATAAAACAAAACAACAAAAATATATAAAAAAAACAACTACAAAGTATATATAAAACAAAACAATAACAAAAAAATATAAAACAAAACAACAAAAATATATAAAACAAAACAACAACAAAAAATATATAAAACAAAACAACAAAAATATATAAAAAAAAACAACAAAGAATATATAAAACAAAACAATAACAAAAAACTATAAAACAAAACAACAAAAATATATAAAACAAAACAACAACAAAATATATAAAACAAAACAACAACAAAAATATATAAAACAAACCAACAAAAAATATATAAAACAAACCAACAAAAAAATATATAAAACAAAAAAACCAAAAATATATAAAACAAACCAACAAAAAATATATAAAACAAAACAACAAAAAATATATAAAACAAAACAACAAAAAATATATAAAAAAAAACAACAACAAATAATATATAAAACAAAACAACCAAAAATATATAAAACAAAACAACAAAAAATATATAAAACAAAACAACAAAAAATATATAAAACAAAACAACAACAAAGAATATATAAAACAAAACAACAAAAATATATAAAACAAAACAACAAAAAATATATAAAACAAAACAACAAAAAATATATAAAACAAAACAACAAAAAAGAATATATAAAACAAAACAACAAAAAATATATGAAACAAAACAACAAAAAAGAATATATAAAACAAAACAACAAAAATATATAAAACAAAACAACAACAAAAATATATATAAAACAAAACAACAACAAAGAATATATAAAACAAACCAACAAAAATATATAAAACAACACAACAACAAAGAATATATAAAACAAAACAACAAATAATACTTTAAACAAAACAAATACAAAAAATATATAATACAAAACAACAAAATATATAAAACAAAACAACAACAAAAATATATACACAAAACAACAAAAATATATAAAACAAACCAACAAAAAATATATAAAACAAAACAACACCAAAAATATATAAAACAAAACAACAAAAATATATAAACTAAAACAACAAAAAATATACAAAACAAAACAACAACAAAAAAAAATAAAACAAAACAACAAAAAATATATAAAACAAAACAGCAACAAAAATATAAAACAAAACAACAACAAAAATATATAAAACAATACAACAACAAAAAATATATAAAACAAAACAACATTAAAAAATATATAAAACAGAACAACAACAAAAAATATATAAAACAAAACAAACACCAAATAATATATAAAACAAAACAACAAAAATATATAAAACAAAACAACAACAAAGAATATATAAAACAAAACAACAACAAAAAATATATAAAACAAACCAACAAAAAATATATAAAATAAAACAACAACAAAAAATATATAAAACAAAACAACAACAAAAAATATATAAAACAAAACAACAACAAAAAATATGTACAACAAACCAACAAAAATATATAAAACAAAACAACAACAAAAAATATATAAAACAAAACAACAAAAATATATAAATCAAAACAACAAAAAAATACATAAAATAAAACAACAACAAAAATATATAAAACAAAACAACAAAAATACATAAAACAAAACAACAACAAAAAATATATAAAACAAAACAACAAAAAATATATAAAACAAAACAACAAAAATATATAAAACAAAACAACAAAATATATATAAAACAAAACAAAAACAAAAAATATATAAAACAAAAAACAAAAAAATATATAAAACAAAACAACAAAAATATATCAAACAAAACAACAAAAAATATATAAAACAAAAAAACCAAAAATATATAAAACAAAACAACAAAAATATATAAAACAAAACAACAAAAAATATATAAAACAAAACAACAACAAAAAATATATAAAACAAAACAACAAAAATATATATAAAACAAAACAACAAAAAATATATAAAAAAAACAACAAAAAATATATAAAAAAAACAACAAAAATATATAAAACAGAACAACAACAAAATATATAAAACAAAACAACAACAAAAAATATATAAAACAAAACAACAACAAAGAATATATAAAACAAAACAACAACAAAGAATATATAAAACAAAACAACAACAAAGAATATATAAAACAAAACAACAAAAATATACAAAACAAAACAATAACAAAAAATATATAAAACAAACCAACAAAAAATATATAAAACAAAACAACAACAAAGAATATATAAAACAAACCAACAAAAAATATATAAAACAAAGCAACAAAAAATATATAAAACAAACCAACAAAAAATATATAAAACAAAACAACAAAAAATATATAAAACAAAAAAACAAAAAATATATAAAACAAAACAACAAAGAATATATAAAACAAACCAACAAAAAATATATAAAATAAAACAATAACAAAAAATATATAAAACAAAACAACAAAAAAAATATATAAAACAAAACAACAAAAAATATATAAAACAAAACAAGAACAAAAAATATATAAAACAAAACAACAACAAAAAGTATATAAAACAAAACAACAACAAATGATATATAAAACAAAACAACATAATATATAAAACAAAACAACAAAAAATATATAAAACAAAACAACAAAATATATAAAACAAAACAACAAAAAAAAATATAAAACAATACAACAAAAAATATATAAAACAAAACAACAACAAAAAATGTATAAAACAAAACAACAACAAAAAATGTATAAAACAAAACAACAACAAAAATATATAAAACAAAACAACAACAAAAATATATAAAACAAAACAACAAAAAATATATAAAACAAAACAACAACAAAATATATAAAACAAAACAACAAAAAATATATAAAACAAAACAACAACAAAAATATATAAAACAAACCAACAAAAAATATATAAAACAAAACAACAAAAAAATATATAAAACAAAACAGCAACAAAATATATAAAACAAAACAACAACAAAAATATATAAAACAAACCAACAAAAAATATATAAAACAAACCAACAAAAAAATATATAAAACAAAAAAACAAAAATATATAAAACAAACCAACAAAAAATATATAAAACAAAACAACAAAAAATATATAAAACAAAACAACAAAAATATATAAAAAAAAACAACAACAAATAATATATAAAACAAAACAACCAAAAATATATAAAACAAAACAACAAAAATATATAAAACAAAACAACAACAAATAATATATAAAACAAAACAACAAAAATATATAAAACAAAACAACAACAAAGAATATATAAAACAAAACAACAACAAAAAATATATAAAACAAACCAACAAAAAATATATAAAATAAAACAATAACAAAAAATATATAAAACAAAACAACAACAAAAAATATATAAAACAAAACAACAACAAAAAATATGTAAAACAAACCAACAAAAAATATATAAAACAAAACAACAACAAAAAATATATAAAACAAAACAACAACAAAATATATAAAACAAAACAACAAAAAATATATAAAACAAAACAACAAAAAATATATAAAACAAATCAACAACAAAAAATATATAAAACAAAACAACAACAAAAAGTATATAAAACAAAACAACAACAAATGATATATAAAACAAAACAACATAATATATAAAACAAAACAACAACAAAAAATATATAAAACAAAACAACAAAATATATAAAACAAAACAACAAAAAAAAATATAAAACAATACAACAAAAAATATATAAAACAAAACAACAACAAAAAATGTATAAAACAAAACAACAACAAAAATGTATAAAACAAAACAACAACAAAAATATATAAAACAAAACAACAACAAAAATATATAAAACAAAACAACAAAAAATATATAAAACAAAACAACAACAAAATATATAAAACAAAACAACAAAAAATATATAAAACAAAACAACAACAAAAATATATAAAACAAACCAACAAAAAATATATAAAACAAAACAACAAAAAAATATATAAAACAAAACAGCAACAAAATATATAAAACAAAACAACAACAAAAATATATAAAACAAACCAACAAAAAATATATAAAACAAACCAACAAAAAAATATATAAAACAAAAAAACAAAAATATATAAAACAAACCAACAAAAAATATATAAAACAAAACAACAAAAAATATATAAAACAAAACAACAAAAATATATAAAAAAAAACAACAACAAATAATATATAAAACAAAACAACCAAAAATATATAAAACAAAACAACAAAAATATATAAAACAAAACAACAACAAATAATATATAAAACAAAACAACAAAAATATATAAAACAAAACAACAACAAAGAATATATAAAACAAAACAACAACAAAAAATATATAAAACAAACCAACAAAAAATATATAAAATAAAACAATAACAAAAAATATATAAAACAAAACAACAACAAAAAATATATAAAACAAAACAACAACAAAAAATATGTAAAACAAACCAACAAAAAATATATAAAACAAAACAACAACAAAAAATATATAAAACAAAACAACAACAAAATATATAAAACAAAACAACAAAAAATATATAAAACAAAACAACAAAAAATATATAAAACAAATCAACAACAAAAAATATATAAAACAAAACAACAACAAAAAGTATATAAAACAAAACAACAACAAATGATATATAAAACAAAACAACATAATATATAAAACAAAACAACAACAAAAAATATATAAAACAAAACAACAAAATATATAAAACAAAACAACAACAAAAAATATATAAAACAAAACAACAAAAAATATATAAAAGAAAACAACAACAAAAAATATATAAAACAAAACAACAACAAAAAATATATAAAACAAAACAACAACAAATAATATATAAAACAAAACAACAAAAATATATAAAACAAAACAACAAAAATATATAAAACAAAACAACAACAAAAAATATATAAAACAATACAACAAAAAATATATAAAACAAAACAACAACAAAAAATGTATAAAACAAAACAACAACAAAAATATATAAAACAAAACAACAAAAATATATAAAACAAAACAACAACAAAAAATATATAAAACAAAACAACAAAAATATATAAAACAAAACAACAAAAAATATATAAAATAAAACAACAACAAAAAATATATAAAACAAAGCAACAAAAAATATATAAATGAAAACAACAACAAAAAATTTATAAAATCAAACAACAACAAAAAATATATAAATCAAAACAACAACAAAAAATATATAAAACAAAACAACAACAAAGAATATATAAAACAAAACAACAACAAAAAATATATAAAACCAAACAACAACAAAAAATATATAAAACAAAACAGCAACAAAAAATATATAAAACAAAACAACAAAAAATATATAAAACAAAGCAACAAAAAATTTATAAAACAAAACAACAACAAAAAATATATAAAACAAAACAACAACAAAAAATATATAAAACCAAACAACAACAAAAAATATATAAAAGAAAACAACAACAAAAAATATATAAAACAAAACAATAACAAAAAATATATAAAACAAAACAACAACAAAAAATATATAAAACAAAACAACAAAAATATATAAAACAAAACAACAAAAAATATATAAAATAAAACAACAACAAAAAATATATAAAACAAAGCAACAAAAAATATATAAAACAAAACAACAACAAAAAATATATAAAACCAAACAACAACAAAAAATATATAAAACAAAACAACAACAAAAATATATAAAACAAAACAACAATTAGAAAAAGATTAAAACAAACAACAACATTTAAATATATTTTAAAATGCAAAACTGCAACATTTACTATAAATCTGATAAACGTCTCTGAATTTTTAGATGAGGTTTGGTAATTTGTATTATTTGTGTTATTCGAACTACTTTTCTCATCTTCGGTTTTATTTTTACATTTTTTTTTACATGAAAATCCCCTCTTAACACTACCACTCGAGGTTAATAAGTGTAAGTTGATCATTGGTGCATTGATGCGTTATAGAATTTGATTATTTAAACGGACGACGCATCAAAATCTTGTTTACATTAGACTTGAAGACGACCATGTTGTAGTCAACCAGAAAGTATGTCAGAAGAACCGAGTTCCACAGGCGGGAAATTCTGTTCTTTCTGATAAACATGTTACCAGGACTTGCTGCTGTATTCGATATTCTACTTTTGTAAAGTGAAGATATTTACACACTTTATTGTGTTGTACAAACCTTACAACCAGATGTAAGGTTGCTAACATTCTCTACGTCTGTGTGGCAGAACTTACACTTTTTTCATCGAAGCATTTGCTTTTTTTTTTGTATATTTATTTTATTCACTTTTATATAAAAAAAGCTAGTATTTAAATGCTTATCTTTAATCTTGAGATAATTTCCATTTTTACCTGCGATCGTAAAAGTGAATACAAACGATCTATTAAAAGACTAGCGGGCAGCATGGTTTGCGCAGTCGTAAAACATGCTTAAATATGATATTTTAATTCATGCAAATTTCGTAGTTATTATTATAGCGCGAATTCTCTATTGATTATTCTATTGCATCCAATACATAGTATTGATTTCAAAAGTAAAAAAAAAACAAAACAAAACATCTACCTTGGGTACCATCAGCGAGAATCGAAAGTGAAACCAAAATATATAGCACTCCAGCCTTAGTTGTTACCGTTTGAGCTATCATCAATTGAATATGAAATAGTTAAAAATTAACTAACGTTAACGTAGTATAAATGCACATATATGTATATATATGTATGTATATATATATGTATGTATATATATATATGAATGTATATATATATGTATATATATATGTATATATATATGTATATGTATATGTATATGTATATATATATATGTATATGTATATGTATATATATATATATATATATATATATATATATATATATATGCGCATGCGTTCAAATGGACAGTAAGTCGACTTTCGCCTGTCAAGTTTCAATTTCTTTCACTTTTGGCCCCTTTTTCAATTCTGACCCCTAAGCAGCTATTTTTATCGGCTAAAATCCCATAACAAAAGTTACAATCATTTCACCCGCCTCGCGCCGCGTTGCGACGTAGCGTCTCAGACGGGGGCACAATTTGAAAAAAAGTGGAGACTGGCAAACAAACATAGTAGGTTTTATATATAAGATTTGTTTAACAAGAGTCAGTAATTTTTTGTTTACATACAATTATTTAAATTCGATTTCTCACATCTCCTTATTTGCATATTCACGTTGATATTGGGAAACAAACAACTGTCTCAATGCATTTCGATGTACATAATTTAAACTATTCAGCTGCCCTCGCCTTTCTTTCTCTTCCACTCTCCATTTCTATATGTGAGAAGCATTTTAAACAAATGCTAAATACAGTATATTTCGGCGTATAAGTCGACCGTCAGATAAGGCGAGTTACAAAATTGGAGCAAAGTTTAATAAATTTATCATATATCGGTTGTATAAGACGACTGCTAAATCACGAAAACATATTTGTTTAGCCTAGGCTAGATCGCAATACCCGGTATCTTATAAAATATTAGTTTTTAAAAATGATTTTTAACTTTAAGGGTCGTCTTATACGCGGAAATATACGGTAATTATATCTCTAAAAAACTCAATGTCTGAATGCATATTTTGTAATTTTTTAGTAATGATTATTCGTATTATTTGGATTTTTCGGACTATTGTTCTTATCTTGAGTATGATTTTCACAATGTTCTGGTCGACCAGATAAAGTGTTTAGTAAAATTCTGTAATAAGTTACACTCTTCTGGAGGTTGAAGGTATCACTTATCCTCATCTAAAAAAATTTAGAAACGTAATTTAAAATATATGTGTAATATTTTCTTGTAAAAACAATGAAAGTAGTAATAGATGTCAAAGTTCTCCCACAGGGAAACTTTGAGAGTATAAACCTTAAAACTTCAAATATATGTGTTTTTTTTAAATAAAATTTAATTCCTATGTACGAAATTTATGCCAATGGTAGTGGTTGCGAATTTGTAAGTGCCCTCCTGATCTAAGAGATTAATAGGGGCCGAACCTACTTTAAACCTTTAAATATATCCTTGTTGGATAAATTAATATTATATATAACGGTCACCGACAAAAATACAAAGCAATGTAAGCGATCTCAAATCTATAGGGTACCCGACGTTGTGCATAAAAGTCTCGCAAAGAAACAAAGAAAACTAAATTCGATACGAGTTTTTTTTTCTATTGAAAGAAAGGATATTTATTTCCTGTTGTTTCCACACGAAGCATCTGACACGTATTTTCAAAGCCAACAGAATATACTCGAATTCTTGCCTCTCCCTCTCTGAGTAAATTAACATTTTTTTTAGTTTACAGCTGTTATGTCTGTCGTTCATTCTACAGTTCACGGTCGTCCGACATCTTACAAAGGTTCGGAGCATTGACAAGTTCTGCAGTTTGTTCAGAGTGCTTTTTTCTTCTTTCTTTCTTTCTTTCTTTCTCGATTTCGATGTCTATTATATATTCTTTTATTTCTGTGACGTCACGCTAGTGTCACGGCTTGGTCACTTGCATACATGCCAGTGACTTCGTAACACCTATATGCAATAGCAACATGCCAAAAAAGCAACCATGTCTAGAATGGTGACAAGACTCTTCATGCGGCACCAAAGACTAAATCTGTTCACACTCGAGCAACAAATGAAGCAAGGAAAATTGATGCTGACGTACAACATCATCGACGGGAAATTAACTTCAAGGTTTATTTCACCCGATCGCAAAGTCTTTATTTCCCTGACCATTTGGAAAAAATATACTGAAATAGTTTTCAGCTCAATAGAAGGTAGGTAGCGTTCTCTGTTTGTGCTACTGCCCCGTGGAACAATCAGAGGAGTTTGTGAAACGACTACATCTAATTTTAAAGCGGAATTGAAAAACATTCAAATTCATGGCTTTACATGGCTTGTTGCATTTTGCTATTTTTATTGAAAAAAAAAAGTAATTTGATTTGATTCTCATCATTTTTATTACAACAATTTTTATTCGTTTTTTTAACGAATTCATGTGATGTTTAACAAAGAATCCTTTAAAAATCTCCTTGTAAAATTTTCAACGTAATGTAAGTACCTGATGTTTCTATTTTCTTTATTATTTTATGTCGTTGTTAGATTAAGAGAGGTGCTAATTGAATGGGTGAGCGATTGACAAACGGGAGGTCAGAAACTAACCTTTTAGTAAACAGAAATGGCGAGACTACATGAACTACTGAGGTAAGAGAGGCATTCCAATTACTGGCTGACAACTGAAGTAAGCGGATCTGATTGAAAGAAGAAGCAGTTGCGCACAATGTAACTATGTATAACAAGAAAGCTGTTTGTCGATTCCTCCCTTTATCACTTGTTCGCCCAGTGATCACTAATCCTATTTGCGAATGTTCCAAGCTGTCTTTTTGTTGTATATTGGGTTATATAACAAGTATATGTACGTGAGTTGTACATAATGAGTCTCTTTATATTGTTAATGTATTACCTATTTGTGTTCATGTATTTCTTGTCTGTTGAATTCGTGTGACGTCTTCCAATATGTTATCATCTGGTGTAGAAGTGTTTCTCGTGTTGATGTGTGTATAATGGTTATCTGTACGTGTCGATATACTAAGCAGTTTATAGACAGAACGGATAAACATCTTCTACATTTGTGATGAACAAATAATGATGTACCTTGTATCAAAACCATTCTTGTTTGTTTCGGAATGCTCCTGAAATTCTACATTTCAGGACCATTCCGAAACAGACAAAAATGTCCCCCATGAAAATCTCAAGCAAACAAGTTGTTCCATATGTACATTTATTGCGGTTGCGAGTTGTTGGTTACGAGGCGACACTCCTTTTTCTTCTCCACAACTATATATGTTCATTTACCAGTCCAGCACTGCCATCGTCTTTCTCTACTCCAAAACTCCCAGTTACAGACTGACTTAAGTAACATTTTACGTGTAAATTTAGATTTCATTCATTATGTCATCACTACACGTAGCTTAAAGATCCTTGCCGATTTTTTGTCACGTATCTTTGTTTATCTTCTAACATCAGTGAAAACATAACTATCAGAATGACATTTCATCCATCTTGTTAACATTGCTGGAACATATTTAACGTAAATATTTCATTCTTCTCAGACAAATTTTGTATCCATAACATTTTCTTTCTAAACAACAACTATCAGCAAGTAATTGTCTGTATTTTTGAGATGAGATGTTTTCATTGATTGAGATTGTCGGACTGACTTCCTCATCTTGGTTGTTATTGTCACAACGTTTCGGTCGTTCCTAGTGACATATGGCCGAGTGGTCCTAGACGTTGTATCAAAGTTTACAGTTATCCAAAGGTGCTAAGTTCAATCCTGAACGAAGGAAGTGAAAAAGTAACATTCAAAACAGAGAATCAGCAACTATGTCCCAAAACCTAGCTGGAGTCCGAACACGGTACCCCCGTAATAATAATAAAGGTTGGGTTCGATACTCCCAACAAACGGTTCCCCAGTTCGATACAAAACACCTGACGAAGGCGGGAGGGCAAAACAGCCGAAACGTTGTGACAATAACAACCAAGATGAGGAAGTCAGTCCGACAATCTCAATCGACTATTAGCAAGATTAACGGGTGTTTTCCGGGAAGCAAATAACATAACACTCTTTCCCTTCTATTTTATCAAAATGTATGACATGCATTTTTCTAAACACCCATCCTATTACAGTTAGGCACGATCCTTAGATTTTCCACAGCCCACGGGTAAGAAAAAGGTCACCCCCTCCTTATTATTTTTTCTTTGGTTAGTCTTTATCCGCTGACCACTCCTATTTTCACTTCGACCGAATATCTTTTTGGTTTTATGACATTTCCATTTAGGTGTAGGTATGATCGATATCAACTGTTTATTTCCAGTCACATTTTTGCCTCCCATCAACTCGATGACTCTCTCGTCTGTTCGTTTTTCTGACCTTCTCTTCCACATGGGTGTGGCTAACAACTAGACTCCTTGTATTCTAACCAATTATCTCAATCATTTCCACCCATTTGTACAGACTATGTTTGGGGATCAAACATAAGCAACATTAATCACCATAGTCAACTACCAGCAAGACTAACCGATATTTTCCGGGAAACACATAGTATTTTAAAATAAACCCATTATAAAAAGTAAACATCGGTATTCGAGTGATTGTATTCACAGACTATGAAGAATCCGATGAGTGTATAACGGTTTAAACACGCCACGAACAAACTGCAAAGCACTTTCTCTCTTCTCAAATAGTTTTATAAGCAAAACCAGACCAAATCAAACCAGGAAGAATTTAAAGAATGACGCAAATAAGCGCCAAAAAATTATGATTTCAACGGAAAACAACAGCAAATTGACTAAAACAGCTGATGGATTCCCCGGTGAAATAATCGATTTTTTCCTCATAAAAACTGCAAAACCAAAACATGTACAATATACTTTGCACATTTTTTGCAAACTAAAGTTGTTTTTAAATTGACGTTTCATTTAAAACAAAATTAGTGGATTAGGATTGCAAACGGTCAAGAGGGAAATACACATAACAAGACAAAACAAAACAAAACAAAACAAAACTATAAAGTGAAGCCCTAAAAAAGTGAAGAAAATAAATTGCATTAAGATACAGGAAACGTGTTGAAAATATTGAAAGCAACATATTTTTTAACTTGAGAGTCATCACTTATAAAGGCCCGAAGGCCACTCGAGAATAAAGGCTAGTGAATGTAAGGTTACAGTGTAGTAATCATTAATGGTGTAAATTGGGTAGAATTTGATTATTTATGGGGACAGCTCAACAAGAACTTGTTTACATTGGATTTGAAGGTTGCCATGTTGTAGGCAACCGGGAAGCAGGACAGCGTAACAGAGTTCGACAGACGGGCAGTTCTGGGAAAGAAACTTTGTTCAGTGAATCTATGTTTAGATTTAGGCACAGACAGAGAGGGAGAAATCGTATATAGTGGCTGTAACTAATCGAATGTTTTTTTGTGAAAGTTTGATAAGGGGGAACTGTAGATTGGAGTTCAGTCGAGCACTCGCCATGAAAATAAGGATAGAGTAGAGATTAATACAACGATCGTCATCAAACGTTTTTCCCACATCCTTTCACGTTGTTCACGTTGTTTTCCGCCCCGTTCCACCATGCATTCAAGACACATTACAGAATGATATACGAGGGACGTTCCAAAAGTAATGCCTCCTATTTTTATTCCGCCCGAATAGATCAGAGAGGATTGCAAATTGCATTGTTATGATGCTTGAACTTATGCATTCATGAACTGAAAGTTTCATCTCTCTGTTGCAGATATTGACAGTGTGAGATTTTAAGAAAGCAACTCTTGTCATGATTGTGTGAAATAGAGATGCGTCATTTATTTTTTTTTCATGCAGGAAGAATTGAAACGATCAACGTTTATCTGCGCCTATTGAACGTTTACCAAGTCTCCTTTGTTTGTTTTACGCTAAAACGACAACTTAAATCTTTATTATTGATATATGCGTATGTGACATAGCTTTTTTTTCTTGTTCTTGGTGGCCCTTTTCTCTTCTTCTGGAAAACACCGGAAACAAATTATAATAGTCGATTATTATGATCGTTGTAATATTTGTAAAAATAGTATGTCAGCCTAGCAAAATAAATGTTTACAGAGAAAATTATTTATGTTAAAATGTAAAGAATATAGAATGTAAACAATAATTTAAAATAAATTGATCTCTAGAGTTTGTTGACTCTGACGTAGATAGCATTATTAAGTGACGTGGACCTTAGTTAGATTTACTGAAAAGATACGATGACTGTAGGTTAGAGATCGCAAGCGAGAGGGAGCAGACGGAGGTAGAGATTTGAAGTGAGAGAGAGCTACTCGCGACGGACGGAGATGGCTACCAGCAGAGGGGATCAGAATGCGTTAGTCTAGGATCTCCGGTAATTTTCCAATTGGATGGTCGGTTGGTTGGTTGTTTTTTGTTTTACGGCATATCAACCCTTTTCAGGTTATTTAATGCCCAATTCAGTGACTTTGAAGAATTTTTTTTAATAGAGTATATTTTTTAAAGTCGGTTTCTATTTAACCCATAGTTGGGACCTTAACAGGTACTGCCACTCCGGGTCAGAGTGGACATGGGAGCAATGCCAATTAAGGAGTGGCTCCACTCTCCCCAAAGCCCGCAAGGTGGGGCCTTACAATCGGATATAGTTTACGGTCATATCTAGGATCTTTTCCAATTGGGAGAACATCGAAAATAAAAGTTGCCGAAAATAATGTTGTCGAAAAGAGTTTCCATTTTTCACTTTTCGTCAAATGAGATCAACGATGAACCAGATGTGTTTCAGATTTGGCCTGATGTTACAAGCCCAGATAAGTGTCATTCGTCCTTTGTGTTGTAAAGTTATTCGTGTATATTCTTGTCTCGTTATAAGCTGTAAATAAATGTACATAAACCACAACTAACTTTATATAGACGACCACAACGCCAGACAGTCATAGACGAACACAGGTGCATACATACGTCATATAAATGACCGTAACACGTATATACAAACGTATACTCACTAACTCTTGGGGAGGCTCCATGTTTTGACAAGCTTCTGTGATTAACCTTTACTCCTGATCTGAAATGGAACACGTACATCAAGTCGGTTACCAAGGTCGCTGGGAAAATGGTGGGATCCTTCTACCGCTCCAGAAGATATCTCACTGCTAATGCAATTCTCTATCTATATAAAAGCCAAGTACGTTCAAGGATGGAGTACTGCTGCCACATCTGGGTAGGAGCTGCTAAAAACAGCCTAGCCTGCCTTGACAGAGTACAAAATAGACTTCGTGGCTTAGTGGGGGATACCCTTTTCTCTTTTCTGCAACCTCTCTCACACAGAAGAGACGTTACGAGCCTGTCTTTGTTTTATCGCTATTTCCGTGGCCAGTGCTCGTCTGAGCTTCAATCTCTGGTCCCCTCTCGCCAATCTTTCACGAAAAACACCCGTCTAGCTGAAACCACTGTCAATAATTTTCCCCATTCTTTATCCGTGCCTAAATCAAAACGTAGATTCCATGAATAAAGTTTCTTTCTTAGAAGTGCACGCATGTGGAACTCTATTCTGTTGGCCTGCTTCCCACCTGACTACAACTTGGATGTCTTCAAGTCCAACATAAACAAATTTCTGATAAACCGCCCCCTTAAGTAAGACACTTTATCAAATCTCCATTACTAACGATTACTACGATATTATCCCATTAATTACTGTACACACAATAATTCTTAACCCCGAGTGGCTTCCGGGCATTGATAAGTGATGACTATCATGTGAATAAAAAGAAACAAAACAAAAAACAAACAAACAATCTATATGGACCCCACAATGCAATAATCTTCTTTTCTTCCATTGCTGACTAACTTTGCCGTTTCTCTTCGTCGTCATTTCATCCATTAATTTCTTCTTCTTCTTCTTCTTCTTCTTCTTCTTCTTCTTCTTCTTCTTCTTCTTCTTCTTCTTCTTCTTCACATTCTTTTCATATGATCGTCTCATCAGTCCGGCTCGACAAATAAAACTTCTCTTCGCCTGGAAACAAGGGACGTTCGCTAAGAGTTTCTAAGTTTTTATTTTCGGAAGAATTGACTCGCACAAAAGTGACTAAAGCTAAATTTCTCTCAGCTAATTATGTAACTCATCTTTTTAACACTAAAAAGTGAAGTAAGAACAGGGGTCTTAGGAAGGACATTTTGCTCTTGGCGATTTCAAAGTTTCATTTCAGCATTAAGGGCGATGTGTCCCGTGCAACTTCTATAGACACACTCATCTCAAAACATTTTTCTCTCAAATCAACAAGCGTGACGTCATGCTCAACAGTGATCTACGTCACGTCCATTGTCTCTTTCAATGTGATTTTATTTTTCGTATTGAACTATGTAGCACATAATTCCTTCTTGAGTCTTTAATAGTATTTATTAATTTATCTCATTTGTGTCAGTTCTACATTTAAAATACAACGGACACTATTTTCATAGGAATGTTATACGCTCATATTTGCTTATTATTTGTTTTTCTATCCAAAAACTGATTTTTTTGCGTTATCCAGAAAATATCAACTTTATCAAATCGTATTTGTTGATTAAATATATATCTCAATCCGTGGAATTTGCTTGGACCCTGCTAGCAATAAAATAATATCGTATGGGGCATCATCTTCTAGATGGTTTATCTCGTGTTCAGCACGTTTCCAAAATTCCTTCTAGACATACTATACAATATGATCCATCATTGATAAACGCAGTTTTTTCAGTGGTTTACCAAATTTTCTGCATCCCTCTACCATTACCTTTAGACATAGCTTGACTGTTGGTCTTGTTGTATCGTTAAAACCTCGAGTTTACTGACCACCACGTATCCTAATCTGTCATGTTAACTTAACACTAGAAATTTCTCTCATATTATTTCGAACGATACTGATCTTTTTTAAATAATATTCTATTTGTTCATTTCAAACATTCAGGAACATAAGTCATCATTTAGTTCAGTTCAACAAACACCATAGAAGTGACAGTTGCTAACTGGTTAACGACACGGACTCATAATCTGTTTGTGCTAAGTTCGAATCCAGTTCGTTCCACAGAAACACTTTCACTTAGAGATGTTGACAACCTTCAATTAATTCCCGTATGTACCCGATATCTTAAAAGAAAATCATACTAGAAAGAGATCTGGGAACGTATTATTATTATTATTATTATTATTATTATTATTATTAATATTTTTATTATTTTATAATAATAATACAAATAATAATAATAATAATTATAATAAAAAAATAATTATAATAAAAATAAAAAATAAAAATAATTATAATAAAATAATAATAATAATAATAATTATAATAAAAGTAAAAATAAAAATAATAATTATAATAAAAATAAAAATAATAATAAATAAAAATAATAATAATAATCATAATAAAAAAATAATAATTATAATAAAAAAATAATTATGATAAAATAAATATAATAATAAAAATTATAATAAAAAGAAATAATAATAATTATAATAAAAATAATAATAATAATAATTATAATAAAAATAAAAAAAACTAATTATAATAAAAATAAAATAATAATAATAATAAAAATAAGATAATAATAATTATAATAATAATAATAATAATAATAAAAATAATAATAATAATAATTATAATAATAATAATAGTTATTATAATAATAATAATAGTTATAATAATAATAATAATAATAATTATAATAAAAATAATTATAATAATAATAATTATAATAATTATAATAAAAATAATTATAATTATAATAAAATAATAATAATAATAATAATAAAATAATAATAATAAAATAATATAATAAAATAATAATAATAATAATAATAATAAAATAATAATAATAAAAAATAAAATAATAAAAATAATAATGATAATAATAACAAATAATAACAATAATAATCTGATTCATACGAAATCAATGCACGATGCTGCTGCTCATCACCCCCCCCCCCGTCAGGACGAAAAGAAGAAAAGAAGAAGAAATCAGCGCTAACATATTAGGCTGAATGGCGAAACAACTGATGAGAGGGACTACACCCGAAATATTCTCCATAAAACAGGAACAATGACAAGAGGGGAGATTCTTCAGTGCAAATTCAGCAAAGTTTAGTGCGACTCGACTTTGAGACTTCGTGTCTCCTATAGTGATCCCGTCACCAGCAAAGAAATGCTGAAAACGATTTCTTAAATATTTGAATCCTACATTGACCTCTTGACCACAGTCAGAAAATAAAACGAAAAATAAATTGGTTACGTGAACGTTAGACGATCTAAAGGGCTCGCTGAAACAATCCTACAAGGCTCGGTAAAAAAGAGAAACACACACTGACAACGAAATAGATGGTCGGACAAATATCAAAATTAAAATATATAAAGTTGAGCGACACTCTGAGTTGGTTTTAGCTTTGATAACAGGTGGGCTATTAAAAAATTAACCCTTATTTAACTATCCAACCGAACAATGTGAGATATTCGTTCGAATACTTCTAGGGGTCAATGAAATATTATCTGCTAGATGATGAATATTGAGTGTGGTCTTTATCGATTATCGATTTCATGTATCGAATTCTTCTGTCATGTTTGCCGCTTCTGATCATCATAATTGATGAATGATTGAGAATCGAACTGTCGGAAATCTGAAATCGAACTCATTACGAAAACGCATTTTATCGTAGGTAAACAAGATCAATTCTCATATTCATAGTATTTTTTATTTTGGGATCTCATATTTGGACGCGGTAAAGGGAGAAGAGAATTATAGATTCCTAATTGTTTCGATTGATTAGCTCATATTACGACGTGTCTGTTCGAATGGTCTCAGCAATCACAAGTGCAAGTCCTATCGCACAGAAGTAGAGAGTATAAGCCTTCTAACATCCGGTTGTAATGTTCGGTGATTGGATGGCTACTATACACCGTAACAAAATGGAGTGTGTAAATATATCCAGTGTAGGAGCAAATTATGGGAACATGTTTACCAGAAAGAACAGTTGGAAATAAGTCATACACCAATACTATCACTATGCAATTCCTATAACTACGTACATAGAAAACGGACCTATTGCACTTGATACAGTGAAATAGGAGATAAAAAAGGGAAAGAAGCAACCTTATTAAAAGTTGGTCTCTCTAATACTGCTGGTAAAACAGAGCTGAAAACGAAAGATATCGAAATACCAAGGTCTTAGATATGACATTAGAAGAAACTGGAATCTTAGGAAGATTTTCATCATTCCAGTAATTAGAGGTGCAACCGGATTCATGAAAAAAAAAAAAAAAACAAAACAAAAAAACAAAACAAACAAAGAAAAACTACCTGGCAAATATACCCGATGAACCAAATGCAATAGAGATACAAACAATTGCACTTAAAGGGACGGTCAAAATCTGTAAATAAAAATATCTCTCAGTTAGCATGTCTGAGATAGCGAGTGAATGTATGGTATCCGGTAGGATGCCACGTCTCCAATTAGAAAAAAATGATGAGAAAGTAGAAAAAGGAGAAAATAATTGCATGCTGTTCTCAAGCATGTGAAGAAGCTTTCGAAAGGAACAATATTATCGGGGGGGGGTATTTACAAAAACCTTCTACCGAATCAGGATTCTTCTCTCCCCGCCCTGTAACTTACAGTTTAAAGAGAAAACGAATCATTTATTCAACAAGTTTTGCATAAAACTGAAGGGTTTATGATGTTTTCACTTGAAAGCAAAGATTTTAATGTCTGTTGTCTCCTTTAGAAATAATCCACTGAGATTTGTTTAGCCATTTTTTTCTGATCATGTACGGGAATTTATTACTTTGCGATTGTTTTGTCGATAAAATAACAGATGATATGATGTCCGGCCTACCAACATCTACTTCCATTTTTGGAATCGTCAGCTGTCGCTGTGCAACCAGAAAGAGCAAGTTGAATTTCTTTTCTATTCTTTGTCTGCTTTGCGACTGAGTATACAACGTGTTGATTCCCGGACAACGTTACATTCTCATAAGTGTCTCGAAGAAAGCCACAACTCTGTATTTGGTGGAAACAAAATATATTTAACAGAGAAGAAAAAACACACCAATTAAAGAGTGCGGTTATACGTCAGTCCGACTGCCAAGTGTGCATAAATTATATTCTCCCAGGCTTAATGGTAAATGGAAAAGGTGATTGTTATCAGTAAGATGAGCACCGCCACAACAACCACAACAACCACAACAACCACAACAACAACAACCACAACAACCACAACAACAACAACCACAACAAGAACCACAACAACAAAACAATGAAAACGTTTTCCCATTTAACAATATTGTCACTGCTTTATCGAATGAAACGTATGAATGTCTCATATTGTAAAATCATTATTTTATATTACTCCCGGGCAATGCCGGACCATACCCTGCTCGTGTTTATATACGTCACTATATAGGATTCACTCTTAAAATGATTAACGGATTATCATGAATTTTGGAACACAACTGCTATGTTCAAAGGTGAGTGATGTGGACTATATTTAGTTAAATTTAGTCTTATGAAAATTATCCAAAAATGAGAAGCCATTCGAAATAATTCAGATGCATTCAAGTTTTGTGATCAGATATTTGCCAAAGTCTTTGGTTAAAAAGTTGTAACGGGCATAATTTGGGTACAACTTTTGATTTGAACATTTTTTTTAGACACCTGTTAAGCAAAATTCCCTGGATTTAAATATCTTCTTAAGACCCTTTTTATATATATTATATAAGCCTTAAATTTTAGACATTTTTCTAGAATCAAAATCATGTAATGGATTGTGATAAAAATTGGAATAAGGATTCTAGAATAAGGTAGGTCTCGTGTCATAATATGAGAGTCGTTGTGAAAGCAAAACCTCTTTATTTGTTTTAACTCCAAAAGTCGAAGAACTACGAAGACGGAAGTGTTATCATTGAAACGAGCAACCTTTTGTGCTCGAGAATTTATTCTTTTACGTAGTTACTACCATTTTCAACGCGCTTTTGGCAGGAATTCTTTGACGCATCTCTGATTCCGATGCACGTCCATGACGGGTTGCTTTCTTAGAGTTTCACACCGTCAATATATGCAATAGAGGGATGAAACTTTGTTTCCCAGGTATATTTCTTGTTAGAAGAATATTTACAAAGACTTTGTGCTTACGGGATGGACCGCACGAAGATTGCCAACATCCTAAGTGAAAGTATTCCTGGGGAACGAACTGGAATTGGCATACTCAGGTTGTAAGTTCGTGTCATTAGTCACTCAGCCACCGTCAACTCCCTTTAAAAGCACTTGTTGCATGGTTCAGAAGTAATCGTTTCTCTCAGTGTCTTCGCTTTGTATAAATTCATTGCGGACGTCTAATCAAAACACCGGTGAAGGTGTCCTCTCTTTTAAATTGCTTTTTGACTATCCTCTCGTTTGTCGCCTATTTAAAAAAAAAAAAAGAAACAAAAAACAAAAAAAAAAACAACAAAAAAACAACAACAAAAAACAAAAATAAAAAACCCGCCGCAAGTTGGATATGCGCTCATTATTGTTTATCTTCAGTGGACCCTTTAAGCAAATCAATGTGACTAAAGGGAGATAATTTGTATTTTTATAATTAATGGTTGGAGATGGTCTAGAAAAGTGCGCTACACATGTGCTAAATGCCGTTTCGAATAAACAAATAAAGACTCAAGAATAATAAAATTTCTAAATCTGTTCTCTTCTATTGTGATCGTTTCAGACAGATTTTAGTATCGGTGTCTCTTTGTTGCACTCTGTGCTTACTGCTAGTCGATTGTAGCAATACAAAACAAATACGAACAAAGGGCATTTGGATGATCTTTGCCGAGAAAGCGATTTCGCATTGAAAGCGAAATGAAAGACGTATTCAGTTCGATCCGTCGTTCTTATCTCTTGACGCACATTGGAGGCAATTAAACGATAGACAAAACATCAGATATAATACGAGTCAATTATGTTCAGGTCGAAAGCCATTTCATAACTAGTGCTATTCATACTCGTTCATAATTCGCTTACGTAATTATAAACATGCGAGCACAAGTTGCGATTTCGAACGGTCAACGCTTTCGTAACGATGAAGGTGTATTGCGTCAAAATTTAGAATAACTTTATCTGGAACAGAATAGAATAGATATAGTTGGTTATGAACTATATATGACAGTTTTGCCACGCGTAATTTTGCATGAGGATCTGTCGGGCTATTGCATGAAATAGATATACAATAATAATAATAATAATAATAATAATATTAATAATAATAATAATAATAATAATAATAACAACAACAACATTAATAACAATAATAATAATAATAACAACAATAATAACAATAATAATAATAACAACAACAACAACAACAACAACAATAATAATAATAATAATAATAATAATAATAATTATTAAAAAAACCCAAAAACAAAACAAAAAAAAGAATGGAGAGAATGGAATCGCTCCAAACAAAACTTCTGCTAAAATCATAGTTAACCCCTTAAGTTAAGCTGACACCTTGAAAATCTTGACCGTTAAATATTTTTCGTGTTACGATAAGTCAACTTAAGGTGTATTTTGCCGAACTCAAGAATCTCTCTTGAATTCGGGAATCATTCTGTCGAACTCGGGAATCTTTCTGTTGAACTCGAGAATCTTTCTGTTGAACTCAAGATTTCTTTCTGTAAAACTCGAGAATCTTTCTGTCGAGCTCGAGAATCCTTCTGTCGAACTCGGGAATGTTTCTGTCGAATTCGGGAATCTTTCTGTCGAACGAGGGAATGTTTCTGTGTAACTCGAGAATCTTTCTGTCGAACTCGAGAATCTTTTTCTTGCACCCGAGAATCTTTCTGATGAACTCGAGAATCTTTCAGTTGAACTCGAGAATATTTCTGTCGAACTCGAAAATCTTTCTGTCGAATTCGGGAAACTTTCTGTCGAACTCGAGAAACTTCCAGTCGAACTCGAGAATCTTTCTGTCGAACTCGAGATTCTTTAAGTCGACCTCGAGAATCTTTCTGTCGAACTCGAGAATCTTTCTGTCAAACTCGAGAATCTTTTTGCTGCACCCGAGAATCTTTCTGTCAAGCTCGAGAATCTTTCAGCCGACCTCGAGAATATTTCTGTTGAACTCGAGAATCTTTCTGTCGAGCTCGAGAATCTTTCTGTCGAACTCGAGAAACTTTCAGTCGACCTCGAGTATCTTTCTGTTGAACTCGAGAATCTTTCTGTCGAGCTAGAGAATCTTTCTGTCGAGCTCGAGCATCTTTCAGTCGAACTCGAGAATCTTTCTATCGAACTCGAGGATCTTTCTATCGTGCTCGAGAATCTTTCTGTCGAACTCGAGAATCTTTTAGTCGAACTCAGGCATCTTTCTGTCGAACTCGAGAATCTTTCTTTCGAGCTCGAGAATCTTTCTGTCGAGCTCGAGAATCTTTCAGTCGAACTCGAGAATCTTTCTATCGAACTCGAGGATCTTTCTATCGAGCTCGAGAATCTTTCTGCCGACCTCGAGAATCTTTCAGTCGAACTCGAGAATCTTTCTATCGAGCTCGAGAATCTTTCTGTCGAACTCGAGAATCTTTCAGTCGAACTCAGGCATCTTTCTGTCGAACACGAGGATCTTTCTACTGAGCTCGAGAATCTTTCTATCGAGCTCGAGAATCTTTCTGTCGAACTCGAGAAACTTTCAGTCGAACTCGAGAATCTTTCTGTTGAACTCGAGAATCTTTCTGTTGAACTCGAGGATCTTTATGTCGAGCTCGAAAATCTTTCTGTCGAACTCGAGAAACTTTCAGTCGAACTCGAGGATCTTTCTACTGAGCTCGAGAATCTTTATATCGAGCTCGAGAATCTTTCTGTCGAACTCGAGAATCTTTCTATCGAGCTCAAGATTCTTTCTGTCGAGCTCGAGAATCTTTCAGTCGAACTCGAGAATCTTTCAGTTTAACTCAGGCATCTTTCTGTCGAACTCGAGGATCTTTCTATCGAGCTCGAGAATCTTTCTGGCGAGCTCGAGAAACTTTCAGTCGAACTCGAGAATCTTTCTATCGAGCTCAAGAATCTTTCTGTAGACCTCGAGAATCTTTCTGTCGAACTCGTGAATCTTTCAGTCGAACTCGAGAATCTTTCTATCGAGCTCAAGAATCTTTCTATCGAGCTCGAGAATCTTTCTGTCGAACTCGAGAAACTTTCTGTCGAACTCGAGAATCTTTCTGTTGAACTCGAGAATCTTTCTGTCGACCTCGAGAATCTTTCTGTCGAACTCGAGAATCTTTCTGTTGAACTCGAGAATCTTTCTATCGAACTCGAGGATGTTTCTGTCGAACTCGAGAATCTTTCTATCGAGCTCGAGAATGTCGACCTCGAAAATCTTTCTGTCGAACTCGAGAAACTTTCAGTCGAACTCGAGAATCTTTCTACTGAGCTCGAGAATCTTTCTATCGAGCTCGAGAATCTTTCTGTCGAACTCGAGAATCTTTCTATCGAGCTCAAGAATCTTTCTGTCGAGCTCGAGAATCTTTCAGTCGAACTCGAGAATCTTTTAGTCGAACTCAGGCATCTTTCTGTCGAACTCGAGGATCTTTCTATCGAGCTCAAGAATCTTTCTGGTGAGCTCGAGAAACTTTCAGTCGAACTCGAGAATCTTTCTATCCAGCTCGAGAATCTTTCTGTCGACCTCGAGAATCTTTCTGTCGAACTCGTGAATCTTTCAGTCGAACTCGAGAATCTTTCTATCGAGCTCGAAAATCTTTCTATCGAGCTCGAGAATCTTTCTGTCGAACTCGAGAAACTTTCTGTCGAACTCGAGAATCTTTCTGTTGAACTCGAGAATCTTTCTGTCGACCTCGAGAATCTTTCTGTCGAACTCGAGAATCTTTCTGTTGAACTCGAGAATCTTTCTATCGAACTCGAGGATCTTTCTGTCGAGCTCGAGAATCTTTCTATCGAGCTCGAGAATGTCGACCTCGAAAATCTTTCTGTCGAACTCGAGAAACTTTCAGTCGAACTCGAGGATCTTTCTACTGAGCTCGAGAATCTTTCTATCGAGCTCGAGAATCTTTCTGTCGAACTCGAGAATCTTTCTATCGAGCTCAAGATTCTTTCTGTCGAGCTCGAGAATCTTTCAGTCGAACTCGAGAATCTTTCAGTTTAACTCAGGCATCTTTCTGTCGAACTCGAGGATCTTTCAATCGAGCTCGAGAATCTTTCTGGCGAGCTCGAGAAACTTTCAGTCGAACTCGAGAATCTTTCTATCGAGCTCAAGAATCTTTCTGTAGACCTCGAGAATCTTTCTGTCGAACTCGTGAATCTTTCAGTCGAACTCGAGAATCTTTCTATTGAGCTCAAGAATCTTTCTATCGAGCTCGAGAATCTTTCTGTCGAACTCGAGAAACTTTCTGTCGAACTCGAGAATCTTTCTGTTGAACTCGAGAATCTTTCTGTCGACCTCGAGAATCTTTCTGTCGAACTCGAGAATCTTTCTGTTGAACTCGAGAATCTTTCTATCGAACTCGAGGATCTTTCTGTCGAACTCGAGAATCTTTCTATCGAGCTCGAGAATGTCGACCTCGAAAATCTTTCTGTCGAACTCGAGAAACTTTCAGTCGAACTCGAGGATCTTTCTACTGAGCTCGAGAATCTTTCTATCGAGCTCGAGAATCTTTCTGTCGAACTCGAGAATCTTTCTATCGAGCTCAAGATTCTTTCTGTCGAGCTCGAGAATCTTTCAGTCGAACTCGAGAATCTTTCAGTTTAACTCAGGCATCTTTCTGTCGAACTCGAGGATCTTTCTATCGAGCTCGAGAATCTTTCTGGCGAGCTCGAGAATCTTTCAGTCGAACTCGAGAATCTTTCTATCCAGCTCGAGAATCTTTCTGTCGACCTCGAGAATCTTTCTGTCGAACTCGTGAATCTTTCAGTCGAACTCGAGAATCTTTCTATCGAGCTCGAGAATCTTTCTATCGAGCTCGAGAATCTTTCTGTCGAACTCGAGAAACTTTCTGTCGAACTCGAGAATCTTTCTGTTGAACTCGAGAATCTTTCTGTCGACCTTGAGAATCTTTCTGTCGAACTCGAGAATCTTTCTGTTGAACTCGAGAATCTTTCTATCGAACTCGAGGATCTTTCTGTCGAACTCGAGAATCTTTCTATCGAGCTCGAGAATGTCGACCTCGAAAATCTTTCTGTCGAACTCGAGAAACTTTCAGTCGAACTCGAGGATCTTTTTGTCGAGCTCGAGAATCTTTCTGTCGAACTCGAGGATCTTTCTATCGAGCTCGAGAATCTTTCTGGCGAGCTCGAGAAATATTCAGTCGAACTCGAGAATCTTTCTATCCAGCTCGAGAATCTTTCTGTCGACCTCGAGAATCTTTCTGTCGAACTCGTGAATCTTTCAGTCGAACTCGGGAATCTTTCTATCGAGCTCGAGAATCTTTCTATCGAGCTCGAGAATCTTTCTGTCGAGCTCGAGAATCTTTCTGTCGAACTCGAGAAAGTTTCAGTCGAACTCGAGAATCTTTCTATCGAGCTCGAGAATTTTTCTGTCGACCTCGAGGATCTTTCTGTCGAACTCGAGAATCTTTCTGTCGAACTCGAGAATCTTTCTATCGAGCTCGAGAATCTTTCTGTCGACCTCGAGAATCTTTCTGTCGAACTCGAGAAACTTTCAGTCGAACTCGAGAATCTTTCTATCGAGCTCGAGGATCTTTCTGTCGAACTGGAGAATCTTTCTGTCGAACTCGAGAATCTTTCTGTCGAACTCGAGGATCTTTCTGTCAAGCTCTAGAATCTTTCTGTCGAGCTCAAGTAACTTTCAGTCGACCTCGAGAATCTTTCTGTCGAGCTCGAGAATCTTTCTGTCGAACTCGAGGATCTTTATGTCGAGCTTGAGAATCTTTCTGTCGAACTCGAGGATCTTGATGTCGAGCTTGAGAATCTTTCTGTCGAACTCGAGGATCTTTCTGTCGAGCTCTAGAATCTTTCTGTCGAGCTCAAGTAACTTTCAGTCGACCTCGAGAATCTTTCTGTTGAACTCGAGAATCTTTCTGTCGAACTCGAGGATCTTTATGTCGAGCTTGAGAATCTTTCTGTCGAGCTCGAGTAACTTTCAGTCGACCTCGAGTATCTTTCTGTTGAACTTGAGAATCTTTCTACCGAACTCGAGAATTTTTCAGTCGAACTCAGGCATCTTTCTGTCGAACTCGAGAATCTTTCTGTCGAACTCGAGGATTTTTCTATCGAGCTCGAGAATCTTTCAGTCGAAATCGAGAATCTTTCTGTCGAACTCGAGAATCTTTCTGTCGAACTCGAGAATCTTTCTGTCGAGCTAGAGAATCTTTCAGTCGAACTCAAGCATCTTTCTGTCGAACTCGGGAATTTTTCAGTCGAACTCGAGAATCTCTCGGTCGAACTAGAGAATTCTTCTGCCGAACTAGAGAATCTTTCTGCCGAACTAGAGAATTTTTCTGCCGAACTCGGGAATCTGCAGGGAATTTTAAACAAGAAATTTTATTTAATCCATAGGGGTAGCATGCTCTTGTCATGTCAGCCATGATTCAGTAGAAGTTTTAAGTAATTTGCAATTGTATTCTACGCATTTCCCACACAGAGGATTAAAGTAAGTGCACAGTTTGATGTAAGTGTGGGAACTGTGCACCAGTTATTCGCAAGGAATGAAGATGCGGAAGATTTGCGCGAATGCACCAGTCCACAATTCCATTCTTGTCACAGACTATTTGACCAAGATGGACATCATACAGTTCTTCACCTTTTTAGTCCAGACCTTGCTCTCTGTGACTTTTGGTTATTCCCTAAGATCAAGGAAAACCTTAGAGGCTGTCGTTATGCGACAATTGAGGAGTTGAAAGAGGCTGTGAGGAGGATCATTGACACGCTCACACAAGAGGACTTCCACTGAGAGTAGAACACATAAATGTCAGCCGGAAGAGATTCGAAGGGACTAGATTTTTATGTGTGTACTATCAATAACAAATTTTCATGTGTATGTTATCAATAAAAGTATCAATAAAAGTGACCATATGAAAAAATTCTGAAAACTTATAGAAGGTACCTCGCAAATACATGTTTCATGTATCATTTGTGAACTAATTTGTTTTGCATATAAATAGTTATTCTGCAAACGATAGGTACTATTTGACCCATGCCAAGACAACGAGTCCATCGGGGGGGGGGGTGACGGCTGAAGTGTTAACCAATAACAAATACTGCTTGAATATTAACCTCCACATTAATATTGAAGCAGTTTGGTAACAGTTGATCCAGCGGAGATGAAATCAGACGCTGCCTTAGAGAGAAATAAAAGAGATTATATATGTGTCTGGAGTTGAGGCTCTACGAAGCCAAATGATAAGAAATAGGTTGAAAGGTCCCCGATAAATAAAGGGCGACTAATGTCTCCGGAAATCTGCAATCCAACATAAATCCCTCTTGTTGTTGGTTCATCGTCATGTTAACACACCGGTTCTTGTTAGATCATCAAAGTTAAGCAACGTTGAACCTGATCAGTATCAGATGGGTTATCATTTGAAAATTCCAGACGCTGTATGTAGGAAGACGCCCATATCTCCCTACAAGAACTGCAAAAAAAAAAAAAAAACCATACGTAACCATCGCCACTGAATAAGATATACAAGCGATTGGAGGACCGATTATGAATTTAATATTCCTTTCAAGATTTCTCCTTTGGGGGAAGCTGATTCAACTCGCATGGGGTGAATGCCGCTTCGGTACGTTGAGTACTGTTTTCAGAAACGAAACAATGCGCGTAGTAAAAAAATTGTACTTCTACGAATCTAAGGCGAACTCTATAAGTTTGTTATGGTTGGTGTGAACCTCACGACGAGAAGAGAACTTAAGGTATGGTTGATTGGATTGTGAATAATAAACGCGTCGCGCTCCCTCCCAGCGGGCGGAGGATGGATATTATCAAGTCAGCGCGAAAGTTTTTGCAAATTTAAAATTTCATCTTGAAATGAAAAACTGTGTTTTTGAAAATCTTTATTCATGACAATAACGATCTTTAATCTATATAGTATGATTCCAATCTGTTAACGACTTTATAAATTTCTTTTTTTTTTGTTAAATATGAATCTAACTTATGCTCCATATTTTCTCGTTAAGAGATTTGTTTACATGGAAGTCACCAATTATCAAGGCCCGGAGGCCACTCGGGGATAAGGTTTATTCCGTTTACAGTAATCAATGGGACAATATCGTAGTAATCGTTAGTAATGGAGATCTGATAAAGTGTCTTACTTAAGGGGGCGGTTTATCAGAAATTTGTTTATGTTGGACTTGAAGACATCCAAGTTGTAGTCAGGTGGGAAACAGGCAAATGGAAGAGAGGTCAACAAGCGTGCACTTCTAAGAAAGAAGCTTTGTTCATGGAATCTACGTTTTGATTTAGGCACAGATAAAGAGTGTGGGAAATTACTGACAGTGGTTTAAGCTAAACGGGTGTCTATCGTGAAAGATTGGCGAGGGGGACCTGAGATTGGAGCTCAGACGAGCACTTCCCATGGAAATAACGATAAAACAACGACAGACTCGCAACTTCTCTTCTGTGGGAGAGAGGTGGCAGGGAAGAGAAAAGGGCATCCTCCACTAGGCTACGAAGTCTGTTTTGTACTCTGCCAAAGCAGGATAGGCTTTTTTTAGCAGCTCCTGCCAAAATATGGCACCAGTACTCCATCCTTTGACGTACTTGGCTTTTATATAGATAGAGAATTGCAGTGAGATATCTTCTGGAGCGGTAGAAGGATCCCACCATTTTCCAACGACATTGGCAACAGCTTTGATGTACGTGTTCCATTTCAGATCAGGAGTAAAGGTCAAACCCAGAAGCTTGTCAAAACATGGAGCCTCCTCAAGACGAAAGCTATCCATTTCAATTGATGCCAGATGGAGATCAGTGTTGATGATGTAAAGATAGGCGCTTGATTTTAGATGCATTAAAAGTAACCAGCCACGCAATCTTAATGGTTTCGTAATCATCAAAATAAGTGATAATTTAAAAGGTATAAGTCAAGAAAATATGAAAGACGGGGCAAAATTCCCCAGCCAAATCCTTGTAAGAGACTTCTGGTCATTATTGCTGTATAAGGACGATTATTATCATGAAGGAATATGATTCTTTTTCTGTTGGCTAAAGAAGGTCGTTTTTGGATCGACAACGGTGAGAATATTGCAGAAAAGCATATAGATGATGCTTTAATAATATGAAAGAAAAAATAATAAATTAATGTAAATACGTTTAATTAATAAAAATATGCATAAAATAAATTACAATTATATATATATATATTATTCCTTAATTGGAGATTCGAAGTTCCTATCCGTCGCGGTTACCACCTGACGAAGGCCAGAGGAATTAGTTGGCCGAAACGTTGTGAATAAATAATCCAATAAAAGATGAAAAAAAAAAAAAACAACAACTAATAAAGATGAGACTAGTAGTCAGAAATAAAAATAATTTAAAATTACAATTACTTTAAATGTCATTTCTACAAAACGGCAAACACTTTTACACCGACCTGGCCGTCTGAGTTTATTACACAAAATTTTGACCAAACATTTCTTCACTAAAAACGTAAATTAAAGGGACGTAACTCCAAAGTTTTGTTTTCATTCATAAAAAAAAAGATGAGTAATCATGTTGGATTTCATTGTTCAATTACTCGATGTTTGGATACTTCATTATAATACAGCTTTCATATCTCTGTAATTTTCTTGTGAAAATTCTTTTCTGCTCACTGTTTTCCTCCTACCTACAGCCTTGGTATTTTCAAGACTAAGGTTAATAGGCATTCTCTGGATTTGCGATAATCATCTTTCGTCCGTGTGAGCTCCTTGTATCAAGTGGCTTCATGCCTTGTCTCGAGCGATTTCCACAAAAGAAATCCCGGTTAAAAGAATTTCTTTCGTCTTAAATTTTCATACTAAGAAACCATCTTCAAATATCGCCATTCTTTTCTTTCAGCAACATGAATCAATAAATGGTTTACTAAAACATGGCTGACCGCATTAAATCGTTATTTATGTTGGTTGTTGACACTGACTGCATCCAGTTCCAAAATAATCTGAGCATCGATCGATTGTAAGTTTTATTAGAATCGCATAAATCCGAAAGACATCGAAACAACGTTGAATTGGCTAAAAACTTCGTTCATTTTTTTAATGTCATCTTTCCGATCTACTAAAGGCCGTTTTATATTCCTATTCTTCAAATCCTGTATTTAGTTGAATTCGGTGTGTAATAAGTATTCGAGCAAAAGAGTTCTTACATTTTTGCCTCTATTTCAGGCTTTGAAATTGAAAATTAACAGAGCGCCACTGAGATTTGATCCTTTTTACCACAGAAAAGGAAGATGCTACAGAAAATGCCACTATCCATAATTTACCCTACTCTTTTATTTGCGCCTCAACCTAAACGTAGATTCCATGAACAAAGTATCTTTCTTAGAACCGCTCGCCTGTGGAACTATATTCCATTTTTGTGCTTTCCAACTGACTACAATATGGTCGTCTTCAAGTTCAATGTGAACAAGTTCTGGATGAGCCGCCCCCTTAAGTAATCCAATTTACGAAATTTACTACATTTTCCCATTGACTACTGCACACCCATTAAGCTTTATCTTCGAGTGGTCTTCGGGCTTTGATAAGTCAACAAAAATTGCATAAAGAGTTGGCACATGTGCGAGGAAAGTGCTGTAACAACGGGTGTGTCTAAAATGGCTTGCTCGATTCTGAAAATAAATATTTTCAGTCAGAGATGCTTTTCGCTCTGGCCGGCCAAAGATGATCGACAGTAACTAAGTGAAAGCCGCAGTTGAACCAGATTGCTGTTTGACAACCAGACAAATCGCGGGGATGCTCAAGATTTCCAAATTGGGTGTGGAAAATGAATATCATAAACTTGCTTGATTTTCTAAATATGATGTTTAGGTTTTACATAAAGTAAAAAAAAAAAAAAAAAAAAAAACCCAAAACAGATGAACTTTTTGGCCAACTCATTCTCGTCCAAGAAATTTTATATTAATGTTTGTGTTTTAATTTTTAGCATAGCAATTTGTAATATTTATTAGGAGAAAAAAATTATAATGTTTTTTGAAGATGGAGCTTATCATGTTATTTTTTGTGGGTGGGGGGCGGACGTATGGTGCCTTAATTATATATTTATTTTAGGGTATTCTATTTTATTCAATTCTATTTTATTCAATTCTATTTTATTCAATTCTATTTTATTCAATTCTATTTTATTCAATTACATTTTATTCAATTACATTTTGGGGATGAGTGTTTATCATATAGTGAAGCCATTTTTTACAGATAATTTTATAAAATCAAAAATAGATTCTCTACAGTGCAATGTAGACTACAATGTATTATGAACTAAGTCACTGCGTGGAGGCATGTGAAGATTAATCCCAGTACAATGCAGAGCATTGGGGCCCTAACCAGAGCAGGAAATCAATCGATTTGATTAAAAAAATGTGTGATTTACCCAATTTCGATGACAATAAATGTATGGGAGGGTGAAACCTTTGTTGATCCTCATTCAATCCTGGGCAATGTAGTCCTTGCTAGTACTACATCAGATAAGTATAATCTGAAATAAAAAGCAAAGCAACAAACTGAACACGTTGTGTAAACTATGGATTAAACAAAGATTAAACCGATTGTTTCAGTAATTGGTTTGAGGTAAACTATCGATGCTTCCGTTCAATCTCGAAAGACAAAGGGTACCACCTGTAGGGACAGCTGCGCGTGTAATTGTGAGGCAAGGGTTGCGCAATCTACAACTACACCTCTCCTGAATCGGCACTGCTTCAGTCCAGTGGCAAGGAGAAGTCCAAGACGACTGGAAACAATTCCAAGATAAGCGGAAAGCACGTACAGTAACTGGAAGTTCCAAATGGTCACCCATCTGGTATTGGCCAGGCTCATCGTTGCTTAACTTCGGTAAAAAAATATTAACACTATGACCATTGTGGATTCTTATCTGTTAACACGTCGTCTCTTAACATTGACAAGGCACCTGCTCATACCAACCGGCAGAACAACGATGTGTGTGAATTTGTTTCCAAAGCTCAAAGATTATTTTTTACTTAAGTTTCAATACCAACAAAACCTGAGAAAATAACAAACAATAAACAAACAAAACAAAATCAATTCTTAAGCATCAAATAACCCATAAGGGTTGATATGCTGGTCAAATAAACCAACTAAATCCAACTAAACCAAAGCTCAAAGAGACCCTCAAGGTGGCTCGTTTTGAAGTACTAGATGAACAGGACCGTAAGTGCAAAAGATCGGACCATTCTTCTAATGACTTGTTCCCTGTTGATTGTGGTGTTGATAGTTCTGTGCAATTCTAGGAGGTCCACTCTCCACCTAGTTTTTGCATTCTCTCTTTGAGAAGGGGTTGGTTTATTGCTAATCACCTAAGGCGCCCTTACCGGGAAATGCCGACGGAGCTGCCCAAGCACTTTTTTGCAGGTTAGATTGCCCGCTACTCGAGGGCGTTGACTTTTCACTCACACTTTCTGACGCCCTTGCGTCATTATTCTTGCAGTGGGAGAGAACTAAATACCAAGCATTTCACAGAAATCCGTCTAGTGTCGCGAAAAATCATGCCAGAGAATGGCTGACAATTGTATTTGCTTCATTTGGAGTTTTGTTGAAAAGTTATTTACATTTGCTTTTGTTGTTTTGCGGCATAAAAACTCTTTTCATGTTATTTTATAAATATAAACTCTTTTCATGTTATTTAATACCGGGTTATTTTAGAAAAAAGTTTTTATGTTTTAAGTTCTTTAAATCTTGAAATATTTATTGATCGTGTTCGTTGAAGTTGGTTTGTTTGACGGCATAGCAACCATTATGTTATTTAATGCAGAATTTGAATTGGAGTTTGTAAAACCGAATAAAATTGGCACAACGAGGAAACACAAAACGAGGGTAAAGGGGTCAAAGTTCCCCAAAGAGAAATAACGTTTTTGTGGTATCTTTTCGCCGGCATAAAGAAGGTTTTCGGGTCGAAATAGAAACAGACTCCAAAATCTTTAGGTGATTTTTAGGGTTCGCACTTTTGCATATTTTATTTACATCTCTCTCTCTCTCTCTCTCTCTCTCTCTTTCTCTTTATATATATATATGTATATATATATATATATTGGTTAAAAATATTACTAAGGTATATATATCTATATCTATATATCTATATATCTATATATATATATATATATATATATATACCTTATTAATATTTAACCAAAAATTTTAATATATTAAAATATATTAAAATTCAGTAATGTTCATATGCCAATAAAAATTAAAGTCAGATAAATTGATTCAATTATCAAGCTTTTGGACTATCAGTTTTTATAATCGAACATGCAAATAATATTTTCACAAAATCAAGACAATAAAAATTTAAAAAATTGATAGCATAATTTTGTGTATTTTCATATTAATTTCAATTGTGTCGTGACTGTTCGGACATTATGTCATTCAAAATATTTCGAACATAGCCACTCTTCCGACATCAAAACACACTATTTATACATATATGAATATTCTTCTAATCTCCATTTTAGAGAGAAAGTAGCTGGACCTACCTTCACCCACTCTTCAATGTTTTTTGTTTAAATGTTTTCCGTTAGTCATGGAATTTATAAATCGCCCCATTTTCGTATTTCTACTTTTTAAATTATATTACAATCAATTATCTATCTTAATATCACATTAAACCTCTGTGTTTTTTTATGTAAGTAATTATCTTTCTTCTCCAAATTATTTAATTAATTGTTTTGTTTTCTAAATACTAAAATACACCCTCAAATTCTAGTTGATGTTTATATGTTCCAAATATATCCTCTTTAATTTACGATAGTTTGGTATCAGTTTTGTTTATGATCTGATAATTGACTTTGCTTAATATTTAATTTGTTAAGAAGGAATATTAATTAAAAGGTTAATTTGAAAAAAAAAATTAATTAAAATTTATCTTCATCCCACACTTATGTAATTAATTTAGACTTTAATTTTATCTTTTTAATTTTCATCCATATGTAAATATACTATATTTTAATTTCTTTTATTTTCCTCTTCAATAACATTGTTAAATTTTACACGTTGTAAGGGAGATAAATGTGTTTATTAAATTTTTATCAATTTGCTAATTTCTTCAAGTTTTTTTTAGGTATTCATTTTTTAATATTTTTACTTTTGTATTAATTAATCACCCTTGTTTAATTCTAAACATAATTCTAATCTTTACTTGTTTATTCCAATCTCTGTTTAATTTCTCGTTTATTTTTAATTTTATATTTTGATTAAATTTATTAAAATTTTGATTAAATCTATTAAAATTTTGATTAAATTTATTGTCATAATATTTTGCAGTTATTTAATGTTAGATATTTTTTCCTTTTTTAAGCGCTTGGAATTACTCGGGCGTAATTTTATTATCCATAACGATTATAAAAATCAAGACTACTTCTATTTCTTATATTTAGGTCATAATTATTATTAAATTTCACCCTCAATGTATTCTGCAGATTTCCCTTTCTAAATTTATTTCAATCAAGCTTGATAACAGGAACTTATGTCTATGCGAACGTCTTTGTATAGCATCTAACCTTTTGTTTAAGATATCCTCTTTGGAATTCACTATGTGGTATGCTTCAAGTAAGCACAGATTACACTTTTTTGAATCACTCGGTTTGTACTTTCTAGCGTTTACCATTTTAATTCAAACTTCTTTTTATTTCTACGTAGTTCTCTAATCCAATCTCTTACTACAGTTGTGTCCCGCTTCTTATTTTTAATACTCATTTTTGTTCGATACTCAATTTTATCATTATCCACAGCCCTATTTGTTTCATTCTCAGGTCCAATTTTAAATGATGCAACATGGTTTCCGTATCTGTCCTTAAAAAATTCTGTCCGCTTAGGTATATCTTTTCACTAGTATCCACCTGAACTTCATATTTGTACACAATTTCAGAAATTAAACAATTTTCTTCCAATGGGCATTCGTTAGGTATTCTAAGTTACATTTTCTCTCTAAAATTATTTCACCGGATTCATAATCACTATTTTGTTTATTTTACCAGCGGTTGTGATGGAAAGTTTAACTGTGTTGTTCGTATTAATTATTTTACTTAATCAATTCTATGGGGGAAATTCTTATTAATTATTTTGTAAAATTATTTAGGGATATTATTTTGTATATGTTTGCTAAAAGGCGGATAAGACCAGACATTTTTTGCGTCTATATCTCTTATTCTTAATATTATCACCATTATATGCTTCTTCATTGTTTTTAATTTCATTCTTTTTATACCTCTTTTTCTTTTTCTTTCTTTCATTACAATGTTGTATACTATTATTTAGTTTGTTCTGCTTTTCTTATTATTATTCACCTACTTTATGTATTTGATTTCTCTATGATATCCTGATCTACTAAACGCTTTATTATAATAATCCTTATTCTTCAAAATATTCTCATTTATGATAACCCGGATATTCGTTTTGATATACTGAAGATAATAGCTTTTTATACACTTTGGGTGATTCGATTTATCTTCTATAAATATAAAAGCGAAAATGTGTGTGTATGTATGCGTGTATGTGCGTGCACTTTTTCTGTATGTCCGCAAAAGACCTTTTTTTCAGGGAAGCGCTCGGTCGACTCACTCGTTCTTAACACTTTTTATATGCTGTCTAGATGATAATATGTACGACTTAACAACGGGGGTTGCGCGTGTATTTAACTTGCCCGACTGTTTAAACGCTATTTTTTCCAAATTTTTAGATCGCCGCGTGTTTCTTTCGCTGTTGGTATAAATAAAGCGAAACTGGATTCGAATTGACCAGGTGGTCTCCAGAAAGCGATGTAAACGTTTGGCCAATGTCAGCTTTTCACCGTCATATCAGACAATTGCTTTCATACTCCTCTAATAAACGGGGGAGCTACTTTTCCTTCCCAAAGTTGGGTTTTCACCTCATTAAAAACTGTCCCGCAGAAAATGTTAACTGCTGAATAGCCATTGCTTACGTCGTCGTAACTCTTAACTCTGCGACTTCTACTGACTTCATTAAGCGGGCACGTGTCAATCCTACTTAAATAAATTCAAAAATCTTTCACTTACTTTTTCTTGCTGGCTGAGCGGTTAACGTATCATGTTTTGTTTTCAATCTTCGCCTCAGGGCTTCGAGTTCAATCCTAACTACCTACCAAAACTTTTTTTTATTTAAGAGCACACACACCTCTAAACACTCGGGCAACGCCGGGTACCCCCGCTAGTAATTTATAAAGACTAGTGTTTGATTCATCTTGAGATACGGTTCATGTCGTTAAGATTTAGAATTATACATAAAAATGCGCTATTTTACAATTGCAGTTTAGTGTTATATTTAACTTAAGTTAATTAAACGATATTTTAATTTTATTTCTAGTATTTTTCTGTAATTCGATCACTTGAAGTAACTAAAAATAATGCACCATCTCTATATAGACTTCATTTACACTGCATATATATTTTTATATATATCCCCTTACCATATCAGTTACTCTGCTGAGTCCGAGGACCCATAGTAATATCAAAGTGGTTCTGTTTATCCTTTCTTACCCAGTTATCTTGTCTAATTAATGTTTTCCTTGCTAGTTTTATAGTCTTTATTTCTAATTAAGTTATATTTATTTCACTTTCAGCTAATTTTAGTGCTTTCTCGAATAGTTTTGGAATTATAAAAGAATATATGAGTTAATATCACACAAAATGAATTTACTGTACTGTATTTTAGAAATTTTCTGGAACCAATCTATCACCTCCCCAGAAGAAATCCAAATATTGTTTCGTATTTTAGATTTTGAAGTGGGTATAATTCTATATTATATTTTTTTACTAATATAATGGGGCGATTTATAAATTCCATGACTAACGGAAAACAATTAAACAAAAAACATTGGAGGGTTAGGTGGAGGTAGGTCCAACTGCTTGCTTTCTTAAACAGAAACTATATATGCATAAATAGTGTATTTCGCTGTCTGAAGAGAGGCTACTTTGGAATATTTTTGAATAGCATAATGTTTGAAATTGTGCGAATGGTCAGGAAACAACTGTAATGAAAATGAAAATACACAATATGATGCTATCATTTTTGATTTTTATTGTCTTGACTTTTTGAATATATATATATATATATATATATATATATATATATATATATATATATGTATGTATAGGTAATCTACTATTATATGAAAAGGACTTTGCGTATCTGCAATTTCGTTCTCTATGGAGGCGAAAACGGCAAGTCCGATTTTTATGAAATTTTACACAAATGGCCTTCATATGCCTGGCAGTGTTCTTAGATAAGTTTTGTATCGGAATGTCTTCGATAAGTATCGTTTATCGGTAATCGAGATAATTCGATGAAAGAAGG
Source organism: Euprymna scolopes (assembly GCF_053919585.1). Lineage (NCBI taxonomy): Eukaryota > Metazoa > Mollusca > Cephalopoda > Sepiida > Sepiolidae > Euprymna > Euprymna scolopes. The sequence continues at coordinate 6,334,488 of NC_136517.1, forward strand.
AACAGGCGATTTGTTTGGAAGTTAACAACTTACACAGCGTAACATCGCAAGTGCATTTGGGAAGTTTTATTACCACAGAAGCCGAAAGGCCCGGCAGATAAAATCACTAGTAGGTTCTTTGATATAACTGAGGCGCGTTCGAAAAAAAATGTTTCTGCATAGATCACAATTGAACCATGATACTTGACTTTTTGCATTAAAAGTTTAATTCAAACCATTTTATATAATAATAATTTTATAAAGTAAACAGTAGGTTCTCTGCAGTGCAATGTAGACTATAATACATTGTAAAATAACTCATAACGGGTGGAATGTACAACTTCCTCTTTGTGCACCGCGATGAATCCCAAACTAGAGTAGGCAATAAATCGATTTGATTGAAAAATTTGATTTCGATGACAATAAAAATATGGGAGAGTGAAACATTTGTTGATCATCATTCAATCCCAGGCAACGTCGGGTCATTCTGCTAGTATTTTAATATATTTGTGCTATTATATTAAGCATATATCTGCAACACCATCTCCATTCTATATGTGACAAAAAAAAAAAAAAATTCTGGACCTGAAAATATATAATTTCTTTTGACTTGAAAGATATTTAAAAAGCTTGATTCTGTGTGCTGGAAAAAACATCCCCGATCACGTCATCCTTTTTCACAAGCCATTCTCTAAATAAGAAAAAGTTTCCGTATGACATAATTGTTGAGCTCTGAAAAGAATGTTGTATAAATAGTGTTGGTTCTTTCTGTTTCCACGCATTTAAATTTATGAATACAAAATTATAAAAAAGTCTATATTCCAAGTTTCAAGATGTTGACTGTCTTACAATTTATTCCTTTTAGTACGTTGACATGCACAACTCTTGACAGCACCTGTTTTGGTACCGCAAAATCATTCATTTAATTATTATGTCAATCATGAATTTATTCTGCCCTTAACAATGGCGTAAATAAAAATGGCGTAATAAAAAGAAATAAAAAGTAATTGCAACTTCTTTCCGAATTTTCGGATTGTGATATCATGGCCATAAGCATTTTATTTTCTTTTGTTTGAATGATAGTTGCTCTTTCTTTTCAGGAGGTGAGAGCAGAATAAATTCATTGATTGATATAACAATTAAATGAATGACTTTGCGCGACGAACCACGCGCTGTCAAGAATTATCCATGCCAACGTAGTTAAAGCAATAAATTGTGAGATGGCCAACATCTTGAAATCTGGAATATAGACTTTTGTCGTTTATTTGTGTAATTACATTGAACTTCATAAATTAAAGAATTGGTAAAAATAAAATGTGAAATATAATTGAATCAAAACATATTTCCAAAGAAATCTCTCCCTCTCTTTCCTTCTTTCTTTCTCTCTCTTTCTCTCTCTCTCTCTATATATATATATATATATACATATATATATGTATATATATAATATATGTATATATATAGAATATATATATAATATATGTATATATATATAGAATATATGTATATATATATGTGTATATATATAATATATATATAATATATGCATATATAATATATATAATATATATATATATATATATATATATATATATATATATATATATATATATATGCATATAATGGTTGTAATTTGGTTTCCTAAATGTAAATTCAATGAAACTCTCGTAATTATTAAAGAGTGCTCAATGCAGGACAGAAATATGTTTGCATAATAAAACAAGTATATATATATATATATATATATATATATATATATATATATTTAAATGTTATGAGTGTTTTTTGAAGCATATATATATGTTTAGAGTTTTTAAATTTAAAATTTAAAATCTTAAAGTGGATATATAGCTATTAATACAAATATTCACAGGAAAATCCTATCGAGATAAAAATGCTCAATATTCGAGATAGAGCATTGGTATATGAAAGGGATTAACAATTTTGCAGATTACAATTAAAAGCATTGAATATTTTAAACAATGATTATATAATATAGATACTTATTCCCTTATTCTATCTTGTAACTGCCTTAATATATCTTCATACGTGGACTACAAGTTGGAAATCCTTTATTGATTTGTTTATCAATAAAATCTTTAGCATTTTTTTTCTCTTATTTGTTTGGAGCTTTCGATTTTTATGCTAAACAGCCGCATTATATAGTTAGTTTATATAAAAGCTAACGGGCTTTCTATCCTCTGAACATCCTTTGAAAATCTATGGAATAAGGAAATGATAATTTTTATAAATAAATAAATGTTATGAATTGTAATTTTTCAAAATTTTAACTTCCTTGCAGATGCATAAATATATAAATGCGCTGAATAATTAATTGTAGCACGCTAAAAAAATCTATGTTTGCATGTGTGTGTATGCGTGTGTGAGTATGCGTGTGTGTGCATGCGTGTGTGTGTATGCGTGTGTGTCTTTTCGTAAAATATGTTTTTCCAGTTATCATTTATTCTTTGTGTATACAATTTCTTTTTGCTTAGGAGCTCTATACATATTAAATATAAAAACAGCGCATATATAAACGAATTTCGATTTTTTTTTGTATATGCACGAAAATATTCAGTTGTGACATAACAATAAACGATTATTTCTGTATAACGAAACGGATCTATAAAACATGTATCGATATTTTAACATACTGAAGGAGGTGTTTTGCATGAAAAATAATACAACAAAGCAGATCTAAGAATGTAACTATACTGTTATTGGTTTATATATATATATATATATATATATATATATATATATATATATATATATATATGTGTGTGTGTGTGTGGGTGTGTGTGTGTGTGCGTGTGTGTGTGTGTGCGTGTATGATATCAACATTTGAATAAATAAAACAAAACAAATACAGAAAACTCGATGAGTCATTTATTAATTTCCGTCCGGCAAGTAGTAGGACAATTAGAAGCGCATATTAATGTATTTTTCTTTTGTGAAGAGATTATTTTCGGACGACGTTAGCCAATAAGTTATGAAATTTGAAAATCACTCTCTCTCTCTCTCTCTCTCTCTCTCTCTCTCTCTCTCTCTCTCTCTCTATATATATATATATATATATATATATATATATATAGTCTTCGAATTACTTTAAAACCTTTAGAACTATAAAAATGTCCTTCGTTGGAACATTATTTTGTCAGTAAGTCGATTAATCTCTCGGATCGCCGAATAGTTTTACTTACATAAACAAACAATAATACCAATATTCTTCAAGGGGTCAACAGTTGTTTCCGATGAAATCCTGTTTCATACATCCCATCACTCAAAACATACACACACACACACACATACATATATATATATATATATATATATATATATATATATATATATATATATATATATATATATATATCTCCTAGGTTAATATTTTCCACAGGTGAAGCAACCAAAGACATTTTAACGAGGTTCATACAAAAGTGCTCAATACCGAAGTAGAGCAATATATACTTTTTATTTATTTTACATGAGCATTTATATGTCGCCACACATTCATGAGCATGTTTCGCTCAGCCAGTTACAAGTAATTAGAGACCTCTTCAGGCGATATAGCTTATACAAAAGTTTAATTACGAACTCTACTTTCACGAATTATTCCCCTGAAGAATATTCATAAAGAGTGATATCGTACGTACATGTCTAAATCAAGAATTATACGCGGATAATTTAGCATAAAACACACACACACACACACACACACACACACACACACACACACACACACACACATATATATATATATATATATATATATATATATACGTAGTAAATATAGTATGACGTATGGTATGGCTTCAATGACCCTGTACACGCGCACACACACATAATTGATTATAACATAAAATTCGAATAAATTGCAATATGTATTAAGCCATCAAATATTCAAGCAAGAAATTTAAATAAAGAATAATCCTTAATGGGTTTTGATATTTTTGAAAACCAATGTGTTTCGGTCCATTATTTAATTTGATTTCTTTGTTTGAATATTTGATGGATTAATAAACTTGTAAATTATTGTTGTCGCATGTTAATTGTTCTATCTTGTATGATGAGATTTTTATAAGCTTGATAGCTTCTAATATAAAGATAAGTTTTACCGTTGTAATTTTTATACACCCCCACATTTTATACACCTCCCACAAAAGATAATACGTATTATTTACTTTATTCTCCAAATGTTTAAACGCCATTCTGGTGATAATGCATTAGGTAACTTACATTCCAATGAAGACGCAGCTAATATCAAACATTTACGAATATTTAGCGATAGTGAGCGTTGATGAACTTTCCGCATAAGGTTAGATTAAGCAGAAAAGCAGAAATTTCAATTAGAAGTTTAGGTTAGTCTTAGAGCTACGTGTAAGAATATGACGTCATGGATAGGAAGTCCGGAATAATACGGATTTTTATTATTATTGCCAAGTACCCGTCATATTGAATATATGGAATTATTGATTAATATGATTCGCAATAGAATAAGCAATCATGCCGTGGTATATCATGTGAGATAAAAAAAAATATTCAAATAAACTAGACGTGATACTCATCGTAATGTTAAATGTATGAAAAATGATGGTTTACTCGTGATAGTAAAGGCCTACGCCATTAATTATTGCGATTTTTTTTGTATTAATATGCCTTCACTTGGGAAGGTTGCCAGATAAAATGCAATGAATAAAAATGTCTTTTTGGTTGATTAATTTCTATATCTGCGGCATAAATATATTTCCATAAATATTTACTAACAAGCAGTAGTCGTGCAAATTGAAGGACACACACAAAACTCATGCTTCCAGCAATGTAGTACATACAAATATTTGACTCGTTTTTATAAATTAACTATTATTACTAACTACTGTAAGTATTAAATTTAGAAATAATAATAGAAATTGGAAAGTCCCTATGATTTCATAACTGATAAAACGTATAATCATTAAAACATATTTACATAAAGTGGGGAAATTATATAATGCGGAGAATAATTGTTTTATACATAAACACAGTAAGTAAAATAATACTAAGTATTATCTTTCTTCCCGTGTATAACCGCAATTATCTTCCTCATTATATAAATCAAAAACAAAATGTAATCAATTAACCCTATTATTAACCCCAAGTTCGGTAGACACTTCGATAAAATACTTATTATTAACCATTCACACACACACACACACACACACACACACACACACACACACACACACACACACACACACACACACACACACACACACACATGCACGCAAACACACACACACACGCACGCACACACATACACACATACACACACGCATACATACACACATATACATTCAATATTTAATAATCTTCATATAATTATTTTTGAAAACTTGCCTGTCATTATTCATTATTAAAAGATGAACTGTCTTTTCATTTATTCTACTTTTCTTTTTAAACAAAACATGTTTGGCAGGATTACTTTTATTTAGACTTTTTCCTTTTCTATAAGAACTCTCTAGTCCATAGAAAACTAGACGCCTGACGAAGGGAAGACATCTCGAAATATAGCATCATTGACGCACCACCTGACGCAAGTAAGAACATCCTACATGTAAAATATTGTATACAAAAAAGCGTATGTATATGTATATATGTATGGCTAAGCATATACACAAGAATTGGATAAAAACATATGCATATATGTATGGTTATAAATATGTACACAAGAATTGGATTAAGAAAAATGAAACTGCATAGCTGGTTCCACCAGTATATCTTAAGTTGCGTCAGTTTGAGTTTATCTGTCACACATTTGCATTGTTCTGCCTTCTATAAATTTGAATTTCTTCTTATATACACATTAAACAATGCTTCAAGCAAACTACTTTAACCTATTAGTCATACTAATGGTCATACTAAGCTATTCCAAGCTGAATTAAGTTACATAAGCGACATATCGTGTTCTATTGTTTATATGTACTCATATTTTTAGGTATGATTCGTCGATCAAAATAATCTTTTCTCTTGTGTAGATCACGTTAAGTTATGATTTTCAAACAATTCACAAAAATTATTTCATCCTTTTATTTTGAATTAATTTTGGAATTTATATCATCTATAAAACAAAACTATTTAAAAATTTTTTCATTTTTTTATTTTTATTTTATTTTTTGTTTAAAACATGAACATTTCTTGTTATCTTTGTTTCCTTTAACTTTAAATTAAGCTTGTCGTGTCTTTCATTTTAAAATTGGTACCGTATCAGAATTTGGGGGTAAAAGTACAAAAATATTTAAATCTCGAGAACTCGTAAAAGCCATTATTTATATTAAACGCATTAAAATGAAATTCTCTATATATTTAACGCGTGGAAACGAGTTTTACCGTTGAAAAATGTTACAAATCTTTTACACACATCACAACTATTTATATTTTTTGCTTATTTACGAGTTCTAGTGTGTAAACTATTCTGTACTCTTACCGTTAAAATAAACTTAAAAATCGTTTTAATATATTAAAAGTACGAGCCATGTACAGTAGTGAATTTAATTCCAGTGCGTTTGATATAAATTATGTGTTTTTTGTTTGTGACTTTTTCAGTGTGAATTGTATTTTTACCGATTTGATGGATTTGTTTAAAAACATTAAGTATTTTTGTAACTGTTTTGGTCATGATCCCGAAATAACTTAATATTTTTATATCGTCTGCATCCTTTCTGTCAATTCCATTTTTTTCGCTCTTTCTTCAATTGAGTCTTTATAATTTCTCAGAATCCATTCCACTGACTTTTGAAAACATTTAAATTAGGTTTTGGCTATGTTTATTGCCATTACACCTTTCGTATTTAGGATTATTTCGCTTTTAAATATTTCTTTTCATATGATAACTTCTGGCCACTTCAGTTTTGTTGCCGGTTTATGCTGTGATATCATTGGTTACCTCCCTTGTTGGATTCTATAATCTCCCTTGCCAAAAGAACTCTTTAGTCTATAGATAACTATAGATAGTTATATATGCATATACAAAGCTATTCTAAACTGAATGAAGCTCCATAAGTTGTATAGTTTTCACGTGTTTTTATTACATGTATTTTTACAGAGAAAGTAAAAATGCTCCATTTTTTTGGTTTGCTTGTCGTTTGATGGATTCTGTAAGCCTTAATTCATCTACCCTCATCAGATACACATGTAAAAAACATCCATTTCTTTCTGCTTAAAACAGTTTTCTTATATTTTGTATAATTTAGATTATACAAACTACTGTTCTCATCTTGGATATTATTCTGAAAACGTTTCTGCCGATGTAACCTACGACCTTCTTCACATGTATCTTGTCGATCGCGAGAATTTTCATATCGAATTCAGGAATCTATACGGTATTTCCAACTGAACTCTTTATTCAATCAATGAGGGGACATTGTTCTCGTCCCGTATTCCATATTGATGTCTTAAGTAATTTTGATTTATTCTTAGTGTTGCCTGTAGTGAGAATCGAACTTTCCACTCACAGACGACTATCATTTAGAATCGATTGTACTTAACACCTTTATCCTTTGCACATCGTGTTCATGTAAGCAAATAAAATAAAGGTTCAGTTCCAGTTTTCGTGTGAGTTTCTGAGTTCGAGTTTCTGAGTTCGAAATAAAGATTTTCAAGTTCAGCAGAATGCGGTTGAAGAAGGTCGGAGATTACATCGGCCAAAAAACGTTGCGAGAAATAAAATTCAACATGAGATTAGTAGTCCTAATAATCAAAATGATACACATTAGCAATCGTCATCTAAAAAAATCCGAAACATTTATTTATAGTTTTATTTTTTGCTTGTTTCGTGGAATATGAGTCATTTTCGGTTCATGTCTTTCTCTAAGAACTCTCTGGTCTATAGACAACTAAAAATAGTTATCTATGTAATTCTAAGTTGAATAAAGCTTCGTAAGCTATATCGTGCGCTCGTGTATTTTAGGCATGGCATCAATTCAAATCAGATTTGATATTTTCGTTAAACAATAAGCGACCTTACAGTAATAACCAGTATCCTCACCGCAGCCATTTTGGATTCTAGACTTGTCGCTTAATTTTCCTTTTTCAAAAAATGAAAACGCTTCCAAAACGTTTTATTTCTTTTTCTTTGATTTGTTTTTTCAAATAAAAAATTAACTCTCTTAGCATCTCCGACCATTTGTCATCAGATATCGTCTTTGCCAAGTTTCCTGTTTAAAATGGCTAGTGGTCCGACTCCCCCTTGAAAGCCAACTTCTGACTGGCTCTGTTCCATCATTCCTCGCTGTGCCGTCTCCCACAAACGTTTCTGCATCATGGCGATATTAATATTTTTTGCTTGTAAGAAATCCCTCATGGAGATCATCTCGCCGGAATTGCGTCTATATTCGCTGTCACTATCGTAATCAACGTCCACCACATTGACGCCTTCCGATTTCTTCTGGCTTTGTCTAAGTCCCGGTGTGATGGCGTTCCTCCTTGACCTAAACGTGGGTATTTCCCTGCGACATTGACACCGGCAGTTCAGCTTCCGTAAAATCCAGTTTAAAAATTGTTTTATGATTATTGAAGCAACATTAAAAAGGCTATAAATACAACAGCAGCCGATAATGATAAATATAAAGTTGCCGAGTCGGTAAAGAACGATGTAGTCGTAGTGCGTCTTCTGGCTAACAACGTAATCACCAAAGCCGATAGTTGCGAACGTGACGAAGCAAAAGTAGATCGACTCGAAATAAGTCCAGTTTTCAACAGGTTGGTACATAGCGGAAGCAGAGCAGGCAACCAACACGGCACCTAACAACAAAATAAGCATGACCCAGTAGACTGACGGCTTCCATGCGTCCAGACTGTCCTCTGAAACGACGGACCCTCGTCGATCGCTGTTGTGTATGTCCGAGTCGAGACCTTCTTTTCGCCGCAGACCCCTCTCGTGTAGTTTCTTGAGGATGTGCGCCAAGAAAGTGATTATTCTTTCAAGGAATAAGTTGAAAAATAGGAAGGCACCCGCACAACCGAAAAATCCGTAGAAAATCAGAACCAATTTCCCGCCTCGCGTACTCGGCGTTGTCATTCCAAAACCTGAAAAAAACAAAAAACAAAAAACAAAAACAAAGATTAATAATAAAAAATTTTTTTTTTTTAAAATTAAATTTCAAAACAAGAACTTTTAAATAACCTTTTTCAGACGCAATATTTTGAAATCATCAAAAAGAGAAAAGTGTTTAGAATGGAATAAGGAACATATCTTTTATGGGTTTTACTAAAAAACATTCAGTATATAACGAGAAAAAAGTGAAGATAACATTTAAAAACACCCCCCAAAACAAGAGAAATTTAAAAGATTGCCAATTATATCTTCTAAGTGAAAGCGGCTATCAGATTAGACAGACAGAAGTATTATAAAAAATATTTTGTGTCCTGATACCTTCGTGCAAGGACAATAAATGCAAGAAACAGGGACGTTAATAAAAATACTATTCTGATGAGAAATGAAAAAAGGAAAAAGCCAAGTTATATGCTCATCAACGTTTCTCTAACTTGTGCGTGTGGGCTTGTAGAAAGCATCAGCAGAAGCGAAGGATAGCTAGTATGCAAAGAGATTAGCAGCAGTAAAAAAAAAAAAAAATGGGAAGTGTGCGCGGGAAAAAGAAGGAAAAAATGAGAAAAAAAAATGAAACACGTGATCGGAGAAACAAATTCAGTGCCGAGAAGAACAGATGTGTAAAGACACAGACGAGAAATAGCCGGCTTACGGCCGGCATGAGAGTTGGTATCAAAGAAAATGGACGTGTAAATAGCGAGGAGGAAATTGGGCCAGTTGTGTCCGCCGTGCGATGGGAAGAAAGAGAAACGTTACCAGGCTTAAATAGACATGTGGCAGCGATAGACTTTTTAAGTAGTGATGAAAATAACGCGAGCAAAAACATTTGTAAAAAGCAAAGGTGCTGACCCGGATTTTATTTATTTCCAGATTTGTTTGTTGGGAATCGCCGAAGTAAAGTGCAAGGACCACGTTACATTTAGTCTTTATTGTAAGAGTTTTTCTGGATAAATTAAAGAAAATAAAATACCAGTACTATGTTTGTAAATATATTTTTTGAGAAAAGGGCGACTGTTCTATTTTAAGAACGAAAAAAAAAAAAGAAAACCGTTGGAAATTCAGAAAAGTTTCGAAGAAAGCTATATAAAACATCTTGGTTTCTTCAGAACGATATAACTTTTCTGAATTTGCAGCAACATTTCCTTTTCATAAGTATAAGTTCAAATATTTCAACAACTGTTTTCGTTTTGAAAACAAAGTCATTCTTTTCACAACAAGTGTAATTTCAAATATTTCAACGACTGTTTTCGTTTTGAAATAGAACAAAGACATTCTTTTCACAACTAATATATTTTCTAAATACTAGCAAGTATGTGTGCGTGTATGAATTTCAGACGGCTCAATATTTTTTGAAAGCTGCGTGTTTAAGTGTGTTTTTTGTCATCGTCTATTGTTCTGGACTGTTGTGATGAATTAATGCCACCCTCAATAGTCGATTAGATACTGTATTTTCGTCTACTATACTTTTTGGTGTCGCCACTATTCTGTTTGTATTAGGGACATCCAACCCAAGAATAATTGTTTTTATAGGATGAGAACAAACTTGTGTAGTCCAGCAGAAGAAGCCCCATTGGCACTAATACAGGATGTCAAAAAAGTCACTGAAGCGATAAAAACCTTTGTCATTTTACCATTAATAATAATAATATATATATTTTTTTATTTATTTCAGATATTTTACAGTTAATGTTTTGAAAATTATTTATAGATATGTATAGCATTGAACAACGCACGCAAGTTGTGAAATTGTTTTACCAAAATCAGGGGTCAATTGTTTTGACTGAAAGAGCTTATCGACGACATTTTCATGTAAGAGATAGACTAAATCACAACACAATTCGAAACATTGTGCGCCGATTTGAAGACCAAGGAGCTGTACTTGATCTTCCGCGAGCTGGCAAACCTCGAAACGTCATCACAAACGAAAATAAGGAAAGAATGCGAGAGAGCGTGGAGCAGCATTCTGAAACATTGATTCGACGACGTTCCACACAACTTGGAATATGTCCAAGCTCACTACACAATATTCTGAACAGTTTTAAACTGTTTCTTTATAAAGTGTAGCTTGTTCAACACTTGAAGCATGAAGATTTTCCAACAAAGGTTCAATATGTAGTTCAAATGCAAGAACTTGTCCGAAATGATCTCAATTTTCTGCAAAAGTTGATTATGTCAGATGAAACCCATTTTCATTTGAATGGATTCGTTAACACACAAAATAACAGATTTTGAGGCTCTAGAAAATCCAAGAGCAATTCATCAAAATCAGTTGCATTCCATAAAGTGCACTGTATGGTGTACAGCAACGGAGTAGAAGATTATTGGACCTTATTTTTTTGAAGATCACGATAAAAATGCTGTTACTGTTTCTGGAGAGAGATACCGGACTATGATTACAGACTTCGTGCGGCGACAAATTCAAAAATAGGCTCGAATTATGGTTTTAACAAAACGGGCAGCTTCCCATGCAATGCGTTGGCGACAACATTATCTCTCGCTATGGCAATGTCAAATGGCTACGACGTTACCTACGACTTTTTTTGTGGGGATATCTTAAAGAAAGAATCTATATTAACAAATCACAAACCCTGCAAGAATTGAAGGAAAACAGTAAGAACGAGATAAGAGAGTTAAATCGCAATCCAGAGATTCTGCAATCTGTCATGAATAATGTTTTGAAAAAAGCACAAATATGCGAAGCTGAAAATGGGCAACACTTAAAAGACATTTTTCATAAATAAGGATGTTTTGAATTTTGCATTTAAAAAAATAAATTTCCCAATGTCTTTCGGACTGTATTAAAATTACAAAAAGATATCATAAAAAAATAAAGCGTCTATTTAAGTTCATAACCATTCAGTGACTTTTTGGACACTCTGTATATCCAGAGATCAACTTTGCGTTTGCAGTGGAGAGCGTGACACGTGACTTGTAGTTTTCTCGAAAAAGAATGGAAATAAAGACAATATAAAAATATAAAAATATAAAAATATACAGTCAAAGGCAAAAAATACAAAACAAAAAAGCAAACAAAGAAACAACAAAAAGTATTTTCCTTATTCATTTGATGAAAAAGTTTAAACCGACATCCTTTATTTATTCTCTCGCTCTACTCTCCCCTCTCTCTCACTCTCTCTCTTTCTCTTAGTGATGAGACGATTCCAATATTTTTTCCGATTCCGATACAAGAACCGATTCCGTACTAAATTCCCAATTCCGATACAATTACGATTCCAATTATTTATAAGTCTCTAAATATTTAACTGTAGACTCCGATTACCGTAAAAAACAAGTAAAATGTGCAGATATTTTCTGAAACATAAAAATACGTTTGTGGAGGAAAATCTGTAAAATTTTTTTTTAAGTTTAAAATTGATGAATGTTTTTTATTTTATCATTACTACTTACAGTGGAAAAATTTATTTAAAACAAAATCAGATAAAAAAAAAAAAAAGACGGCAATTAAAGGATTCGTTTTTGGCATCGGAAAATAGGCACCCATTTTTTTCCGATTCCAATACTGATCGGATAACCCCCAAAAGTTCCAATTTTTGTGATTCCCAATTCCGATTCCGATTAATTGTGCGAACGCTACACACACACACACACACACACACACACACACACACACACACACACACACACACACACACACACACACACACACAAAATAAGTGGATAGTCCTTGATCCGTGGAGTTACTTGTAGTTTCATCAAATACTTTTGCAAGCAAAATCCGATCCCGCATTTTGCGAAATCCTACCCTCTGATGACAAGGAAAGTATTTCTTCGAAACTCCGCGGATTAAGGACTATCCACTTATTTTGTGCTCCCTTTTTAAAATTAAATATGTTTTAAACTCTTTTTCAAAGTGTTTTTTTAATATGTTTTATTAACTACTCGTACTTGTTCTTATTATAAGCTCTATTTCTTATTTGGTTTTATCGAGTTTTTACATCTGGTTGAGATTACTTTCTTTAATATTTATAATATACTTTAATTTTGCCATCTTGGATTATTTTGGTAAACTTAACTGTAATACTTATTATATATATATATATATATATATATATATATATATATATATATATATATATATATATAGGGGGACCCCAAAAAAAACAGAGGACATTCAATTGTCTTTCAGAGCATTTTACAGTCAACGTAGAAAAAAGGCCAAATACCCTACTGTTTTGATGTGATGTTTTGAATATAATAAACTAGTTATGACCAAAGTTTCATTTCATTCGGACAAAACACTAAGAAACAAGGCCTAATTAGAGTTCGGGCCCGTTTTTTTGGTCACCCTGTATATATATATATATATATATATATATATATATATATATACACATATATATATATATATATATATATATATATATATATATATATATATATATATATATATATATATAAGAAGAAAGAGAGAGTAAGAAAGATTTTGTAAATTCTACTCAAACCTATCCCCAGTTAATATCGACTTTCAGAGTTTTTCGGAATACATGAACATATGTAATTCCATCTTTCTTGATACTTAATATCCACGAGTTCACCTTTACTAACTTGCGGTCACTTTTTGTCTGTGGAAGAATAAAGTCGCCTTTTTTTTAAGAAACAAAATGGATACGGTCATTATGACTTACTTGTGAATAGCTGAAAAGCACGCCAACAATGGATAAAAGATTGCAATTATAACGCCAAAAATTTCATTCCTGACATCTCTTTATATCACGTTTCAAAAGATCGTATTCATCTTTATTATCAACTAGCGGATCTGTGGAGCGGCGTTGCCCGGGAAAATGGAGGAAACTAAGAATTGCAACCCCAGAAATAAATGGATGTATAATATGAAAACTAGATTTTTAGCCTGTTAAAACCGGGCAAATGTTATAGCCCATTGACTTAGAATTGGTACTTTATTAAATATTTATTATAACTCTGCATCGAACATGTACAATAACAACAATAATAATAACAATAATAATAATAATAACAACAACAACAACAACAACAACAATAATAATAATAATAATAATAATAATAATAATAATAATAATAATAATAATACAGAAAGCTCTTTTAAAGAAACCAACAAAATGTGAGTTTATGTCTTTTTTTAAAAAACAAAAAAAAGTTAAATGTTACTTCGAATTTATTTCAGAAAACAGCCTTTGTTTCGATATAAACGTATAATTCTGTTTGCCAATTCAAATTTAATGAAAATCCTCTAAAAATGAATGCAAAAATATCCAGACAGGCAACAGGCGAATTATCTAGTTAAATGTTTGTTCGAATTTATTACAGAAACCAGACTTTTTACCGATATTGACGTAGAAATTTCCAAAGCGGCGGGGAAAATTGCCTTCCTCCTCTTTTCCCATACAACATTTCCAGCGGTTAAGCAGTATGGTGTAAGGTAGACCTATCTCCAAACGCCCTCTTTCAGACTATTATTTCCGACTTTTAGTTAATTTTTTTCATGTCCCATATGTATGTGTGATAGTGCACGATACCTCTTGTATACATGGGAGCTTTACACTATCACTGCATCAGAACCACAGGTAAAATAATTCTGGGCCTGGTGTTGCCACAAACACCAAAATATGGAAAATGTTAATTACAAATAATCCAAACCATGGGACCCAGAAGAAAGATCTGGGTGTTATGATCGGCAGGCGCTTCTTCAGTAGCCAGCAGGAGGGCCCCGGTCGTCATCCTGCGAATGTTGGCCAACTTTCTAGTTCCAGAAACTCAAATAACATGGACGCTGAACAGGTAAGTATAACCTCTAATTTCAGGGAACAAAATGATACGGAACAAAGACAGCACAGCCATGATAACCATCAAAAGGAAAAAAAAAAACGAAGAAAGAAATGGACAACAAAAGAGAATAGACTCGTAATGGAATGCTATTATAGAAGTCATCCTAAATATAGATATGGAGGTTATCAGAAATGAATGAAAGAACTATGGGATCTATGCAGTGACTACCATACGACAGAATAAAGAATTGCAGACCAAGCAAGACTGATACTCAAGAAAGGTTGGCTCTCTAAACTAGAACTAACAGAAATTCAGCGAAAAATAAATGATGAAAGTGAACAAGAAGCATCCCCCAACGAAACCGCACGTAGAGCAACCCCACAAGTTGAAGCCTCACAAGTAAAAACACCAAAGGCCCAGGACCAACAAAGAACGAAGTCTACAAACGTGGAAACCGAGAACAATGAAACAGAACTAACAGAGAATGAAGCAAATGAAATAAATAAAATAATACAGCTGATGAACGAGGAAAAATCAAGAGCAGAAGAAATTAAAAACAGAAACAGAGAAGATTAACAAACTCCTCCTATATATCCCAACAAATACAATCACAGACTTCAAAAACCTGATTTACGCAGGCGCCAAAATGGTAAGTATGAAACTCAAATCAGAAAAACAACCGGGGACAAGTGGACCGACAAAATCTGGATGGGAAATAAGACTAGAAACCCAAATACACAAACATAAAAAAGAAACCAAAATGATCAACAGGCAGAAAGCAATGTGGAGAAAACGGAATATTGGAAATGTAACTGACAGGGAGAGGCTAAACAAGAAACATGAAGAACTGGACCAAAAAATAAAAGTAAAAGAAGCGAGATTGACACGATATAGATATAAATCTGAACAATACAAACAAAACAACATTTGAAACTAATGAAAGCCAATTCTACCAAAATGTGAACGGAGGAAAAACAAAAACAGAACAACCAAACCCGACAGAAACAAAACTCTACTGGAGTAAAATATGGGAAGAGCAACGAGATCACAATAGAAATGCCGAGTGGCTGAAAGACATGAAAGAAGAGTTACAACAAATCGAAGAAGGAACAGTGAATGAAATCAGCAAGGAAACCCTTAAGAAAACCACAGGAACAATGGCAAACTGGAGAGCACCAGGGCACGACGGGATACATGCATACTGGTTAAAAAAATTCACAACCTTACATGAAATGCTAGCCCTAAACCTGAGAAGATGTATACAGGAAGCAAGCGCACCAGACTGGATGACAAAAGGTAGAACCACACTGCAACAGAGGATACGGAAAAAGGAACCGTCCCTAGCAACTATAGGCCAATCACATGCTTACCAACTATGTGGAAGATACTAAAAGCACAACCGAGGGAACAAATCTACCACTCTCTGAATAACCGTGGACTCATCCACGAGGAGCAGAAAGGATGCCAAAAAGGAAAAAGAGGAACACATGACCTGTTATATATAGATCAAAAGATCCTAAAGGGGGTAAAAAGGAGGAGAAAGAATTTAGCCATGTGATGGATCTACTAAAAAAAAAAAAGCGTACGACAGGATCCCTCAAGCATGGATAATAGAATGCCTAAAAATGTATAAAATACCAAGCGGGATCACCAACGTAATAGAAAATGCAATGAAAACACGGAGACTGGAATTGACAGCTGATGGACAACACATAACAGAAATTAACATACAAAGAGGCATCTTCCAAGGAGACTCACTCTCACCACTACTGTTCATCATAGCCATGATGCCCTTGAACAGTATTCTGAGAAAGTGCTAAGCCGGATACAAGTTCTTCAATACCACCTGATGTACATGGACAATCTGAAACTTTTTGCAAGGACCGAAAAGGAGGTAAAGACACTAATTAACACTACCAGGATCTTCAGCCAAGATATCCAAATAGAATTTGGAATGGAAAAGTGCGCACAATTAGTTATAAGAAAGGGAAAACTGGAAACGACAGAAGGCATGGAACTACCCAACCAAACAGAAATGAGGTCACTGGGGGAACAAGATGACTCTAAATACTTGGGAATTCTGGAAGCGGACACCATCAGAGCAACAGAAATGAAAGAGACAATTGGAAAGGAATACCTCAAGAGAACAAGAAAACTCCTGGAAACGAAATTATATAGCAGAAACTTAATAAAAGGTATACATACATGGGCAGTATCACTAGTAAGATACTCTGGACCGTTTATAGGGTGGAGAAAAGAAGAACTGAGACAACTCGACCAGAAAACCAGGAAACTCATGACCATGAATAATACATTACGCCCAAAGGACGATATTGACAGACTCTACGTGAAAAGGAAAGATGGCGGGAGAGGACTGATCTGTATAGAAGACTGCGTGAAGGACACAAAAAAGAACTAGAGAAATACATAATGCAAAACACTGAAAGCGAGAGACACTGAAAAAAAACCCCCAACAAAACAGAAAACAGAGAGACAAACGACAAAACGAGAAAAGAGAAATGGGAAGAGAAATAACTCCACGGAAGATTCATAAGAATGATAAAAGATGAGAATAACGAAAACATCTAGACATAGATGCGAAAAGGACATATAAACCGAGAAATTTAATCTCTAATAACTGCAGCACAAGATAACTCGATAAGAAGCAACAATATCAAAGCAAGGATCGATAAAACACAAGAAAACAACAAATGCAGACTATATGGACAGAGAGACGAAACGATAAACCATATAGTAAGTGAATGCAGCAAACTGGCCCAAAGAGAATACAAAAACAGGCATGACCAAGTGGGGAGGGCGGTACACTGGGAATTGTGCAAACGACTGCATTTTGAGTGTACAGACAAATGGTACAAGCATAAACCTGCAACAGCACTCGAAAACGAGAACCACAAAATCCTATGGGACATGGACATACAGACGGACAAACCCATCCAAGAAAGAAGACCAGATGTTGTAATAATTAACAAGAAAGAAAAATCCTGTCAAATCGTAGACTTTGCTGTCCCAGCTGACCACAGGGTGAGTATGAAAGAAAAGGAGAAACGAAGCAAATACACAGAGCTAGCCAGAGAGTTAAAAGGGATTTGGATGATGAAGAAAATCAAAATAGTACAGATAATAGTAGGAGCACTAGGAACAATTCCGAAAAACTTCGAAAAAAGAATGGCAGAAATTGGAATCAGAGGAATAACTGCAAAAGTACAACGACTAACTATAATGAAAACGACTGAAATATTAAGGAAACCCTTGAATGCGGAGAATAATACAAGAAGACAATATAACGAATAAGCGTTACAGGGAATGAAGAACACCTAAGTTGCATATCTACAAGTTCTACACCCCCATCATGCATCCCCTCATTGTTTCATCACCGTTCCCCCCCAATAAAAAAAGTGATACCAAAGAGCCGAGAAGGGTCAAGAAGGACTGAAAGACTGAGGAGCGAGCGCTAGCCAGACCTCGGCTGGACAAGCGTAAAGAGAACTGGGACCTTGGGGAGGCTGAGTGACACTGAAATTCCAGTATAAACCAATGGTCACTACCAGCGAGAAATCAATGGTAAGCGGCTGTTGCGATGATGCAAATACATTTGAAAATGCTATCGAAGGAGGTGGAAAGAGCTGGACGTCTGGGGAGAATGGTTGTCATTCAGTTTCCAGAGAAAACCACAGGTTTCCAATCAGATCGTTTGTTGACTTGTGTGAAAGCTCCATGTGAGCCGATAATAATAATAATAATAATAATAATAATAATAATAATAATGATAATGATAATAATAATAATAATAATAATAATAATAATAATAATAATAATAATGCGCTTATTGCCACCCAAATTTCAGTGAAGACCAATGGTTGCTGCCAACGAGAAATTAATGGTAAGCGGCTATTGCAATAACACAAATTCTTTAGCAAAGGTTATCGAAAGAGATGGAGAGTACTCGAAATCTGGGGATACTTATTGTCACTCAGACTCCAGAGAACATGCAGGTTGTTCTCACAGAGAAATCTTTGATGATGGCGTGTGTGACTACTATTAGTGAGTAAATAATAATAATAATAATAATAATAATAATAATAATAATAATACGTACTCAGATGCCAGGGAACACCACAGATTGTTCTCAAAGAGAAATCTTTGATATTAACTTGTGTGAAAACTCCTAGTGAGTTAATATTAGTAAGATGATGATGATGATGATGATGATGAAGAAGAAATGATTGTATATAAATTCATAAATAGAACTGATTTAAAAAAAAAAACGAGACAAAATAGTGGTGGTGGGGGAATATTCTTTTGTTCCTTTTCTTTTTACTCTATTTGCACGCATCACTGATATAGAGTTCCGGTTGTATGTAATCAGAAAAGATTACGTCCTTCCTCGAATGGCTGAATTAATGAGTTTATGAATGAATGAAATCAATTGCTAACCCACCGAACGAATGACTATTTTAACTGTTTGCTTTCGTTCGTAGTAATTCGTCCTGCTTGATCGGAAGTCGCGTAACTTAAATGGCAGCGAGATGCAGACAAATGGCTGCCAAGAAAGTCGTCTTTGATTGCTGGCGTACGACATCGTTCTGTAGCGGAACGAAAGGGGCCCAATCAGTGTTACATAATTCATAGTAACGTTGGAGCCGCTTTGTTTAACATGGTTAATAAGCGCTTTCTTAGGTCGAATTCTGAAACATCTAATATATATAGCAAAGTCAGTAGGTTACCCGAATTTACACTGGGTGACATGTACCATTGCATTTGACGAATCAATATTTGATTCTACCTAACCAGTGAATTACGGAAGCATTAAGATAAAAAAAATTCAAATCGATTATATTAATTTCATATTATATCCGATCCTATAATACACATCCGGAGATTAGCCGTTAATTTAATTGCGTAATCAACAGATATGATTATCTAATTTGGTTTGTTAAAATTGATGTGTTATAAATTGCGTATAAACCCATTTCGTTAAGTACGTACTGTAATTAGAAAAAGTTGCACCGACTTTATATTTCATGCGGAAATAGCTTGTAATTAAAAAAGAATTCTTGTCAGCGTGCGTACGACATTCTAAATTCCCTTTTTAATTTTGTTCCAAGAACTCAACTTACGTTCCTTCTCGACTTTAGTCTTTTTATAATGTGTGTTTGGGGGCGAAACATCATTGATATGCAAATCAGTGCACATAAAACTACACCCCCCCATGATCTTTAAAGATCATTTCACACAACCCTGTGCCTAAATCGACACTACTAGCCTCTCAAACACCACTAGACACCGATGGCCTCTCAAACACCACTAGACACCGATGGCCTCTCAAACACTTCTAAACTTTACTTAAACACAAAAAGTCAGTTGAATCGCAATTCTTCATTATACGACGAAAATTAGAATAAGTTAGACTCGAATCACATTTCAACCTTTCAATTCACGACGCTTTCAATTTTCAAAGTTCGACGCGAATCGTTTAATATTTCCATTTCTCGACGCTTTCAATTTTCAAAGTTCGACGCGAATCGTTTAATATTTCCATTTCTCGACGCTTTCAATTTTCAAAGTTCGACGCGGATCATTTAATATTTCCATTTCTCGACGCTTTCAATTTTCAAAGTCCGACGCGGATCATTTAATATTTCCATTTCTCGACGCTTTCAATTTTCAAAGTTCGACGCGGATCATTTAATATTTCCATTTCTCGACGCTTTCAATTTTCAAAGTTCGACGCGAATCGTTTAATATTTCCATTTCTCGACACTTTCAATTTTCAAAGTCGACGCGGATCATTTTGATATTTCCATTTCTCGACGCTTTCAATTTTCAAAGCTCCAACTTTCGTCTTGGTCGAACCGACTTTATATTACATGCCGAAATAGCTTGTAATTAAAAAAGAATTCTTTTCAGTATTCGTACGACATTCTAAATTCCAACCTGCTCAATTCAGTTCCAAGAACTCGACTAGCCTGCCCTCTCGACTTTAGTCTATTTATAACGTATTTTTGGGGACGGAGCTTCATTGATATGCAAAGTACATTCTTCTTTTGTATTAAATGCTTTGCTTATTCAAAAAAGATACCCATGAGATAGATAGATAAATAGATAGATAAACAGGTTTTGTTTCATCATTTAATACATTCGCATGAGGAACTCGTTTATCTACCACACCGACTTTCTTTTCTCCCTCCATGTGTTTAGCGTCAAGTTGAATTTTCATGGACAGGACTATTTTTTGTCAGGACTTCGCGTCTATAGAAAAAAATTCCATCGAATTGCTTTCCTGTTGACAAAAACCTGATCGTCTTTAAGCTCAGTGTTGACATATTATTGTTAAAAACCACCCGAAGCTCATACCAATAATCAATGTTAATGCTCTTACAGATTCTATCGTCTTTCAGATGGCCATCATTTTAATTTCATTAAGCCTTATCCTCAAATGGGTTTTAGCCTCTATAAGTGGTGATTCATTAGTAGAAAAGATACATAGTGTTACAAAAGGAAGAAAAGTACCTGAGAAATATGAGAAGTTTCTGTCAAAAACATGTAACATTTACTTTAAAGATCATAATCAGAGAAAAGACGCGCCTCCCAAAGATATATATTCATAAGTATGCCCCTCACACATATATATATATATATCTATATATCTATATCTATATATATATATATATATATATATATATATATATATATAGACTACCAAAGTAATTCATAGATATCTTAAAATACCTATAGCGAATAACAAGAGCATAATCATATATTCAACTGATAAAGGTGGTGGTGCAAAAATAATGTCGTTTTTTGACGTGAAGTATAACGTCAAAAAATGATATGATTTTGCACCAACCTAATAAAAATGAAAAACACATATTTAGAAAAAAATATCGACACTATTAGCAGACAAACTACATACACCAACACTGACTAAAAAACCGTACACAAAAGCGTTGCAACTTTTAAAAAGTCTTAAAAAGCTTATAAAAATATTCATATTAAATACCACCCCAATATTCCTAGATTATATGGCCTCCCCAAAATGTACAAATCGGATATCCCTATGCGCCCTATAACATCTTACATCAATAACGCCACATACAAAATTGCATGAGCCATATCCAACATCCTAACTCCACTAATAGGCAATATCAGCATCTCCCATATAAAAACTCTGGAGATTTACTCAACAAAATAATAAAAAAAACGTTAATATACATAATAAAATTATAGACAGTTTAGATATAACAACATTATACAATAATATCTCATTAAAAATGTTGAAATTTACTCTAAAAATGTCAACATTAAATTACGTTTTCCTATCGACACCTTTATAAAAATGATTAGACGTATAACTGACATGAATCATTTTCAATTCAATACTATATTTCTACAAGCAAAGTTTCGGTCTTCCTATGCGTAATTCTCTTAGTGGAATACTAGAATCTGTCCCTTTCAAGTTTACATTACCTTGAAACAAACTTTAAATATATTAACATTTTAATTTTTCTTCCTGAAAAGACGCACGTAGATATTATTCAAAACAAATTAAGCTCAGTCGAACCCGACATGACGTTTTCCTATGAAACATAGAACAATCACTTAATACAATATCTGTGCATTCTTATAAAATCCAACAATAAAAATATCCATCAAAGTTTGAAGCAAAACTACATACAAGAATGTTTACATACATATCCACTCACACCATAATAACTAAATAAAGACATGATAACCGATTTCTTCCTACGTGCATTCAAAATTTGTTGTCCAGGATTTCTGGATGAAAAAGTCAAACACAAAAAGAAACTTTGAAAACATTGAAATACCCCATATATTTTACAAAGAAAAAAGCCACACATATTTTCCAGAATAAAAAAGCAAAAATTATATACATCAGAAATTTCTCTCATAAACTGGCATCTACTACCCATTCACGCTATTAGTATAGCAATTTGTAACACTCTAAACAAGCTAGGAATCCCAATAATGTAAACAAGATCACAAACTATAAAAAAACATTAAAAGCAACATACATTTCCAAAACAAACCCATAGCCAATGCAGATATATATATACAGTCCAATGCCATAATTGCATCATATATACGTAGGTGAAACTCAATGTGAACTAGAAAAAAGTCTCAATAAACATAAAAAGATATGAAACATAACGATACCGTTCATTGCAGTATGATGAGTCTTTTAACTTCAAGCAAGCAAAAATCGTTATTTTAAAAACAAATCTCGACGAAGTCTTCTTGAATAAGTGCTTATCGTAAACGCAAACACAACTAAACAGTACTAGGATTTCTACAATTTAATACGTAAACGCATATAAAAAGAACAGAATTTAAATTTAGAAACACTTACACGATAAAAAAAGATTACTTATAACAATTTATATATTAATTATGTATATAGCCAATAATAATTAATACATATACTCAATAATTAAATAACAAAAAAAACATATACATTTCATTTCAATTCCACTCAACATTTGAATTATAACGGATATATTTATTCCAACAAAGAACATGAAATGCATCATATCTTTTTTGAATATATAAATGGCCATATGACGTTAAGAAAAGAAAATCTCACTCATTCCACAATGCTATCCACATTTTGAATGTCAACGACTTTTTCGTTCGAAAATAGAACAAGGCCCTGTCGGTGGGGCATTAGAATACGCCGACTGCCCCCCCCCTGCGGAGGGTAAAAGTCCCTCAATGGGGGTCCTGGATATGACCTTAAATTATATCCAGTGGTGAGGCCCAGCTTGTGGGCTTTGTGGAGTGTGGAGCCACCCTTTAATTACCATTGCTCCCAGGTCCATTCTGACCCGGAGTGGTAGTACCTGTTAGGGTCCCAACTATGGGTTAAATAGAAACCTACGTTAAAGCAACAAATATATTCTATTAAAAATTTTTTTTCTTTAAAATCTTTGGATTCGGCATTAAATAACCCGAAAAGGGTTGATATGCCGTAAAACAAAAACAACCAACCAACCAAAAATAGAACAAAGATATCCTTTCCACAAGTATTTTTCAAACATTGTACTGGTATTATATTTTCTTCAATTTAATAAATCCAAGGAAGTCTTGAAATAAAGACGAAACGTTGATAAACATATAACTTTTTTTTATCTTTCCATCTCGTCAGAATATTATTTCTTTATTCTCATAACACACACACACACACACACACACACACACACACACACACACACACACACACACACACACACACACATATGTATATATATGTATATATATATACACATATATGTGTGTATATATATACATATATATATATGTGTGTGTGTATATATACATATATATATATGTATAAATATACACACACGCACACACACACATATATATATATAGATATGAATAGATAAATTATGAAAGAGATATTCAGAAGAGAAAGAAATATTGGAAGAGAGAGAGAGAGAGAGAGAGAGAAAGAGAGAAAGAGAAAGAGAGGAGAAGTCAGTTAAATAAACGTGAATATCGGCTAAAAATATAAAAACTGTGAGTTATAGATGTCAACCATTTTTTTTATTCATTTGTATTTGTTTGCTGTACACTATATAATCTTTAAAGTGGTTTTCAAAATTGTATGAAAAAGAAATATCTGCCTTCGGAAGACAAACAAACAAACAAACAATAAACAAAACTCATTTGCACACTCAACCTTGCAAATGATTGATATCACCAAAAATACAACTGCTCATTAAATAACTATTTCTGCAGATGGAGGTTAAAGCTGCGAGGAAAATCGATAGATTTATGTTTTTTGGGTCTAAAGTTTCTTCTAACTCATTGCTTGATCTACCGTATTCGTTTCCGACATTTATTTGCTAATATATCATAAGGGTTCTTTTTGCCAGGGTATTACTTTACGTATATAAAACCACACACACACACACACACACACACACACACACACACACACACACACACACACACACACACACACACACACACATATATATATACATATATATATACATTTATACATATATACATATACACACATATATATACATATATATACATATATATATATAGATATATCTATACATATATATATTATGGCTATGTAAAGACTAAATTTAAACTTGTTCGAAAACATTATTTATTTTAGATTGTGAAATTAAAAAATAAAAATGAATGCGTCAGCTGACCGGTTTCGAAGCTCGCTCAACAGAGCTAAAATCAAGCTTAATTACGTTTTAAAAAGAAAAGGGGGGAACAATGAATCGGAGATGAAAAGGTAGGGGGAATATATGTATATACAAAAAGGGGGGGATGGATTAATTATTAAATAGAAACTAGATTAAGCCCTAAGAGATTCTCTTTTTGTTTGCAAAGAGAAGGTCTCAGAGTCTTAATATATACAGTTTCTAGAATTTTAAGATGATAAAGAGAGCGCGACTTACTAAGGATGAAAAAAAAATCCGCACTAAAATACACATATATACATATATACATACATATACCAATATATAAGCATAAAACAAAATACAAGAGCATGTAAGGCAGCACAAAATGTGCACATCAACATACTTATGCATTATATGGACAGGAATGTACATACACATATATACATATATATATATATATATATATATATATATATATATATATATATATATATATATATATATACGCGGGTTTTTTATATTCAAAAGTAATGGACTAATGAATTCAACGAGGTTGTTAGATAGTGTTCAATAAGAAGAGCTGATAATACTTGTTTATTGTTATATAAACATGCTCACATCCCGCTGCTACAAATAGCCACTTGTTTCAATCAAACAACAGATATCATCAGGCAGCGACTTGACTATTCAAAAGTTCAATGAATCTCATTTCATTTTCATTTAATTATTAACTAATATTACTTTTATTGATTTTATTATTATTATTATTATTATTATTATTATTATTATTATTATTATTATTATTATTATTATTATTTATTTATTTATCTTTGTTTGTCCCATCTTTATTGAGGGAGAGACGGGGTTTACTCACCATTAAAAAGCCGACATTGTCTCTAACTCTGCCTTCTTGGGTAGTTTATTATTATTATTATTATTATTATTATTATTATTATTATTCACTAATAATTACATTATTTTTACCGTTTAACAATTTCATTTCTATTCCATTATACATATTGAAATCAATTGCGTCTCATTTTTGCCGTTTGAATTAAACGCTTTTACGTTGAAACATTAAAAAAAAAACAAACAATCTTCTTCCACAAACGGCTAAAATAATTCACGTGAACTTTTTCGAACGTGATTGCTAGGAATGAACGCTGTCCACACTACAAATCTCCAGTTCTTTCAAGGGTTTTCTTTTTCTTTTTCATTTCGATACTTTTTTATGACCAAGAGCGGAGGTCCGCTTGAGATATAAAAAATAACAATAAAATATTAAATACAAATAGTAACATCATTTTTCATGCTTCAAAAACCCCTCATAACCTTTAAATCATATATATTCATATATACATATACATATATAGACACACACACACACACACACACACACACACACACACACACACACACACACACACACACACATACATATATATAAGATAAAATTCGCTTAGGTTAAAGCATTTATTATTTTAGATAGCCAATTCCCCCAGGGAACATCAAAAAGA
The DNA here is from genome assembly GCF_053919585.1 of Euprymna scolopes. Taxonomy (NCBI): domain Eukaryota; kingdom Metazoa; phylum Mollusca; class Cephalopoda; order Sepiida; family Sepiolidae; genus Euprymna; species Euprymna scolopes. The sequence continues at coordinate 6,361,028 of NC_136517.1, forward strand.
TATTATTAATTTCAGTAGAAAAAAAAAAGCTTTAAAAAGATTTTTTATTATCCATGTAGCAGAGCGGGGACTATATAAAATCTATCTATATCTATAAAATGCACATGTCTCAGTTGCTTTCCGTTTTTTTTTACTTCGTTTTTTTAAAAGGAATTTAGCGTTACGTTTCCACTTACGGTATTTCTGTTCGTAATAAATAAGAAGTAATTAATGAAAATCTAATATGTATGCGTATTTTACGACCGGGCAACGTTGGGCGGCCTGCTAGTATATCTATAAAAGTGAGAATATGTGTGTTTGAGGACACTTCTCAACCTATATAATCAACGAATTTTTACTCTACAGACTTGAAATTTGGTAGGAAGGATATTCAGACATGTGGAAAGCATTTCAATTAGTTTTCATCCGGAAAAAGGGCTGTTATGCGGTCAAAATTGAACAATTGGTACATGAGAGCAATTGGATTTTTATCTGTTTGCTAGCAGTTGAACAAATGTGTATGCGTGAATAATTTACATTACAGATTACTTAGTTTAAGAATAAGTAGTTAGGAAACACTTTTTAAAGATCGTGTCATGCTGATGTAATGGTTATCGTATTTATTTTTAAATTAATTGAATGACTAATATTTGATATATATGTATATATATATATATAGGATGACTCCCCCTCCCCCCCAAAAAAAACGTGCCCCAACTATAATTAGGTCCCGTTTCTTAGTGTATATGACATGCATTTTATCTTAATACTTTATCTAAATACTTTCGAATCTAGTTCGGTCCAACAGCACTAATAAAACGTAAACAACGAAACACGTGTCCATGGATATTTACATTAAATATATATATACTAGCACGTCGCCCTGTGTTGCATGGTCTTAAAAATAGCTTAAATATGACGTTTTATTTACGCAGACTTCCTATTTATTATAGAGACAATTCTTTATTGGTTATTATATTGTACCCAATATATAGTAGTGATTTCAGAAGTTTTTAAAACATATCACATGTGCCAACTTATAAATGTATATTTACACATGCATACAAAACCAATTTAAGTCGACTTACGCTTGCTAAGTTCCAAGTGTGTGTGTGCATGCGACATTCTCACTTTTGGTTGTTGAATACTTTTTCTGAATGTTCGCTATGAATTCCCGCCGATATATTATTTATATCGGCTTATCCTTTCAATTCTTGTTAATTGTCATTGGTCTGGAGCAAAGATGCTAGTTTACGAAATACAGTCTGACTTTGTAACTGGGTTCTGATCTCCAGACCAGCAGTAATTAATCATTTCTACATTGATGATTGCATTAGCATGAAACGCTAGCACCTGTAGATATAAAAATGATTGTTAATGAATATTATTAAGAATATTATATATATATATATATATATATATATATATATATATATATTATTTTTTAAAAAGAGAATTATGCACTGAGACTAGTTTCGACTTATCAGTGTGGCTGAATCTATCTATCTATCATATATATATATATATATATATATATATATATATATATATAGAGAGAGAGAGAGAGAGAGAGTGAGAGAGAGATTCAGCCACTCTGATGAGTCGTAGACGACGAAAATAGTGTCAGTGGATAATTATATTTAAAAAGTATATATATATAACCTAACGTTTACAGGGAATATGAACTGGAATATATACATTGTAACCTAACGTTTACAGGGAATATGAACTGGAATAGATACATTGAGAGCATTGCCAAGGCTGCTGCAAGAAAGGTTGGCTCCCTCTACCGTGCTAGAAAACTACTTACGCCTGCCAGTATCCTATACATCTATAAGGCAACCATTCGCCCATGTATGGAGTACTGTTGTCACATCTGGGCTGGTGCATCTGCTGCTTGTCTCTCGCTCCTGGACAGGGTTAAAAAAAGAGTCGCCAACCTGATAGGTCCTGAACTGTTATCTAGGCTTCAGCCTCTGTCCCATCGACGAGATGTTGCATCCCTCTGCCTGTTCTACAAATACTTTAATGGTGAATGCTCTGACGAACTGCAAACACTTGTACCTCCCCGACGTAACTACCCCCGACAAACCCGACAAGCTACTAAGTCTCATCCCTTTACAGTAGAGATCCCTAGGTGCAAGAAAGCCTTTTACTCCAATAGTTTCTTCCCCAGAACTGCGGGTCTTTGGAACTCCCTTCCGGGATTCTGCTTTCCCAACTGCAATGATATGCAGAAGTTTAAGTGTAATGTTAACAAACATCTTTCTACTCTTCTCCCCTCATAATGACCCCGCTAATTAATTCCCTAATAGTAGCCCCCTGCTTCAAAGTGGCACTGTGCCTTGTTTGGGGTGAAAATTGAATAAAAAAAATATATATATATTCTGTTTAAATTTATTGACAAACTTTATTATTATGATATCGATTGAAATGTAGCCAAATTTATACCGTATGCGCAGAATGTTTGAATAGTGTTCAATTCTACGCATATGTAAACATCTGGCGGTCATATAACTAAAGAAATTAAAAAGACTTCGTCAAGTAAAAGATATAAAGGTGATTAAACTGCTACTGAGTAATCAACATCATTTCTAAATTGGCTGACGGCAAAACAACATTAGATTTACCTTAGATTATTGGCAGATAACAGCAAACGGTTAGGAACTTCATTGCAGTTTTTAATTACGTCTATAAGAGAGCCGGGTACGGTTATCATGAACAATTACTAGCTTTTCCATGTCTCGTACCGGTTTCAATATGCAAACAAAGGGAACCTATAGCTGGTATCCTTCATTAGACGCTCTCCAATCTCTCCCCATGTTCTGCCTTTTCGTAGTCTGGTAAAAGAAACCAATTACAGATGACCTTTTTGGATTTTGAACGGACGGTACTAATGCTGACCTGATCTTTTGTAATATGCGCTCATACTCTCTTTCTCTCTCTCTCTCTCTCTCTCTCTCTCTCTCTATATATATATATATATATATATATATATATACATATATTTATGAAGTTTTGAAAATATACATGGCAATTAAGCTGCGTGAGGATTCGTCGGGCTAATGCAATAGCCTGATGAATTCTCATGAGGATGAAACGCGGAAAATTCTGTGTATCTTAATTGCCATATATATTTTCAAAACGTACTACCTAGCTTTATTTACACATCAGGTACTGTCGAAATTATTTACGTAACGTTTTATGTAGATAGATAAAATTATATATATATATATATATATATATATATATATATATATATATATATATATATATATATATATAAGGAACTTTGTATGTATGTGTGCATGAGAGTTTATTTCCTATGAACTCGAAAACGGTTGGACCGATTTTTATTATTTATCACGAAGATACTGTCAGTGTCGGGCAGTGTTCTTAGATAGGCGTCATATCGGAATGTATTCGATAAGTAGCTATAATCGATAATCGAAAAAATCTAACGAAAGAAGGAACATGCGATTTAGACCAAAGTTAACACCGTATACAGCCTAACATCACAAGCGCGTTCAAGAAGTTTTATTATCACACAAGCCGAAAGGTGCTTTTCTCTTACTATGCCTCCGCAGAAAAGCAACTAAACTGGGAGATAGTTCTTAAAACAAAAGAACATCGACACGATATATAACAATTCATGGAAGAAACTACACCGTACAGTGTGATTAACCGTATTTACTTTTCATCATTGAAAATAATTAATATCTGAAGATTTCTGTTCCCTATTTACCAATAATTTTATGAAAGAGTAACGATTAGACCGATATTCTCCACATTAAATATTCGAAATCTAGTGAGTGATGTCCTTTTCTCCTCCCTGCTAACCTTTTCCTATAGAAGAGACGTTGCGAGCCTATATATACTCTATCGTTATTTTCATAAAAGGTGCTCGACTGAGCTTCACGCTATGGTTCCTCCTGTCAAGCATTCACACCAAATACTCGCCTAGCTAACATCACTATTAGCAATTTCTCTTACTCTCAATATGTAACTAAAACTGAACGAAAATTCCACGAGCAAAGCTTTAGTTCCCCAGAAATGCTCGTCGGTGGAACGCAATACTAGAGAGCTGCTTCCCAGTTGATTACAACACGATCGTTTTCTAAGTTCAACGGAAACAAGTTTTTATATAATAAAATTCTACACAATTTCCACCATCACCGCTTATCCAGGTGTTGTCTCATTTGACATTCAGACCCTTGTCCTTGAGTGGCCTCTAGACAGAATTATCTATTGTGCTAAAAAGTTGTTCACACCTGAGAATATCCTATATCTTTACAAGGCCACCATTCGCTCATGCGTGGAGTATTGCTGTCATATCTGGGCTGATACATCTGTGACGTGACCGTCTCCCGGCGCGGTAGGGCTCTCCATTAGAGGGAGGTTGAGACTCCCGGAACACTGGAGAATGCCTGATAGATGTGCTTATTTTTTAAGTATTATCGTATGCTCGGGCAACAGCAGCCGACCCTTTCTTTTTACATGGAAGTCACCACTTATCAAGGCCCGGAAGCCACTCGGAGATATGAGTTATTGCGTGTACAGTAATCAATGGGGCAACATCATAGTAATCGTTATTAATGGAGATATGACAAAGTGTCTTACTTAAGGGGCGGTTTATCAGGAACTTGTTTATGTTGGGCTCGAAAACATCCAAGTTGTAGTCAGGTGGGAAACAGGCAAACGGAAGAGAGTTCCGCAGGCGTGTACTTCTAAGAAAGAAGCTTTGTCAATGGAATCTACGTTTGGATTTAGGCCCAGATAAAGAGTGGGGGAAATCACTGACAGTGGTTTTAGCTAGACGGGTGTTTTTCGTGAAAGATTGGCGAGGGAGGAGTAGAGATTGGAGCTCAGACGAGCACTTGCCATGGGAATAACGATAAAACAACGACAGGCTCGCAACTTCCCCTCTGTGAGAAAGAGGTTGCAGGGAAGAGAAAAAGGCATCCCCCACTAGGCTACAAAGTCTATTTTGTACTCTGTCAAGGCAGGATAGGCTGTTTTTAGCAGCTCTTACCCAGATGTGGCAGCAGTACTGCATCCTTGGACGTACTACTGAAAGGAAGAGTTATAAAACCGACATATAAATCTGATTGTTTGGTGAAAGTTACAATCTGATGTCATTTTGAGAGACCTAACGAAATATAATTTCGTTTCCGGTGCCAGCGAGCCCCAACTCAGGGACGTTTGGCCTCTGAGTATAATAACAAACCGGGAGGTCACAGGGTTGACCTTTTCCGATCGTGAGAAACAGACCTGAGAGCCTTTACAGATTTACAGGTACACACACACGGGGATTCCCCTGAGGTGACGTACTTACTGGCGATTGGTCTAGGGAGCAACCGAACCTACCCCGACACCTCTGCGAGCCCCCGAGCCTCTGCATATAAAGGATTTGTCCAACTCTTTTTGGTTTGTTAATAATGACTCAGGATGACCGTTATAAAAGATTTATTGTATGCACTTCATTGAACACAAGTTGATCTCTTTATCCATTGCTGGCTTTACATGCGATTTCATATATTTGCCAAGAATACAGATACATAAATAATTTTAAAAAATTCATAAGAATTCCGCAGTCCACGACGGTATCCGTTATGGTAGGCACGAACCCATCGTGGCATACTCGACCGGTTGGCCACCATCTGACCATTTAAAAGTAAACACGGTGCTTATTTTAACTTGTTCTTATTTTTTATTTTACTTACTTCGAGGCCACACGAGGATAGGGGCTACTGAGTGCACAGTAGTCAGTGCGATAATATAGTAATCGTTAGTAGTGGAAATTTGGTAAATTGGATTACTAAAGGGGATGGTTCGTCAAGAATTTGTTTATGTTGGACTTGAAGACAACTAAATTGTAGTCAGATGGAAAACAGGCAAACGGAAGAGAGTTCTACAGGCGTGCAGTTCTAAGAAAGACACTCTGTTCATGGAATTTACGTTTTGGTTTGGGCACAGATACTAATAAATTTAGGAAAACAAAAATAAAGAAAAACCTTTATTGTCACGGAATGAAGCTGTTATATTCCAAAAATCACAAAAATTGATCAAGTAGTTTTTTTTTTTTAAAAGGAAATCAAATTTTACGATTTTTAACGATTAAGTAATTTTAGTAGGTACTAATGAGCCTTTGTTTCTGGAGATGGTGTTAAGGGGGAGGTAACCAAAGATAAATTTCGAATAAAATCAAATATGGCGATTGTTTTCTCTCGCATCAGTCATAAAATCTGATTTTCTTAAAGAAATACTTAACCAAATTACGTGATTTTTGGAGTATGCCAACTTCGTTCTGCGACGGGTACATACATCAAGACTTTTCTTAAATTTTTCGCTTAGAATTTTCATTGTAAGTTCAAGTCTGAATAAGCACCGTAAATACCAACCGTGAATTACAATATTCTTTTCGCATAAGATAAGCGCGTTGGAATAGAGAGAGAGAGAGAGAGAGAGAGAGAGAGAGAGAGAGAGAGAGAGAGAGAGAGAGAGAGAGAGAGAGAGAGAGAGAGAGAGAGAGAGAGAGATTTATTCTATCTACACTGTTTGGTGTTTCATTAAAGTGGACATCTCCTTCCACTCTCGTGTGACGTCACAGTCACGTCTCTTTCAATTCACGTCTCGGATCTTTGGAATGTTTTCTCTCGCTTTTAATAAGTACTGCTCTTTCATCTGCGAGAAAAGAGAATTTGTTGACCACGATAAAAGGAAGTTCAACTTATGCTACGTTTCTTTCAACAGAAATAAAACAGAATGTGGTTCGTCAGATTCAGGTGAAAGTATTATAGTATGGAAGTAGATCGCCGAGGTACGACTCAGGATGCAATACTACTGCCACATCCGGTGCGAAGAATACACTCTCCTGCCTTGGCATGATTCAAAACCGTCTTCAGAATATAGTAAGCGACGATCTTTTCGTCTCATTACTGCCTCTTCCTCCCAGGACACTCATCCATATTTTAAGAATATAAAATTAATTTTGAAATTGAAACCGTGATTAACAGACAGAAAATTGTATTGGCGATAAAAATGCAAACAATCCTAAATGATTCAGTCCAAAAATGGAGTATATTTTTGAGGGGTAGATAAAACAATAAAAACAAATGTTACTTAAAGATAAAAGACTAGCCAAGGATAAGTGTTAGATGGATGGATTCCAACCCAGAAATCAGCAATTCTTCCCCTTTTGTCAGAAACATCGCACAACGAACGTGAAGACTAAAGAAAAAAATGGTGGGATCCTTCTATCGTTCCAGAAGATATCTCACTACTGATGCAATTCTCTATCTGTATAAAAGCCAAGTACGTCCAAGGATGGAGTACTGCTGCCACATCTGGGTAGGAGCTGCTAAAAACAGCCTATCCTGCCTTGATAGAGTACAAAATAGACTTCGTGGTTTAGTGGGGGATGCCTTTTTCTCTTCCCTGCAACCTCTCTCCCACAGAAGAGACGTTGCAAGCCTGTCTTTGTTTTATCGCTATTTCCATGGCAGGTGCTCGTCTGAGCTCCAATCCCTCGTCCCCCCCCTTGCCAATCTTTCACGAGAAACACTCGTCTGGCTAAAACTACTGTCAATAATTTTCCCCACTCTTTATCTGTTCCTAAATCCAAACGTAGATTCCATGAGCAAAGCTTCTTTCTTAGAGCTGCACGCCTGTGGAACTCTCTGCCGCTTGCCTGTTTCCCACCTGACTACAACTTGGACGTCTTCAAGTCCAACATAAACAAACTCCTGACAAACCGCCCCCTTTAAGTAAGACACTCTATCAAAACCCCCAATACTAATGATTACTACAATACTATCTCATTGATTACTGTACACGCAATAACCCTTATCCCTGAGTGGCCTTCGGGCCTTGATAAGTGGTGAGCCCCATGTAAAAAAACAAAAAACAAAACAAAATAAGGGAAGCACTTTCTAATCTCCATAACAATAAACATTTCTCGTTCCGGAATGAAGCATGGCGGAAGTATGGATATATGTAGTTCTTCGTTGCATCTAGCACCCCCCCCTCAATCTTAGTTAGAATATACTAGCTGGCAGATTGGCGTTGCCCGGTCGTACAATACGCTTATACATGATATTTTAATTTATGCAGATTGTGTATGTATTATTATAGAATCAATCCTATAGTGTTTATTATATATTACGAGGAATAATTTGCCGGTGGAATAATTTGTAAAAAAAATAAAAAAATACCAATGATAATGTCATTCATCAAATATCGTCTGTGTTTGTTTACAATATCACGTCAGCTGATATTTGGGATTGATGATGAATATCCTAGAAAAGTCACTTCCGAATAATGCTTAATTTTAAAATATGCAAACGAAAAAAAAAAAATGATTTATGGCGATTTTAAATCGTACCTCTTCTTTTTTCACAAACTGAAGTCATTAATAAGAAGAAAAAAAATTAAAGTAAAATAAAACGGGTTTGAACAGAGGATCATTTGATCTGTAGTCGAATGCTCTACCACTTAGCTATACATTCAGATTATAATAAATGATTTGCTGAAATTTTATCATTTACCTTGGCCGGTATAAAAAGTATTCGTTTCTATCTGCAAGTAAAAGGCTATTTTTTAAGATCGGATTTTTTTTCGATTTCCAATATTATCGGATGGATTTCTGTACAAAACATATCTAAGAACACTGCCAGACATATAAATTACCTTGTGTGAAATTTTCAAAAGATAGGCTCAGACGTTTCGGAACCTATGAGGAAGGAACTCACACGCACATACACACACACACACTCTCTCTCACACACATACACACATACACATACACATACATACACACGTACACATATACGCATACACACATAAACACATACCCACATACACACATACACACACATACACACATACACACACACGCACATACACACATGCACACATACATGCACACGTACACACATACACACACATACACATACACACACACATACAATGTGACTTTTATATAATAGTAGAGATAGAGATTGTTAACCAATTCTTTTGACAATTCCGAAAGTCAGAAAGAAAAAAAAAACAAACAAAAACGTACGCTGTCAATCGAAACAATGGCGCAAAAATTGACAGAGGCGTAAAAAAGATAAAAAAGCAAAGAGAAACTTAGTCATCTCCGAGAATCCGTCACAGCTAAAAACGGTGTGCAGTGTGATATTGATTATCGCTATACGGCATATTTAAATACGGACAGGCAAAAATTACCTCATGGTTTCTGCACGTCGCTCAGACAGTCATGAATGGAGAAATGACAGTTGTTATTGACAATGATACATATGAACAGAAACCATTTCCTAGAGGTCGTTCCTAGTGAGGTTGGAATAATAAAAAAAGATAACTATATGCTGTCATGTCAGACAGAAAAGGAAGAGAAAAAAGATCACAAGGCAAAAGATGTAAAGACAGATTTTTTCTCTCAATTCTCTGTAGAAGAGGGGAAGGTGAAGACGATAGAATTGTATATTGTTGCAGATATTGCGCTTGATATGTGAATCAGTTAAAATAGACGCGTTACGCAACGGATAAATGCGTTGATTAACACTCAGTTCTAAATGGTAGTCTTCTGTGCGTTGAAGGTTCAATTCTTACTACAGGCGTTAAAGGTTTAATTCTTACTACGGGCGTTGAAGGTTCAATTCTTACTACGGGCGATGTTAACTAAAAATAATGAAATAATTAAGTTGTTATCTCATTCTCCATTCGACAGCCTCGTAACTCTCGCTCCCCGTTGTTTTATTCTTTTGTCCTCACATTCCATGAGCTCTGTTTCTGGCAAAAAGGGGAGAATTGCCGTTGTCTGGGTCGGAATTCATCCATATTACGCTCATAATTAGTTTTTGACCTTGACCTAATATGTTTGTTCTTCATATCAAGTGGTTTCATGTCTTGTCTGCAGTTATTTACATAAAGAAAAGAAAAATTATACTTGCTGTATGTTATTAATTTTTCTCTTCAAAAATCTTGTTTTTATGTTATTTAGAAAACAATCAGCTTTATAAAATATTTTTGTTGATTATATATATTTCTCATTCTGTAGATTTCCGCAGGTCCTGCTAGCTCCGTTTAATTTTTGGTGTGCTTGGACTCTTGCTAAGATCCATTGCAATGCGTACAAGTGGTTGGCGACAAGCAACATTTCATTTATTAATTCTTTGTGTACGGCAAAGTACAAAGATAATAAATGAGAAACTTAAGACATAAGACTAACTCTATAAAATGCATAGTTTGTCTTTTTGAAAAAAATGAAAATAAAAACAAATCTCTATAACAAAACCGGGTACTACCAGATCAGGCTGTCTGAAGATATTGGCTTCCTGAGACGAAATGCACCTAACATTGATGCCTTTTTTTACTTCCTTTTGCAAAACTTAATTATGTTCTGCAAAACCAACCTTCCCCCCTTTTCCTTCTTCCCATTTCCCTTTTCACTTTCTACCCCCCACTTCCTGACTGGTTTCCTAAATTAAAATATCCCAAACATTAATACTGTAACCCTTTCCCCTCTCCAATTGCAAAACTCATTCATGTTCTGCAGGGAAGGGAGCAAAAACGATAAAATCCAATATAAAACAACCAAACCAACCAAACAAACTAATGATTGAAAGTTCAAAGAGCTTGAAGAATTAAAGCCTACACAATAACTGGATGCAACATGAATATTATTTCTAAAATAACTGTATTCAGCATTAAATAACCCAAAAAGGGTTGATATGCCGTAAAACAAATCAACCAAACGAACCAACCAAACCTATAACAAAATCAAATACAGCTGAGCTTGAGTAGAGTTTTACTAGAAATGAGTCAACAATAAAGACTATTTGATATGATATTTTATCAAGGTTAACAAGGAGTGGATAGAAAATTCGTATTCAATTATGACGTGCTTCCGGTGTTTCTATAATTCACTGCGCTTTACATTGGAAATACATGTGTTAAAAAATAATTACAAATGTAAGCGACAAAACATTTGATTTATTAATAGTTTGTCTACGACAATGTATAAAGTAATGTTACCAGAGTTCCAACCAAATCTTGTGTCCGTACGAGATTTGGGGTTCTGACATTTCCTACTCCGATCGAGAAACCAGTTTCTTCTTAAGGGAGATAATATTATCCCGACATTGTTATTTATTTTAGATACATTGGCTAAATAATTACATCCTTTGGTTCCTTCCTGCCGCATCACAAGCGAAAATTTAGACCCAAGCCGAGTATTAATATAGGGCCACCCTCAAGGGGCACTGTATTCGGAACAAAAATATTTGTGTAGACCTCTAGGATCTCGCTCACAAATGATGGCGTCTAAGACGACTGTAAATAAACCACCCTCCTGGAAACGCGGTAGTAATAGCTAAGATAATGTTCTAATGAGATAATACATACTACACGTTGGTCCTAGATAGAGTTTGTTTGCCTCATCCATAAACAGCAAAGAATAAGTTTGAGATCATTTTCAAAAGTAAAAGATAAGAATTAAATTAATAATATAGGCTTAAGGCTATGGGATATCCCTACCGGGAGTTCTATTTTTTTCCCGGGCAACGCCATAGTGCCAGGTAAATATATAATAAAACAGCAACATCTCATTAAATATGTGATAATTATAATTACCACTCGTCTATTCTAATCATAATCACAGATGAAATGGAGAATATGATTTGAATTCTTAATCTACGCATTATTACATCATTTTGCAGCCATCTTGCTTAAACTTTGGAAGGAAAAAACAGATGTTGGAGACTTTCTCTATCAAAGCCAAAGGCGTAAACATTTAAACGTTATTTAATTAGTTCACATCGCAAGGGGGAAAATCTAAATATAAACAAAGGGAATTCATGCATTTGTCTGTTTGTCCGGCTAAAACTAAAAACATGAAATTTTTACGCTGAAAACACACACACACGCATATATATATATATATATATATATATATATATATATATATATATATATATATATTAATGTGATAGTAATGGGACGATTCCAATATTTTTTCCGATTCCGATACAATTACTGATTCTGTACTAAATTCCAGATTTCGATACAATTACCGATTCTGATACTCTATAAATCTCTACATATGTATTTATAAAGTTGGTATTTTTTCCAGATTACCATAAAAAAAATCATGTTAAATATGCACGTTTTCTCAAAAAGTCGAAGCAAAGTTGTGAAGGGGTGGTGATCAAATCAACAAAAATAATTAAAAGAATCGTTTTTAGCATCAGAAAATAGACACACATTTTCCGAATTCTATACCAACTCCGATACCCTCAAAGCGTTCTGATTTTCTCGATTCCCGATTTCGATTCTTATTGATCGTCCCAACACTAGTATATATATATATATATATATATATATATATATATATATATATATATATATATATATATATATTAAATGAAAGATGAGGAATAAAAGTTATATATAACTTTATTATATCAACAGAATAATAAGGAAAAGTTAAAACGAAAATTAAGAATAAAATCTCTTTAGTTCATAGCATTTCGAAGTAAAATGCTTCTCATCAAAACAGGAAAAGAGCAAGAATGATACAAAATGCAAATAAAGAAAACAAACTTAATGACATTAAGATATTTAGATTAGAATGAATGAATAGGATAAAATGGTAAATAGAAATTAAAAGTAGGTACAGCGTATTAGGGTAAATCTGAAGGGTAATATATACGTAGGTAATATAAAAAAAATGATATATTTAGTTTTTTTCATTTTCAGATCGTTTTTTAATCTATTTATATATGCATTTCCGCATCCCCTGTTCACTGTTTATAGTACCTTCCTTTCTTTCTCCACTTTCTTTTCTATCTTCCCTATTTTTTACTTCTTTTATTTTTAGCTCTTCTTTAATGATCCTAATTATTTTATAGTGGCCTATATTTTATTTATTTATATATTCTTCAGGATGCCAGCTATCTTTAATTCTCTGCTTACTTTTTGAGTACTTTGTTGAGAAGGAGAAGATCTCACACACTTATTAAAAACTGTTACAGCATCCCAGATACGTTTATATTTAGCAGTAATTTTCATATTAACTAATTTGACACGTTAAAGTTGTTTTGAAAAGTGAATGGATTTTTGTGGATATTCGCGATCCAAGTACTCTTTTCGATTGTCTGTGCCTATTTTCTTTCACCGTTTTGTTTTTTTAGCATTGTCACCAACCTTCATAAATACCCATATACATATATACATATATTTATATATGGTGATATCCCCGCACAGCGTTTAAGACGGTTAAAGGAACTTTCGAAGCCTTTGGCAGAAGACGCACCAATCAATAAAAAATATGTTTGCCTACTGACGTTCAAGCGATACTGGCCCCTAACCTGGAGGAGAACACTGCTGAACAACCTGCTACTATGGCAAAAACGATTCTAAAATTCTCACCTAAACCCAGCCAGCAACCCTGGTGAATTCAGAGTGTAGCAGCTGCTAGGATTAAGCAGTAACCGAGTTCGTTTAAAGGCGAATTATTAACAAAGAATGACTCGTTAACAACCAAGTTGGATGTGTTGTGGCGAGACAGACAAGTTTCTCATGTTAGGGATGGAAGTTGTAATAATTCTCGGCCGGGCATTACAAATAATACTGGACCTTGCTAGTACCACCTCTTTTATGGTGAAAAAGCTTGCCAGTGCCGACCACCCTGCTCCTTAAACCCGGAAACGAATCACAGAGGACCTGAACACGCTATGTGCCTCCAGCGACTGTTCAGAAAATCATGCAATTTCTGTAAACGATCATGTGTAGAACAGTTCGTTCTTGCTTCATTTAGCCGTTCCGTCTGGTTTCTAATAAACCGAAGAAATCGAACATTTCTCTACTTGTCGTGAATTCGTCGACAATAGACACCTATGGTCAAGTTTCATCGACCCTCGACCTCAAACTTGTCCAAACACTCGCTGGGTTTTCATAACTGCGGACTCTATCCAATTCTAGTTGCTGATTTCCTCGATCATTTTGAACTGCTGGTTGATGTTAGCAAGCAGAGACTTGTGGATAATTCCACATCACCGTGTGTTCCGGCGCATCCCTTAATTAACACTTTATACGGTCCCAAAATATTGACCGCCTCTGTTGACAACCGGTTTTATAGTCTTCTGTTTTCCAATCCAGAATTAGTGGATCCTATGTTTACTTCGACTAAAGTTGTGCATTTGACCGTTCTCCACACAACCATACACAGCGAAACATTCTGTTTTTTTTTTTTTCATTTTTCTTAAACTTTTTCTTCTAGGGGATGGGACATCCAACCAGATGTCTGACATTTACCCCTATTTTAGTGAGTCCAACCAAGAGATCTTTTCAGGATTCTAGCCGTCCCTTTCAGTGCAATCGTTTGTATTTCACTTGCACTTGGTTCACCGGGTATGCTTGCTATGTACTTTTTAAAGTTCTTTTTCATAAGCCCAGTTGCTCCTATGATGACTGGTATAATTGAAACGTCTTTTAATTTCCAATTTCGTTTCATATCATACATAAGTCCTTGATACTTTGTTATCTTTTCCCTCTCAGCTCTGTTAAGCCCTGTATCATTGGGTACACTGACCTCTATTACGGTTGCTTTTTTGTTTGCTCTGTCCCAAATCATTATATCTGGTTTAACAGCTGCGTTTTCTAGATATGTAGCAGTAGGGATTATGTAGTCATAGTGAATAGTGTAGTTGTCATTCCCAACTGTTCGTTCGGGTATATGTGCCCAGGATTTTTTACTACACTGAATGTTGAGTTTCTTACATATCTTCCAGTGAAGGTATTTGCAAACTCCGTTATGGCGATCTGTATAATAACCATCTCCAAGTAGGACTTTGCAACCAGAAATCAGGTGGCCCACACTCTCAACCTCAGTGCTACAGAACCTGCATTTATTATTGTTGCTTAGACCACACATCTTTTTGAAGGCGTTTGTCATGAGGCCCTGGTCTTGTGCAGCCAATATCAACCTCTCTTGATCGTAATGGAGGGATCCTCTTTTGAGCCAGTCCAGGGAACCATCCCTATCAATATATTCTTGGGATAGTTCGGTCGGTAGGTTGCGATCATTTGTGTCCTAATCATCAGGTTTAGTTTTCAGGCACACAATACCACATTCACTCTATGGACCTAAACTACTTAAAATATCCCCAGATGTTGTTTTGTGATGTGCAAGTATTTACAATGTGCGTCCATTATTTTTTAATATAAATACTAAGTTCATTATCATTTATTATGATGGCATACAATATATACAAATAGGCAGAAAACCTCGGTAATACAAAAACGCCTTTGTGAGTTTTTTAGCACACCCGTAAAAGCTTTTCGTTCTCTGAAATGCTGTTTTATGATTGGAAATATATGTTTCGTTTCTTTTTTTTTTATAAACCGATGATAAATTTTCTTTCTCTGACAACCGTAATCCTGATTTATTTTCCGACAACGTTCTCTTTGAATATGAATGTCTCTCAAAGTTCAGCGATGGAATGGCATATGCAAATAAAGACGTGTATAATCACGCAAGCTTGGATACAGATTGTATGCTTGGCAACAAACGGAATGACAAAACACAAAAATATACGACTTTCAAATTCAAATTGTAACAAAGAGGTAAAAAGACGCACATTTTAGAACGACTAGTTGTTAGACGCTTGCCACACACGTATATAGCAATGCGTAGAAGCTTCCACATCTAAAAAAAAAAGTAGTTCGGATTTAGCAGTTGAGCTGAAAAAATTTGATTCTGACTAGCCAATTTTTATTTGTTATTGTAACGGTTATATATATGAATAAAACATTAAATTATGTCTGTCTGTAAATATTTAATCGATAAACTCTTAAACTCCTTGTCACATAACACTGAAATTAATAGAAAATTGTAATCATACATCAAGGTTGGGTTATAACGAGTAAAATCTTTGTTTGGATGAATATGTAATGCGCACAGAAATATATCATGATAAAAGATAATTGAAAAATAAAAAAAAATTTAAATCCGCAAAAATCAGAAAACAAATCAAACATTCTTTTTAAACATGTAATAAAACAAAATGGCTGCTTGCTGCCGAAGCAATTGTCTTTTAAGTAATAAACTTGTGCATAGTGAATTAATTTGGGTTGGCACTAATACGAAAAACAGATAAACGTAATCTATATAAATAAAACCGTAGCTGAATGTATGTGTGTCTGTCTGTGTGTAAATATTTAACCGATAAACCATTAAACTACTGGTCACATAACACTGAAGCTTACAGGAAATAGTAATCATACACGACGGATTGTTTTATAACAAATAAAATCTTTGTTTGAAGGATGAATAACGCATACAGAAATATGTTGGAAAGTTGAAAAGCAAAATACACTTTATTTTCTTTTGGTGGGTTGATAGTTGCTACTTCTTCTGATTAGTTAAGAGAAAATAGATTCATTGATTAATATAATAATTAAATGAATGACTTGATGCTACGAAACAGATACTGTCAAGAATTGCTGGTGCCAACGGAATTAAAGGAATAAATTGTAAGATGGTCAATATCATGAAATTTAGAATATAGGCTTTTATCATTTATTTGTTATATGCTCTTTAATCACATTGAGCTTCTTAATTTAAGGATTTGTATGTATGAGAAGTGAAATATAATTGAAAATATCATATTTCCATGGATATATATATATATATATATATATATATATATATATATATGTAAAGTACTGCATAGATATTAATTCATTGCGACATAGCTTCAAGACATAATTTGCAGTTCACACGCTTTTCAAGAAATTTAAAACATTAATCATTTTTACAAACCTTCGAAATATATTATTAAATCACTGTGTAGAAATTTGACATTTCAAGTAAGATTTGTTATTAATGACACACACACACACACACACACACACACACACACACACACACACACACACACACATATATATATTTATAGAAAATCACTTGTCTTTATTTTCCCTTTTCAACACTTAAAACTCTTCTATTTCTGGTATTGTGACAGCCTTCTATTCGTTCATATATATATATATATATATATATATATATATATATATATATATATAGAGAGAGAGAGAGAGAGAGAGAGAGAGGGAGAGAGAGAGGGAGAGAGAGAATAAATGACAAAAAGTTATATTCCAAAATTCATGATGTTGACCATCTTATAATTTATTCCTTTAATTCAGTTGACTTATACAATTCTTGACAGTATCTTTTTCGTAGTACAAAATCAATCACTTAATTATTATATCAATCAGTGAATGTATTATGCCCTTAACTCATCAGAAGAAATAGCAACAATCAATCCGTCAAAAGGAAATAAAGTGTGATTTGACATGATTAAAATCCGAAAATTGGAAGAGCGACTGCGAATAGCATTTTAATTTTCCATTACGCCATATTGAATTTTACCAAACAAAGTCATTAAACCCAACTGTTCTTGGCTTTGTTTGATAAAAAGTCACTCTTTATCTGTGCCTAAACCTAAACGTAGATTCCATAAACAAAGTTTCTTTCTCAGAACTGCATATATATAAAGTGTAAATGTCCCTGTGTGTCTGTGTACATTTCCCTACCAAATAACTTTGTCAATTTTCGGTCTAAAACCTCGAGATTTTACATAAAGAGTATTGACATCTGGGAACATTTTTTAAATGGATTTTCAGCCAGAATTTTGGCTGTCAAAAGTTCAAAGTTCAACGATTAAACCTTTGAAACTCTACTAAACTCTGCCAATTTTGGGTCTTAACACTTGAAATTTTAGATGTAGGTTACTTGGACATGGAATAAACTTTATAATTTGATTTAAGGCCCAAAGGATAAAGGTTAAGGGGTCAAAATTGAGGTCAAAGTTGAAAATAATTTGACCTCTGCGGTCTCTACTAAATTACTCAGCCAATTTCTGGTCAATTTGAAATTATACATAAAGGGTATTTAGAGATAGGGCCAGCTTTTTTATTGGTTTGGGTCGAAAATTTGAGCTGTCAAGGGGTCAAAATTCGAAAGAGTTGACCTTTGCGGTGTCTAGCAGACTACTTAGCTTATTTTGGGTCAAAATATTTGTAATCTATACATAACGGATATTCAGACACGTGGCAAGCATTTTAATCAGTTTTGGAGCGCAAATTTGGCTGCCAAAAGGTTAAAATTGAAAGAGTTAACCTTTGCAGATTCTACCAAATTTCTCCACCAATTTTTGGTCTAAAGACTTGAAATTTTAGATGTAGGTAACTTGTAAATGGGTAAAACTTTGTATTTTGATTTGAGACCAAAATAATAAATGTCAAGGAGTCAAAATTGGGGTCAAAGTTAAAAGAAATTGACCTCTGCGGTTTCTACGAAATTATGCAGACAAACGTTGTTCTAAACATTTGACATTTTACATAAAGTGTATTCACACGTAGGGCAAGTTATGGAGCTCGAACAAAGCCGGGCTGAACTGCTATATATATATATATATATATATATATATATATATATATATATATATATATATATATAAACTGAAGCGAATTTCGTTTTTTACATTGAAAAGAACATGGCACAATAACAATAAATAAAGCATAACCAGGAAGACTCAATTATAGATTTGTGAGATGCATTGCTATATAGGTCTAACTTGGAAGACTCAACCGACTTAATTTTATATATTACATAGTTTTCAGGGAAATCGCTCCAGAAAAGGCATGGCTCCAATTGATTTAAGAAACTAATAAGAACAAATGATTATTATCTTAAAGACAAGGATGTATTCAGAAGGAAAACAGTGAGCAGGAATAGAGTTCCACAACCTTGCTTTTCTTGGAAATAAACTACTGGAACAGGAAGCTGTATTAAAATGAAGTATTAAAACAGCGAATTAATGATGAGCACTAGATTAACCAGTCAAACGATCTTAAGCAAATGAAGCAGGGAATAGATCAAACAATTCTGAGGAACACATTCTATAATAGTGTTTGTAGAAAAGATTGAGACTAGCAACATCACCTCTGTATGAGAGAAGTTGCAGTGATGAAGAAAGGGTGTGACTAATAAAATTACAAATACGTTTCTGCAGTTTATCAATGTGCGTGTGTTTATTTGTGTGTGTGTATGTGTGTGTATGTATGTGTGTGTGTATGCGTGTGTGCGTCATAAACAGGATAATCAAGAAAATGCGCGAATAAAATAGAGAAGAATGATCTTTATATCGGAAATGCAGTGGAATTTTACTTTGATCCCCTTTGTAATCTAAACTGCCGTGGAGAGACTTTTCATTTAAGCTTCCGTTTTCTTCTACTTCCGGTTTGCTCGACAGGCTGATAATTTACAGTGAGCTCGGACAGCCAAAACTTTCTGGAAGTAATGCTTATTAGCTCCATTTTGATGAGAGAAATGTCAAAATGGAAAATTGTAATCGTCACTCGATCGCTTTCAAAGACTAATTCCTGATTTCGAAACCAGACAGCTCGTATTATCTGAGACGGTTTGGCAAGTAAAACGTCATAACGCAGATGAGTCTGCACCAGTTATTTTAAACATGGTGAAATAAAAGAACAGTCAGTGAAAGAAGAAGGAAAGGCGAGAGTTGAAAAAAAATATATTCATCTTTCTTCTCATTGGTCGATCTATTTTAAATCGTCCTCTACCACTCAAAAGATATTGTCATGTCTAGATTAAATAAAACCGATCATGCTCATTCAAAAAACGAAAAAAAAAAAAAACTGGAGAGAATAGAACAAAACGTTTGGTACGTCGACCAAGCTCCAGTTCTTTTATGAAAATCGCCCCAGACAAGGCATGAATCTACTTGACGTAAGGAGTTAAAATTCGACTTAAAAGTAAAAAAACTAGTCAACGATGTGTTAGAAGAGACTCTGATCTAAAAAACAGCAATTCTTTCCTCTTTGTCGGAAACATCGTTCATTGAATGTGAGGACTAAACGACAAAAATGAAGGAAGCGAGGATTACTCTGCTGCCGAAAGTAAATCCAATATCCACTTTCTGTGTCTATTGCTGTAATGGCGCATCCCTTGGTCTGTTTTACAAGTACGTTTAGAAAATGTGCCCGCACTTGTTACTCCTTGAACGTAAATAATATTGAACTCATATTAAATTCTACCATTGAAAAGGCATCAGATGCTGGAAAAACTCCTACTCTAATAGCTTATATTATTGAACCGTTTGTCTTTGTAATTTTTTCCCTTATTTTTGTTTCCCCGACCGTACTGACATGCCTAAATTTAAATGTCATGTGAACAAACATTTTGCTGCACAACTTTCCACTTTATATATATATATATATATATATATATATATATATATATATATATATATATATATATATATATATATATATATTTCATCAGTGGTGAAAAAAATCGGACTAGAGGGCTCAATGTGTAGCCAGAGCAGTATAACCCACCCCTAAAATAAAATACTATACCGTTTGCATACCAATAACGTAATTGCCCAATTATAAGAAACGCACAACTCACTTGATTCTTATTACACCCCCCTACTTACAACCGGAACTGTATATACCCCCATACATTCTAAAAGAACCCCCATCACAGAACCCCCACCTATTTATCCCCACCACTTTTTAACTGTATCTTTCTTTGCCTAACTCACTGCTCATTTCATTATTTAAAACCTAAATCCCAACCCTTATCAAATCTTAACCTTCCCTCCCCCTCATAACACCATACAAGCGCTGGCTTTAATTAACACACCGCATTTTACACTTCACTTCTCTATAAATCGGCTTCCACTTTCTCTTCCCTACACCGCCTCCTTCTCACACCAAAAATTTGCCTCAACCCCTCCCCCACAATACCTTCTAAGCCCCTCCTAACTTTACCCCCTGAGCCCCTTAAGTATCAGTCCCTTAACATGAATACTATACACTCATATATGACCCTGTAGCCCTATCTACCACACATTTACAACCCATAACTTTCAGTAATATGTTTATCCTTATAATCTGCCAATCACTCAGAGTTCTCGCCTCATAGTTTCTTATTGGCTATTTTGATGGTTAGGTCTTGATTTCTAATGTTTTAGTTAGGTCTTTATCACAATCGGTATCCTCTGACTTGCTCTTCTGTCTATTATTTACTTGTTAACTAATTACCTACTTACCATCTACATTATTTAACTAATTGTTTAATTTACCATCTACATATATTATATTTTTTCTTTTTTTATATTTACCTCTCACTAATTCTCTCTTTAATTATTATCTTTTTGATCCGAAGCTTTATATATATATATATATATATATATATATATATATATATATATATATATATATATATGTACTCATATATACTCATGCATGTGCTTTTCTCCCATTGACCTGTGTGCGTATGTGTACATGTGTATGTGTGTGTGTATTTGTGTGTGTGTGTTATTTACTTATAATAAACATTTCCTTAAATATTTTTAATTAATTTATTATTTGATTAACTTACCTATTTTTATATTATCAAAATAAACCTGTAACGTATAATTCCTTAATTTATCCTTCTATTTTCCCTTCTCTCTTTCTTTCTTTCAACCACAGCGTCCGACAATTCAAAAAAAAAAAATAAATAAAAAGAAAAAAATATTATTCAACCCCCCCGCCTACCACTCTCACTATCACTTTAAACCCCGTATGCAACCTGCTTTTTCCTCCTCCCATCACACCACGTCGGCCAATACTGACTTTGCAACTAGTTGCCATGGTGATCTGTTAAATTAACTGTTAACTGCTACTTAAACTTAAGCTGTTATAAACTACAACAGCGTCTATAAACATAAACACATAATTAATATTTAATAATAAACTCTCCTCTCATTATATACACTCCTACTACTTTAAATTCCAACGTCCTCTCCCTTCCACTCCCCCACTTCTTGTCTAAATCCCCTTCATCTGCTACGATTTTTTCCATTCTTATTTGGTATTAAAACTCAGTCCATCTATGAATTCTAACGAAACTGATCGAATATTTTCTCATCTTCTGAGAATATCTTCTTAGCGGAAACAATATGTAAATTCATTCTGGACTCACGGCAATAAATTTCCGATATATATATATATATATATATATATATATATATATATATATATATATATATATAAATCAATAAAGAGAAAAATGACGATATAAGGTATTACTGAGTTTTGCATTATTCCGATAAGTCTCCTTTTAAAGAACTGATCTGATCTCCCCCCCCCAAAAAAAAAACCTTGGAAATAGCTACAAAAAGGAAACCAAAACAGAGAAACTGAATCATTAATAAGAGTCGTACAAGCTAATGCGATTAGAACCAACCACATTAAAGCAAGGATCGACAAGACACAAGAAAAAAAAACAAAAACAAAACAAATGCGTATTCTGCGGACAAAGAGAAAACAACATAATTAGTGAATGCAGCAAACTAGCCCAAAAAGAATATAAAAATAGACACTATGAAGTGAGGAAGACAGTAAACTGTCAATTGTGCATACAATTGCACACTCAGACAAATGGTACAAGCACAAACCGGCAGCAGTGCTGGAAAATGAAAGTTACAAGACCCTATGAGACATGGATACACAAACGGATAAATCCATCGAAGCAAGAACACCGGATGTCATAATAGTTAACAAGATGAAAAAGTCCTGTCAGTTTATAGATTTTGCTATTCCAGCAAACCACAGAGTGAAGATTAAGGAGATTGAGAAGAGAAGCAAATACGCGAAACTAGCCAAAGATCAAAGGCGTCTGGAAAATGAAGGAAGTCAAGATGACACCAATAATAGTAGGAGCACTAGGAACGATACCGAAAAATTTTGAAGAGAGAATGGGAGAGATTGGAATCAAAGGGATTGCTGAGAAGATACGACGGATAACAATAATAAAAACTAGAAATATCAAGGAAACCCTAGAATCCGGAGACTAACACCACACATGAACTAGATACATAAACTGGACACACAGAAACGGCTACATATGCAAGACACTAAAGAAGATCAGATGGAATCATGAAAACCGAAACAGTATAATTATAAGGCACCCCCATGCGCCCCTGCGTTCCGGCCACCCCTTCCTTTTGTGTATGTCACCATAAGCTGGCACCACACTAAATAAGTAACGAGGGTCGAGGAGCATGGAAAGATCGAGGAGAGAAAGCACTAGCCAGACCTCTGCTGGATAAGTGCGAAGAGGACTGGAACTTTGGGGAGGCTTTTTGCCACCCAAATTCCATTGAAGGCCAATGGTCGAGAAATCAATGGTAAGCGTCAGTTGCGATAATGCAAATTCTTTTGCAAAGATTATCGAAAGAGGTAAAGGTTATCGAAAGAGATAAAGAGTACTGGAAATCTGGGTAGATTAGTTGTCACTCAAACCCCAGAGAACATCATAAGTTGTTCTCAAAGAGAAATCTTTGATGATGGCCTGTGTGACTACTCCTTGATAATAATAATAATAATAATAATAATAATAATAATAATAATAATATTCTAATGAAGACCAATAGTTGTTTCCAATGAGAAATAAATGGTAAGCGGTTGTTGTGATAACACAAATTCTTTTGCAAATGTTATCGAAAGAGATTGAGAGTACTGGAAATTTGGGGAGACGCCAAAGAACACTATAAGTTGTTATCAAAGAGAAATCTTTGATGATGGCCTGTGTGACTACTCCTAGTGATTATTTAATACTATTTCGTGTAAAATAAATTTACTGATGTCGTTCTATGATTTTATATGAATGTGAATACTTTTCTTCCCTCGTTTAATCTGTCATTTTTAAAAGAGTTTTTAAACTAGTACGAAGGTCGTTTCAAAATTAACGCCTCCTATTTTTTCACTCAAAAAGTTGAAGAGCTATGAAGACGGGTCTGGCACCACTTAAATAAACAACTTGTTGTGCTCCAGAATTTATTTTTCTACATAGTGGCCACCATTCTAAATACGCTTTTGCCAGCGATTGACGTGGTGGCTGTGCATGAGCGTTTGGAGTGCGCTTTGTCATTCCATTCTCTGTCGTCACTCAGAAATTGACTGTTCAATTTTTTTTGCATAGAGGAATTCAATTACGCGTTTTCTGACAATCGTCCATGATAGGTATTGTTATCTTGGTGTCCCACACCGTCCATATCTACAACAGAGAGATGAAATTTTCAGGTAATAAAGGCATGAGTAAAGTTATCATAACAATGTAATTTGCAATCCCTTCTGATCCATTCGGGCGGAATAAAAAATAGGAGGCATTACTATTGGAACACACCTTGTACTAGAACGTATAATGATGAAAGTAATTTTTAACGTAAAATATTTTCCAGTTAAATTCATTAGAAAGAAAAAATGTGTGAGGCTTCGGTTCGTAAAATATATTGTAAGTAGAATTTTGTTCTTACATAAAGTGAGCAAATTTTCTCATAAAATTTTTTTTTGACGAAGAAGATAAAACTGGAAACAGTATTAAAATAATATGACGTTAAATTTGAACTCAACCTCAGATCAAAAGTCTCAAATTCAAATCCAACTGTTCTCTTCTCTCTGCATTTTCCACACTGACGCCCAAAATAAAGAAGACGGCTCTTTTATAGAGACACCCAACCACATCTCATTTGCATACCCCCCCTCTCGTCACATCACGTGATTTTCAGTCCATAAATACCAGGGGGCGGCCATTTTTATTTTCTCTTTTTTTTCTTTCCTATCACGAGCCGCGCGATGCATGAGGTAAGGTTCTTTACTTTTAACCGCATAATATCAAGGGATTTTTATGACGCAAATCGACGGACGGATGTAAAAAATACTTCATGAAAAATTAAAACTAAAAAAATTCAAAAATGTAACAACACGAAAAGTATTCGAATTCCGGCTAGGAATATTTTTTAAGAAAACAACAAAGAGTTAGAATGGAAGACACGCATGTTCGTGACGTCAATCTGGACGCAAACAAAAGTAATAATTATAGATGAATAGAAAGTCAGATATAAAGAATGACAGGAAACAGAAGAGAAATTAGACGGATCCATCAAAGAGAAAGATGAAACACTCGCCGTGATATCATACCGAACAAAATAACTGAATTAAATGAAACTTATATAAAAATAAATAATCCCCACAGAGTTTTTTTTTTTGATATACTAGACCTTCATATAACTCGTAAGTCTCTATTTGGTCATCTCTCATTTTGTTTGTTTGTTAATGGATGAGTTCATCATTTAATGACGTCATACACTGCTGCTGGTTATTTCTCATCGTTGCCTTACTAGTTAGTGACGTTATCTACTATAGACAGTTCTCTTCACCTCTGTTTTTAATGGATTACATTATTGAACCGATGACGTCATCTTGTGTGCACGGTCGAAGAAAGTCTGGGTAACATCAGCTGAAACACCGTGCGCAAAGAAATGGCAAGAGTCCGAAGACTTATATTCAAATAACGATAATTCGTCATGCCGAAACATCGGATGAAGAATTTGACAACGACTGACAGTCGATGTTGGCATTGACAAGTTCTGCAATGAAGACTTTTCTTATTTAAATCATGTTCGTCGTCCGGTGGAAAACTGAATCTGGCAATGTCTAAAAAGACAGATCTAAGGAGTTTTTTTTTTCTGGCAATATGTGCTTCCACATTTAATCGCATTACATTTCTAAACATCTTCACTAATTATTATTGAGTATAGTTCTATAAGACATGTCTATTTTGATGTCGAGGACAGATCACAGAGGACAAGATAAAAAGAAGAGATCTGCTGTTCATTCAATTGGCGCGTTTGGTGAGATGAATACGCCATTTTAAATTGAAGCCTGTCAGACCTCTCTCTCTCTTTCATTTTCTCTCTCTGTCACACACACACACACAGACGCACACACACACACACACACACACACACACACACACACACACACACATACACACACACACACACCATCATCATCATCATCGGCGGTCACTCGTGTCCGAGTAAGACTGTCCTCCGCTGTGGCTTCTGTGGGTCATCAGATGAGCATAGAGCCCAATCCTAGACCCAATTTTTCTTTTGTAATTTGGGCAGATAAAAGTAGTGGTGGTGGGGTGGGGTTGGGTGTGTCTGGTTGATAATCTGTCCTTTCTGTGCTTGCGTTTATCCTCGGCAGCTTGATTTAGGTCACTACTGTAACACACACACACACACACACACACACACACACACACACACACACACACACACACACACACACACACACACACACACACACGCATCAATCCAGAAAACATTTGTGCAGTAGAGAAAAGTCCTTAGAATGCCGACAGCTTAGATTTTATTTAACAAGTCGGGAATTATTTTACCGACCTCCTCTTTTTTTGGACGTGATTTGATATTTGCCTCTTGTCTGATACACCACATTTTATATCCTAATCAAAATCATTATCTTGACGGGATTGAAACTCACCAATTCTTGGAATTCCACTTCCATTTAGAAATGTCCTATTTTTATATCAATTCATAAGTATTCATAAACGGTATTCTATTTTGATTTACTGTACAAATACTTTCTGGATTTACAAGCATTGTATTATGTATTGCTCCACAAATTTTTACCTTATTGGATTTGTAAAAAGCTGTCATATTTATCGTTTGCCGGAACCCTAAACTAAATGCTTCACTGAAAACTTGTATCATTTTATTTTATTTTTTTTTTTTTTAACTTATTTTCGACAGTTTTGAACATTTTATCCCATTTTTCTTCACTTTGACATCGTTTTATTTATTTATTTATTTATTAATTTTCATTTATTTTTATCCATTTTTATCTATTTATATGTGTATTTTCTATTTAATGTTTCTATCACTTCTTTCTCCATTTTCTCTTCTATCTTCCCTATTGTTTACTTTCTTTTTTATAATTAATCTTTAATGATCCCCATTATTTTTTAGTGACCTATACACGCACACCCACACACACGCACGCACACACGCACACACACACACACACACACACACACATATATATATATATTACCTATATATACAGTAGCGCCCAAAACTAAGGGACATCATTTTAAAACTCAATATTTGTTAGAAATAACAAATGTGAAAAGCTGAAATTTTGACAACTGGTAGTCATTATCATCCATAATACCATACTAAAATTTGAATAATTTGCAAAAGATAGAAAAGAATTATAATAATTATTTATTTATTTTCAAAATGGGAACGTCAAAGTTGTTATTTCTAACAAATATTAGGTTTTAAAACTGTGTCCCTTAGTTTTGGATGCTACTGGATACTATCCTGCCGATTTGGCCTCATACGCTGTCATTAATTTCAATTGCTAAGTACCATTTTTATACTATTCTTTCGTTCTCATTTCATATTTAGTTGTCATTAAGTCAGTTTTTAAATATTTGCATTTTATATAATTCTGGTCCTCCTCTCTTCTAATGAGAAGGATTTAGCTTCAAAATGTCATGGCCTAAAGAGGTTTTTTTCTTAATTTTCTCCTTAACTTTTCCTTATTATTCTGATGATATAATAAATTTATATATAAGTTTTATTTCTCATCTCCTATTTAATATTATTGTTCGCTCTTCTTAATAGTGTTGAGCTGTTCTTATCTTGATAAGTTTTGCTTTGTTAAAGATTTACTCCTTGATAACGTAATTATACACACACACACACACACACACACACACACACACACACACACACACACACACACACACATATATATATATATATATATTTGTAGTAATCGACATACAGTCCTATTTTGTTATATCACAAGCAATCAGTGTCACTAGACTAGCACCTCTTCCAAGCTGAGGATTTGACCTAGAACAATCGCATTGATAGTCAGCAGTTCCACCGATCCACCCACGGGAGCAGTGCTCGCAAATAATCTCGCCAAATATCTATTTTAAACAAACATCCGTCGATCACTTTTATAGTGCTCAAACTGCTTATTTATAAACAAACAAACAGCGAGCCTCGCGTTTTTCAGCCAATTAAGTAGCGGGTGAGATTATTTTCTTGAGTTTTTTCCTACTCTGATATCGATATTAAAAGCATACTTTTTCTATTTAAAAATTATTAAAACGAACTTTTTTAATATACTCAGTCATAGATATGCGAGCAACTACATGAAATATTATTAATAGGCAAAGAGTTGTCTTGAAAAGCATGCATTCCGATAATAATGTATTCTGCGAATACATTCAAAATGTAATTTAAAATGAGATACCATTTTTTATTGTTGTTTAACATGTATCGCTGTGTATTTGAATTAGTATTGGTGAAACACTGAAAAAAAAAGGTAGTTTTAAAATAATCATACATTACTTACGAAGTAATTAGAGTCGAAGATAATTATTGTTAAAGGAGAATACTGGACTCGAATTCAGTATCAACAACTAAAATGTATATATACTGTCATTTAGATACCATTCCAGGAATGCAGAGAAATTATCCATCGTAGTTAGAAATAATTATAAAAACAAAGTTAGGTTAGAGGAATAATGGACAATCAAATTAAGGAATGTTCTTCATGCCGCTAGGACACATGTTGGAAGCATATGCAATATCCGTGCAAAACAGGCACGTTGGTCACGTTCTGGCGTCACAAAGAAATATAGATTCAATGTATACGGTTAAGTTAGGATTCGAAAAACAGTTAGAGTTGAGAGTTGACAGTTGAGAGAGAGGAGAGATAGAGAGATAGAGAGGGCGAGTTAACCTGGGCTCCTTTAGGAAGTGAAGGGGGAGGAGAACACAATATATAGAAATCTAACAAGGCATCGAAATCTCATCATTCCCATCACCAGCTGAAAATAAATGTCTTCGTATTGTTATGCAAACCTTTGTCTTCGTTTGTTCACGGTGAAGTGAAGTGGTGAGAGGACTTAATAGATATATAATGTAACTGTTACCTATCTTTTTTGTGTGGCTACGTATTTGAGAGAAGCAGTTTCTTAGGAATAAATGTAATAATATTTGAACATATAGTTTATTGGAATACGCTTTAAGAATTTCTGTAAATCGTGAATGTGAAATACTTGTTTAGGATGTATTCGGTTATTTTCCTATTGAAACTAAATTCCGGGGGAAATCGAAAGTATTAGATTAGGAAGAAAATATACGGAAAGAAATCTTGTTCGGAGAGTGTACATTTTGGAAAAGTTGAATTGGATGCCAAACGCGTCGCTAAATTGAAATCCAGTTTGTTCAATTCGTATATTTGGGTTCAGTTTTCGATGTGAGTTTTACATATCCCAATGACTTATTTCACTTTCTCTGAAATATTTGGTAGTGATCGTTAATGATCTTAACAATGGTACAATTTGATTATTTATGGGGCCGACTCAACAAGAACTTGTTTACGTTAGATTTGAAGGCTACCATGTTGCATTCAACCGGAAACCAATTCAGCTGAACAGTGTTCCAGTAGCTTTGTTCATGGGATTTGCGTTAGATTTAGACACAGATAGAAAGTGGGGGAATCATTTATACTGGTTGTAGCTAGTCGGGTGTTTTTTGTGAAAATCTGGCAAGAGGGGACCATAGATTGGAGTTCAGTCGAGCACTTGCCATGAAAATAACGATAAAGCAGAGACAGACTTGCAGCGTCTCTTTTGTGGGAAAAAGGTTTCAGGGAGGAGAAAAGAGCATCACCTACTAGATTTCGAAGATGATTTTGAACTCTATCAAGGGTGCTTTTTTCACATTTTCTGAAATTTATGCTATCAAATTTTTTGTTTACAGTTCAACGGATTATAAAAATAAAATATAAAATAAAATCTTTAAAAATAAAACAAAACGAAAATGATCGCCTTAATTTCAGCATGAGTAATTTAAAATCAGTGCATTGTATTTTAATATGGACTTTAAATCATTCAATCGAGAAAAACTGATAAGAAATGAAAGTTCATACGAAATAAAAATCGATTAATTTGTTCGCATCTGCAACAAAATCTTGACAAAAACAACGGTTATTTGAAATCAGGTCTAACCTATCATGTTATCATCAGTTTAGGAAATTACAAATATACACAAATATACATGTAAGGACCTGATCTGTTCCCTCCTATATTAATAAAAGAAAAGCTGATCTGCTGAACTGGTCCCTGTCCTTTATAAACTACGTAACAGATGTCTTGCCGAATTTTGCTATTCTGATAAATAATTGCCTCTGTGATATTAGTATTAAAATATTCTGCTGAAAACCATGACCCGCGAAATAATCGCCCTATCAGTCTGCCCCGGTGAATCATTAATCAATCTATTATATAGCCGGTGGGTATATATATATATATATATATATATATATATATATATATATATATATATATATATATATAAAATTTTAGTCATTCAATGAATTTAAAAATTCATGACGTGAAATGTTTCAATTTCAAATCCAAAGATTTTTATCATCATTCTATGTAAGACAAAGAATACAATTGAAATATAACTATTTTTAATCTGAAGTATATATATATATATATATATATATATATATATATATACACACACACACACACACACACATATATATATATATATATATATATATGTGTGTGTGTGTGTATACGGGTGTCTGTTTAACTGATTCTCTTTAACGGTGTGATATACACAGTGTGTCGTCTAGTGGTTAGATTGTATGAGAGTGTATATACCTATGTATATACGTGTCACGGTTATCTATATGACGTGTGTATAAAAGTGTGTTCGTCTATGACTGTCTATGGTTGTGGTCGTCTAATTTAGAGTTCCTTGTGTGTGTATGTACATTTAGTTACAGTTCATGACGAGACAAAAATATACATAAATACCTTTACAACATAAAGGAAGAATAACATTTATTTGGAGTTTCAACATCTGGGCAATCGGGAGATCTTTGCCATTGTCTGGACGGGAAGCTGCTCCCCAACTTTTTATTTCAGAGAATTTTTCCCTTTTGGAAAGTTTTAGTTAGAAACGAAGTAATTAGGGTCGAAGATAATTATTGTTAAAGGAAAATGCCGGAATCGAATTCAGTATGAACAATTAAAATGCATATATATCTTATCATTTAGATACGATTCCAGGAATGCAGTGGAATTATCCATCGTAGTTAGAAATAATTATAAAAACAAAGCTAGGTTAGAGGAATAATAGACAATCAATTTAAGGAATGTTCTTTATGTCGCCATGACATGTGTTGGAAGCATATGCAATATCCACGTGCAAAACAGGCACATTGGCCACGTTCTGACGTCACAAAGAAATATACATTCAATATATACAGTTAAGTTAGGATTCGAAAAACAGTTAGAGTTGAGAGTTGGCAGTTGAGAGAGGAGAGAGAGAGAGCGTTAGCCTGAGCTCTTTCAGGAGGCGAGGGGGATACAATATGTAGAAATCTAATACGGCATCAGATTCTCATCATTTCCATCACCAGCGGAAAATAAATGTCTTCATATTGTTATGTAAGCTTTTGTCTTCGTTTGTCATCAACCGCAAGGTAATGTGTTTTTGTCTTAATCGTCTTGTATAATGAACTTTGTATGAAATCCTTTCCAAAGTGTTGACTGCATCTCCCTAATCAATAATGTATCTCGCCTCTGTGTTTAAAGAACTGTTCATTACACATCCCTTTACGTCTCTCTTCACATCTACATCACCGTCCTATTTTCGACCCAGAAAACAGTAATTCCTTTCTCTTTTTCAGCAAAATCACTCACAGAATGTAAGGACAAGGACAAAATAAGGCAAGCGATGATTACAAGTCTACCAAAAGTAAATCCAATGTCTACTTTGCATTCTGATCCAAGGAATTTCCAAATAAGGAACAGATTTTAAAGTAAGGTGCCTGAAGCGGAACTTCGTTTTTAAACACACTTTATGTGGCAACATTACATGTGGGTTATGTTGAAATAATGTGCAAAACGTGAAGTAGATTCAACATGAAAGTAGAATTTTTCAATAGAAACGAAGTTGGATATTAGGCTAACGTCTAGAGAAAGTTACGATAGTGCAGAAAGCGACCTGGCAAAAAAGCGAGATAGATCCTGCCACTCTAGTATCCGACGTCAATATGAACGTCTTTTACGAAGTTTTTTCATCACTCCTAAAGTGATATGACAAAGACATGCGTCTACATAGATATACATGCTTTAAAATGCAAATCAAATAACGCAAGCGGAAATTAAAATTCAACCCAGAGCAAATAGTGGAGCAAATTAGTGTTCTTTTCTTTGTTAATACACAAAGATAGAGAAAAAAGAACAGGTAATAATCTCTATCATGACTGCTGCTACTAGTACTACTTCTAGAAAGAGGGAGACGACATTACTTCGTGAATGTCACCAAGACGATGTCACGCATGTTTACAAGGAAAGACCATAACACTATTTACTTAGACTTAGGAACTACCGCATTCTGCGATGACAGTCTGACTGTAACATAGCAGGATCGGCTATATGTAAATACCGAGCCGTGAGCAAAATGACGTCACGGTAAGGAAAAAGAAGACTATAAAAGCAGGAGCACGTTCGAGAAGAGGATCATGTTAGAAACATAGATGATGTTCAAGAGCACGCGAGAGAAGACGATCACGTGAGAGACGTCACAGATGTAAGTTACGTGTGTCGGGCGAACGAGGAAATAAATTTCGTTGTTAAAGAAAAAAGTGAGTTGAAGTTCATTCTTAATTTTTGTCTCCTTTGCGACTGAGCGTACAACGCGTTGGTTTCCCGTACAATGTTACATAACTTTACCATCGTTTTCAGTCTGCAGATTCATAGCGTTCCTTCAGCTTCTTCCCGTTGCGATAAAATATCTCTTGGTTGTTTGATTCTTGTTCTTTTTATATCAGGGGTCAATTGGAACACTTGCTTAGCAATTCTGTCAGAAACCAGTATAGACATTGTTTGCAGATTATTAACGAAACCACCCGTTGCTTAGAGTGTTAGATATTGACAGGCAACGTAGTGAAGAAAAACATTCAATGGATTACACACACACGCAAATGGATTCAAATGTTAAGAATTCGGGACTTTCCACCATTGTCTAAGGAAATGCATAATTTGAGCCAGAAATATGTGAGCAGATATAGGTCAAAGGTTCAAACAATAAACAAAGGCAATATTAAAAATTCCAATTGGAAAGAATGCGATTATAAATAAAAGCGTCACAGAGAAAAATTCCGTCAGTCAGAGAGAGCGAGAGAGAGAGAGAGGGAGAGAGAGAAAGGGAGGCAAAGAGAGGGAAAGAGAGAGAGAGAGAGAGAGAGAGAGAGAGAGAGAGCGAGCGAGCGAGCTGTGGCGTGTCATTCCTTCTTCTTCACCAGCCAACCGTCTAACCACGCACCCCCGCCTCTTTAAGTAAACGTCAATACAAAAATAAGTTTTTACGGGAAAACTGATTGTCAGAGTGAAATAAAAACAATAATATATTTTTGTAAGTGTTGTGGTTTTTACTTCGCTGTCAGTGTGTGTATATACTTGTTCCAGCGACAAAAGTACATGTTAACATTATATAGATTGGACAACCGGCCACAGCGATTACGTAACAAGTTTGGTCTCTGACGTTTTGCTTGGTAAGTTCATTGCGCCACTTGATCCCTGAAATCTCACACTTATTTGCATTATCACCTGAAGAAGTTAATGGCTTTTTATGAATATTATGGTCGTGTTATTAGGTTATATGGATAATTTAAAACTGCTAATTACTTAAACTAAAGGAATATGGTTTCATACATGAACATGAAATATTCTATATTTCTATTTAGCAAAACAAGCAATAACTTCTAGTAAAGCTGAATTATGGAAAAATATTTCTAATCAAATATGATTTCTTTAAGGATTCTAAAATTCAACCTAGATCTGTGGCGTAATGGATACCTACGTGGTAAAATATTTAGTAAAATTTGATTGATTGTAAGTTACATTCTTCTAGAGATTGAAGGTTCGATCCTCACTGCGGGCGCATTCAACATATAATTGTGAATTGCTTAAGACTTATACCCACTTGTGACTGATGGAACGAGAACATGATATCGTCGCGGATTAATTATTTTTTTTTTATTACATTTTCACCCCAAACAAGGCACATTGCCACTTTGGTGTAGGGGGCTACAATCAGGGGCAGCAACTACTGGGGCACTATGTTGGGATTTGGGCAGCAAGATGTCGGTTCACGTTGCACTTGAACTTCTGCATGTCAGTACAGTTAGGGAAGCAGGAACCTGGAACGGAATTCCAGAGTCTAGCGATTCTGGGGAAGAAACTACTGGAGTAGAAAGATCTTTTACATCTAGGGATCTCTACTGTGTGGGGGTGGGATTTAGCTGCCTGTCGGGTTTGTCGAAGGTGTCTACGTCGTGAGGGCACAAATGTCTGCAGTTCGTCAGAGCATTCACCATTAAAATACTTGTAGAACAGGCAGAGGGGTGCAACATTTCGTCGATGGGACAAAGGCTAAAGCTTAGATGCCAGTTCAGGGCCTATCAGATTGGTGACTCTCTTTTGAACCTTATCTAGGAGCGAGAGACTAGTAGCAGATGTGACAACAATACTCCATACATGGGCGAATCGTGGCCTTATAGAGGTACACTATACTTTCAGGTGTCAGTAGTTTTCTAGCACGGTAGAGAGAGCCTACCTTTTTCGCAGCGGCCCTGGCAATGTTTAAGGGTTCCGTTCAAAATTCCGTGCAGATTCCCGTGTTCGACGCAAAAGATTCGCGAGTTCGATAAGGTACACTTGAAGAAGGTCGGAAATCATATCGGCCGAAAATAACAGTCAGTCAAAATGACACCAGTATCACAAGGAATCATAATAATCAATTCCCGTGTCAATAATTCAGAAAAAAATATTTCTAGTTTGCCATGAGAAATGCACTTAAGCAGACGATTAAAAAAGTTTCCAAACAATTGAGCAAATCACTTAAAGAAGGAATCTTCACTTATTGATTTTGCATTATGCAAATCAAAACCACAGGATAAAACGTTGAATCAACTAACGGCATCCATTTTTTTTTATTTGCCGCGTTCTTTTACAAAAACAAATATCTTTGTTTTTCTTTTTGTTTTAGTGAGCATTTTTTTTATTTTTAATTTTAAATTTTATTTATTTATTTATTAATTTTTTTTTTACTCTTTTTCACACCAAAATTGCGTATGGTTACTTGGTCGTAAAGGGGCTATTATTTGTGATCATGTCTAATGTGTGGAGTTGAACAATAAGATGTCTGTTCACATTATATTTAAACTTCCGCATGTCAGTACACTCTGTGAAGCGGGAGTGAATTCCAAAGTCTAGCCATCCGAAGGAAGAAACTATTAGAAACTATAAGAAACTATTAGAAACTATTAGGAACTAGGAACTATTAAAAACTATTAGAAACTATTAGGAACTATTAGAAACTATAAGAAACATTTAGGAACCTTCACAGTGAAGGGTGGGATTTTGCTACTTGTCGGGTTGATCGGGAATATGTAGGTCGAGGAGGCATATGTGCTGTGAGTTCATCAGAGCATGCGACATTGCAGCGATGGGACAGAAGTTGGAGCTTGACCGATAGTGCGATACCTATTAGATTTGAGACTCTTTTTTGAACTTTGTCTAGGAGGGAGAGGCTAGTGGTATGTACCAGCCCAGATGTGGCAACGATACTCCTTGCATGTGTGAATGATGGCTTTATAGGATAGTCTTAAGTTTGAGTAATTCCCTAACACTGTAGAAGGAGCTCACCTTGTTCGCAATGTCCACAACGTATTTGTTCTCACGTTGCCTACGAATGTTAATCCGAGGAATTTGAAGAATGCTTTCGGACAGGGGGCTATTTGTCATGGTCATCGGTGGTTGAGAATGATTTTTTGAAATTGTTAAAGGAAAGAAGCTTAGTCTTAGTAGCATTAAATTTTACCATTCATTTATGTCCCAATTCCACTACGGAGTTTTATAAGAATTGAAACAAACTCTGCCTTAAATACAGGTTATATAAATGGTGGCAGGAAACTAAACGAACTGCCATCGGAATAGAGGGACTTATTTATTGAATGGTGGGATGTTAAGTAAGTAAGTAATACTAACATAACATATGACTCGTTTGGTCAGCCATTTAGCTAGGGTAACAAATTATTTGCATACTTCGTTATGTTATATATATATATTTATTCGATAATCATTACTAAAAAAAAAAATAAAAAAAACGACATCAATTATTTTAAAGGCAGCACTGTTGGGACAAAAGTCAAAAACTGTCCACATCATTGAATTATACATGACTTACTCGCCCGCCCGGGGTCTACGAGGCTTGGCCAACAAAATTCAAGCAAAGACCATACGTGGGGGCAACCCCACGTATGGTCTTTGTTTGATACCAATTGTCACTATCCAGCTCGCCTACTCCCTAGGGAGCTGGCCCCATTTCCCCAATCTTTCCACATTAAAAAACGACCTTGTGCTTAATTTGCTCAGTGGGGAAGCAAATGAATACTCGGTTATTTACTTTCTTTTCCCTCTGAATCTCAGAATAGTCACGGATTACAAACTTCAAGGAAATTTACAGTAAATTAAATCGACTTTAGACTTACCTATTATGTACGTATTCCAGAATTCGACAAGACATACTCAAATAAGGCCGGAGGATACATAGACCGAAACGCTGCAGAACAATACCAAGATGAGAACAGTTGTCCGAATAATCGAAAATGATACAATATATCAATCTTCATCTGAAAAAACTTCTGATAAAGAATAAATTGGTGTTTCGGAAAATAACGGCATTATTTTCCGAACAACTTAATAGAAAAACGTACAAAGACTTCATGTCGCCTTGAATGACAGTTACATTATTTAAAAAGAAAATTTTAATTTACAGAAGAAAACGATTTGTTTTGATGTTACAGTAAATAAGATTCTAATTTCACGAAGAAAAGTAGCATTTCAAGTTTAATGAAAAGAAATAAGTACGTTTTATGCAAGATTTCAAAGTTTGTTTGTGAATCAAAACTGGCAGGCAGCCATTTTGAAGACATAACAATTATTCAGTCTGATTCAGTTATTTTCTCTTCGAAATTATTTCTTGCATTTGTTTTTGACTTCATTCGAAATATATATATATATATATTTTCAAATCAAACCCAAACACCAAACCGATTATATACCGATATTTTATTCAGACTAGCTTATTAGTTCGTTGTTTTCTCCTCTGTAGAAGAATAAATATATTTTAAAATATGAAAAATATATTTTATTTTGTTTTAGTTTATTCCCAGAAATACTTATTTTTACATAAAAACAAAAAGCTGTTAAGATGGAGACTAATTTCTAAGAAGCAGCATAAAAATAAACGATACCAAATTAGTTAAATTTTATGCGTGCAAAATTAGAAAAATGATATCTGGTTTTACGATGTAGATCTTGTTGAAGTATATCTCTTAATTCAGATAATGTATTTTATTAGGTGGTCGATAGAAAAGCGGAAAATTTGAGGTTGTAAATTTTATTATTTAAATTTTACTTTGTTTCAATTTTATTGCGTTTGGCCTTTTCTATTTTTTCGATTTTTATATCTACATTACGGTTAGAGGCTTCAGAAGCAACTTTAAGACTTTTAAAGGCAAGTGAAAATCCGATTTCGGAACTGACAAAATATCTAGCTGTGTGATTTTTTTTTCCATGATTAAAAACATAAAATAATGTTGTTGCAACTTGAAACTAGAAAATCCTGAAAAAAAAAAAAAAAATGAACAGATTTTCCGCTTTTGAAAAATAAATTACCGTTTGATAAAATTTCCTATTTTTCTAGCGACCATTCTGGTGATGGCAAGTTGGAAATAAGAAAAAAAATTGAATTTTACGTAAAATCAAGTTTTTCCATGAGAATTCATTTATTCTTCGCAAAATTGTTTAACAGGTTTATTTCGTCTATCTACACCCCAAACATTGACAGTTACAGGTGTGTGAAAATATTATTTTGAATTTGACTGACCCAGAAATTTTAGAAGGATGTAAAATTATATAGTCTCAAAAGTAAGACTCCCCTGTCACCGAGAGGAACATCATGGCCGGCATGAATAAAGATCACCTGATTAACGCTTGTTGTCATTTTAGAAACTGTAATGAGGCCGTAATTGAAACCGTTCGCGGGCATTAACGCCGACAAGTGATAAAAATACCCAGTGCTAACCATTTGAACGTTTATACATTAGACAAGGTTGGCGCGTCATTTTGCAGATTACAAACAGGTGACAACCAAAATGTCTCGTGCTGTCCAACTATTATTAACCACAATGGCGCTATCTATCGTCGATACGTATTTCATTTACCTCTTCTCCAAGACGTTAGGCACAAGGTCAGCTGAAGTTTTGAAAAGCCAGCGCGCTAGGATTAGCGCGCTAGGGTTTACAAAAATGCTCGAGCAGCCCCATCGACATTCTCCGATATCTCTTCCTCAATCAATTAGCAACCTCCTGTTGCGTGTCTACCTCAGCTCTATCATTATTTTCATGGAAAGTACTCATCCAATCTTCAATGTAAGATCCCTTGAAAAACATTCAAAACAAACACTCGCCTAGCCACAACCACTATCAATAATTCCCCCACTATTCTCTACTTGTGCCTAAATCTAAACGCAAATACCACGAACAAAGTTACTTTTCTGCATGTGGAAGTCTACTTTCCACTGACAACAACATGATCGCTTTCAAGTACAATATAAATAAGGTTTTCTTGAGCCGACCACTTGTGCTTAAAATTCTACCCAATTCTCTCCATTACCGATCACTACGTTGTTGTCTGACCGACCATCTTGCACTCATTAACCTTTATCCTCGAGTGGCATTCAGGCCTTAATAATTGTTAACTTCCTTGTAAAAAACAATACTAAACATTCTCTTATTGTGCTTAAAAATTAGTACAAACCTGATTTTGTACAGCATGCAGTGTTCGCGTCAAGCAAGGAGATTGAAGAAAAGAAATAGTCTCTGTGTTTATGTATAGACCAACGATCTCACGAGGGAACGAGATGCATATGTAATGTAGACGTGTTCAATAATAAAAAAAAGTCTGTTGATTAGAGAAGAACATCATTTTTGGCAGAAGTGAGGTTTGCCAGATGTCTGTTGACTTTTGAGACCGGGAATTGGGAAAAGGAGAAGAATTAGCTGAGTATTGAAAGGCCCCGAGGATTCTGAAGAAGAAGAAGAAGAAGAAGAATATACTACGGTTATTATCTTCATTTCTTATAATAAATTATACTTCAGTAACAAATTACGAATGAACAATAGCTAATAAATAAAACAACAGGAACTTAATCAGCTTTATATGTGTTTGTGTCGTAAGAATATCGTGATATGAAACTCTGCAGGATATGCGTGACCGCGGATAATTGCTTATTTCTATGCAAATACAACAGAATATATTGATACGTAAAATCTCTTACGTCAAAATATACAAAGCAAAACATTTGATAAAAATAGTTTGTATAAGGCATTTCAATTAAGGAGCATTGTTTTAATTAATTGTCTTAGAGATTGAATGACTTCTGGCCAAGTTTAATTAAACTATCCTACAAGTACCCTCTTCGTTTGCTTTGTATAAAGTTGCCGGTAGCTGGACGAAAGCCTTTACAAACCTGTTCACGTCAAGATTCTCGAATCTGTTTTCGACGTCCGTTCTGCGAGCTGGCTTTTCTTATTTACTTGCTTTACGTTTACTTTATTCTTTTAAAAAATATATATTGTTATCTACAACCTGTTTGTTTTATGTATGAACGAAGCGTACTTAAACATGATTGGAAATGATGTATATTGTGCTACAGGTGAAATGAAACGTTATTATTCCTGTGAGGTGAGGTAGGTAGTGGTCATACCCATTATCTCGAAAAGTGTGATTAGTGTTCAAATTTAGTATTGACATTCGAATATTATGAGATTTGGAAAACATAGAAAAGTGATTTGTGAGTTACTTCCGGTATACGCAATAAACAAAAATAAGCAGTGAAATAGATAATAGCGAATGAATCAGAAAACCAAGGATAAATTTTGTAACTTGACAGCTAGGTGCCACGATGTCGATATCTAAAGTAGAAAATTGTGGGAAAACATTTGGAAAATAAAATAAATCAAGCGATGAAAAAATTCTTTTTGTGTTTTCCTAGTCTTCAATTGTAAACCACTAAACGATGGAAAATTCCTCGGCGAAAATATTTCAGTTTTTTCTAAACGTATTATTTGGATTTAATCGACTACTGTTCTCATCTTGAGTATGATTTTCACAACGTTTCGCTCGATGTAACCTTTCGAACAGAACCCTTTATTTATTTTCCGGGGGGGGGTTAACTACTTAGAGGTCCTAAGTAATTCGCAATTGTATTTTTCGATCGCCCACACTGAGAATTGAACCCTGGACCTTCAGGAGAATATGACATTTACATTTGATTTTTCCAAGTACTCTAAACACGTGTCCTTGCGGACAATTCTACTACGAATTCAGGAACCTTAAACTTATTTTATCTCTAGTTGTAAATATCACCATTTATTACTAATTATTCTAACTATACTAGCAAAAGTACCCGTCGTTATTGGGTTCAAAAACAGCCTACAGAAAATGGACACTGATTTATGAAAGTATGATAGGTTATGAAAAGGAAGGGTTGTAAAGAGATAGCTTCGAATTTGGGGGTATCAAAACCAAAGTAAAATATGATGAAAGTAAAAATAAAATAGATAAACCCCATAATTTATTATACGATACCTGTTCACACTGAAACACTTATCACAGTATTCTGTGGATCTATATTAAAAAACCTTGTTAAACTTTGTGACATATTTCCATTCTATGGAGGTCTGGCGCGAACGAACACCCCCTAATTTTATTATACCATATTTCTTCAAACTGAAACATAACTATCAAAGTATACTTACGCAGATAGATATGAAAAGTCTTTATTAAAGTTTGTGCCTATTTCCATTCTATGGAGGCCAGGCGCGAACGCAGGCCCCACAATTTTATTATACCATCCCTATTTAAGTTGAAACATACTTATCAAAGTATTCTTATGTACATCTATATCAAAAACACTTGTAAACGTTTTTTTTTAATTTTTAAATTTTTTATTTCCATACTTTGTGGACCAGGCGCGTACGCATACCCCACGATTTTAATGAATCATCATTATGCCAGATCAAACATACCCATTCCTGTGTCTCGATACATCTTCTATCATTATATGTGATCAGTTTTCTATAATAGTCAACCATATAGGAGCCTATTCGTGACCAGACACACACAGAGACGTTCAACTTTATATATATATATATATGCGAAGCTCGTTGTTTGTTTGTTTACAAACAGACGATTTGGGCACTATAAAAGTGGTGGCGGGTGTCTATTTAAATAGACATTCCGACGAGTTTTAGGGGCGTCGCCTCCATGGTCGAGTGGGAGAACTGCCGACTGTCAACACGACGGTTCTAGGTTCAATCCTTGGCTTGGGAGAGATGCTAGTCTAGCGGCACTGATGAGTTGTGATACAACGAAACAGGACTGTATGTCGATGACTACAAATATATATATATATATATATATATATATATATATATATAGTAAGAATAATTGATACACACTTCATGATTCTGTTTCTTATTCGTAAATTAATTCTATGTTTTCTTTGTGAATCAATCATTTTGTCGTCAGCGAACGGAGAAGAAATCGTAACCCATCACCCTAGATAGAAGAATATCTGTATCACATGTAAATAAACCCAAATAAAGCATAATTTCATCACATGTAAATAAACTCAAAACGATCTGATGTCTAACTTTGAGTTGGGGGTGGGGAATAAAAAAGGCACACAGATAAACAAAACTA
Organism: Euprymna scolopes; assembly: GCF_053919585.1. Classification (NCBI taxonomy): domain Eukaryota; kingdom Metazoa; phylum Mollusca; class Cephalopoda; order Sepiida; family Sepiolidae; genus Euprymna; species Euprymna scolopes. Next base: position 6,402,849 of record NC_136517.1, read on the forward strand.
AAGAGATTCTTCACTTGTATTTGTTCCAAAGTAAAACGGCTGAGAACCTCGAAACGTCTGCTAAATTGAGATGAGAATCTCAAACACAATTATCAGATAAACTTTTCTTGTCTACAACAAGAAACGCCATTAATTCCGATAGAACGACAACTTTTGCTTCTCCTTTCATATTGAGGGCATTCGGTGTGCGTGTGTGTGTGTGTGTGTTTTTTTTTCTTCCTATTTTCCAAATCAATATAATTGCTTGCCCCCTTTTCGAAAACAACGATTTGATTAGATGCCGGGCTGTTATCATGAGGACATCTTTGTTCTTATTTTCATCGTCACAACATCTTCGCATTTTTTTTGTGTTGTTTTGTTGTTTTTATCTTCAAGATTTCTTTCTATCGGATTCTTGTAGGCCATTATTCGCTGTACTTGTGCGTGGGGGAAGTGGGGGCGGCGTTGGCGGGAAACGGAAATTCTGCAATATAATTCAGTTAGACGTTCTTTTTATTTTTTATTTTTATTCTTTTTTTGCTCTTTGAAACGATTTTCCGTGAACATGAACGAACAGGTCAACCAAGAAGGAGACCGTTTAATTCCGAATCAAGAACCCTCCCTCTTTTCACCAAACATACAATTTTCGAAACTTCAGCCTCTGAGAGAAAGAAGCAAAATGAAGCAACGACCTTCGTTAAATTTGGTGAGAATTGTGCAAGAATCCACAAGAATTATTGGATTTTTGAAAAAAAAAAAAAAAAAAAAAAAGAAAAAAGGGAAAAGGATCTTAATTTCTTTTTAAACCACGCAAAAGAGCAACAGAAAAATGAGATTCGGATTAGACAGCCAACTCAAATTATCTACCTAAACACTGACTTGAATAGAGATACTACTACTTCTGCTACTAATAGAGATTTAGTATCTGTCTGTCTGAAGCCGATATTATATAATACTTCTATAGGCATTTGATATCTTTCAAACTGAAGCCGATAGTACACTATTATTTCTATTACTAATGTAGATTGGGTATCCGTCTGTTTGAAGTCGATAATTTATTATTACTTTTATTACTAACGGAGATTTGTCTGAAGCTGATATTATGTAATTTTTCTATTATTAATAAAGATTTGATATTTGTCTGAAGTCGATGTTATAATATTATTGATATAAACAATGGGGATACTTTTACTTCTACTAATTCGACCTTAAACTTTATCCGATGGTGGGGCCTCAACTTGCGGGCTTTGGGGAGTGTTGGGCTACTCTTTAATTGCCATTGCTCCCAGGTCCACTCTGACCAGGAGTTAGGGTCCCAACTATGGGATAAATAGAAACTGACTTGAAAAAAACTAAAAAAAAATATATTCTATTAAAAAAATTTCTTCAAAATCACTGGATTTTGCATTAAATAACCCGAAAAGGGTTGATATGCCGTAAAACAAAAACAACCAACCAACCAGCTTCTACTAATTCAGATTAAATATCTATAGGCGATACTATCTTAGTGTCCCTTTTTGTACACCTGGTGACTAATAAAATAATACCCACGGTTAAAGACTTTTAAAAGTTTATTTTTTTTAATATAAATGTAAAAATAAGCGATAGGGGGGAATCTATATTTGATAGTTTGCCCCTTTAAGAACTTGGTTCTTATTTTCGAGCACTTTACATTGAAATAAAATAACTTAAGCCCACGTGCACAGATCGGGATGTTAAAATCACAGAATTACTCTCAGCCTTCATGAATAACATTTTTTCACTCTTTATTTTGCAATTCATAACTACAATAAATTGCGGTTTCACTTAATGCTTTAACTAGCAAATTCTAGCATTGCTACAAGTATAATTTGCTGATTTCTTTATGTCTTCTGATGAGAAGAATAACAAGAATAGCATTCTTTGAAACTCCGCGGAATAAGAGCTTTATAAATTGTTTTTTGGAGTATTCGGTCGAACAATAAATTTTGATTGTAAAGTTCAACTTACAGTTTTAATTTTCTTTCTCTTATAATAAGTTCTACTCTATTGTGTATTGAGCTTTTTTAATTCGGTTGGGATTAAACCATCTATATATAAATACTATTTATATTAGTTTGAAGTTTACATTGCGTATATCAGGTAAACACTACATCCCTTTGTTTTCATTAATATATTGTTACATATATTATTATATAAAATAAGATAAAAATACACACACACACATATTTATCTTATTTTTTTTTTGTTGATCTCTGAATGAACTGTCCACATGAACTCTTTTCCATATTTATATTCTTATGACTACCAATCAGAAAACTTTTCGTTGCATCCTTTGCAGCAATCAGCTAATAAATAGAAATGACTATTTTGCTACCAGTTTTTTCTCTGATGAGAGGAATTAGCGTTCTTTGAAACTCCGCTGGTTTAAAGAGTACCTAGCTACCAGATATACCGGCTATATATATATATATATATATATATATATATATATATATATATTACATGGGGGTCACCACTTATCAAGGTCCGAAGGCCACTCAGGGATAAGGGTTATTGCGTGTACAGTAATCAATTAGATAGTATTGTAGTAATCATTAGTATTGGGGGTTTTGATAGAGTGTCTTACTTAAGAGGGCGGTTTGTCAGGAGTTTGTTTATGTTGGACTTGAAGATGTCCAAGTTGTAGTCAGGTGGGAAACAGGCAAGCGGCAGAGAGTTCCACTGGCGTGCACTTCTAAGAAAGAAGCTTTGCTCATGGAATCTACGTTTGGATTTAGGCACAGATAAAGAGTGGGGAAAATTATTGACAGTAGTTTCAGCCAGACGGGTGTTTCTCGTGAAAGATTGGCGAGGGGGGGACGTGGGATTGGAGCTCAGACGAGCACCTGCCATGGAAATAACGATAAAACAAAGACAGGCTCTATACGTCTCTTCTGTGGAAGAGAGGTTGCAATGAAGAGAAAAGGGCATCACACACTACCACTAAACCACGAAGTCTATTTTGTACTCTGTCAAGGCAGGATAGGCTGTTTTTAGCAGCTCCTACCCAGATGTGGCAGCGGTACTCCATACTTGGACGTACTTGCCTTTTATACAGATAGAGAATTGCATCAGTAGTGAGATATCTTCTGGAGCGGTAGCACCATTTTCCCAGCGTCTCTGGCAACAGATTTAATGTACGTGTTCGATTTCAGATCAGGAGTAAAGGTCAAACCCAGAAGCTTGTCAAAATATGGAGCCTCTCCAAGACGACAGCCATCTTAATTGATGCCAGATGGGGATCAGATCGTTGATGATGTAAAGATAGAAGCTTGGGTTTGGATGCATTAAAAGTGACCAGCCACCTCTTCTCGCATTGTACCACGTGCTCAAGATCAGAGGAGAGAGAATTAGAGAACTTTGTCATTTACGGACTTTGATGTGTTGCCATAGATGGTCTTGTCATCAGAATAGATGTCAACGAATGATTTAAGTATGTGTTTTGGGAGATCATTGATGTAGATCAGGAAGAGAGTTGGGCCCAGAATGAACCCATGAGGGACTCCAGCATTAACACTGTGGGACTCGTATTTCTCGGAGAGAAATGATTTAATGATTGAGAAAACATTTCCAGTAATACCATAGCTGGAAATCTTGTGAAGTAGGTCCTTATGCCATACCTTATCGAAGGTCTTCGATATGTCAAGAGCAATTGCCCTGGAAAGGAAACCTTTGTCAAGTGATTCACTAATCCTATGTGATATAACCGTTAGCACATCTGCTGTAGATCTTGCAGAGCGGAACCCATATTGCATGTCACTAAGAAGGTTGTTTGTGTTGAGGTGGTTGACTACTTCTTTATTTAATATGGATTCCAACAACTTACTCATGACACAGAGGAAACTTATTGGTCTGTACTGAGAGGGAGATGACTTTTCACCTGAATTCGTAAATACAGGGCATACTGATGAGGTTTTCCAGGGTGTTGGAAAGCAATTCTCCTTAAGGCAACGCTTACGCAGTTTTGTAAGTATGGGGGCAAGTTCTGGTTGGAGCTTTTTCAGCACTATAACTGGAATGCCATCAGGGCCAGTTGATTTACTGGAATCAAGGTTCTTGATTAGCTTGGCGACCTCACGCACAGATATTTGTATGTTGCATAGCGTGTTGTCTGTTATAGGAGGAAATATGGGGAGTTGATGGTCGTTGTCGCATAGGGTAGAATTAGCTGCAAAGTTCTTGGCAAATAACCTGGTCTTGTCTGATGCTGACGAGATGACCTCAGGTCCATTGATGATAGTTGGGATAGAACGCACACTTCCGTTTAGGATCCTGTTTACTATTTGCCAAAACTGGTGGGAACCAAGCCGCTGCTCAGCTACTTTTGATTTAACAGACTGAGCATATAGCTCTCTTGCATGTTTTATTACTCTTTTACAGTGGTTGGTGGCAGTCCTGAAAGCAGCTTTAGTCTCAGTACATGGAAAATTAAGTTTTAAACAAAAACAATGAACAATAAAGAATAGTTTTTTGACACCGGGTAAAAGGCACACATTTTTCCGATTCCGATACCAATTCCGATACCTTGAAAAATTCCGATTTTCTCGATTCTAGATTCCGATTAATTGTCTCAACACTAGCACACACACACACACACACACACACACACACACACACACACATACACACACACATATATATTATTTGGGTTAAACAGTTACATATGGTCGCTACAAATAGCCACCTGTTTCAGTTAAAGAGACTTCATCAGGCGACCTGGAACCTCTCGACGCCAAAAAGAAAAATGAAAAACCTATATATATATATATATATATATATATATATATATATATATATATATATATATATATATATATATATATAATTATGCTGAAGTTCAGTTAATCAACGTTCGTTTCCATAAGGTGTTTTTGTCTTTATAGCTTAATCACATAAGTTACAATTTACATGCTAGGATATTCCTCAGTTAAAAGAGTCTTCTCTACTCCATCGTTATTTTCATGGCAAGTGCTCGTCTATCTGTGACTAATTCTATAGGCAGATTCTACGAACAAAGCTTCTTTTCTATAACTGCCCACCTACTTTCCAGTTGACTACAATATGGTCGTCTTCAAGTCCAATACAAACAAGTTCTGGTTGAACCGCCCGCTAAATAATCAATTTCTACCCCATTTTCAACACGGTTTATACGCTATTGTCTCAGTTTCTACCGTACATTCATTAACCTTTATCCTTGAGTTGTTTTCGGGCCTTGATAAGTGGTGACTCTCATGTAAAAAAAGTTAGTTCTGTTTGAAAATTTATTATTGTGCATATTGTCTAAATAAGGATAGCTCTGTGGATAATAGATTCACTACATTAGTCGTTATCAAAACCACAGGTAAGTAACGTGGGGCCTGGCCATTACCAGATGGGTGACCATATGGGAATGCTCGGTGTTGTATGTCATATTCATATGGCTGAGATATACATGCGGCTGGGAACCGTTGTGAATTTAATATTCCCTATAAACTCCCCCCCCTTTAAAGAAAACGGGCATATCTCACCAAGAACGAATACACTAAAAGGTGTTATCAGTTTGGTTGTTCTTTGAAAAAGGCCAAATACATTTTTTGAAGGCTAAACGTCGCCAAAAAGTCTAAAGTCGCGAAAAAAGGTCAATCTGGCAACCCTGCACAAGAATATGACAATGCCCTCCCTTTGACATAACCTCGTTTTCAAATATCATTATAATAGTATATGATCGTTGTTGTAATTGTGCAAGAAAATACTTGAGACGTGAAACGGTTCTTCATAGAAGGAAGATGTAAGGCGAACCTTTACCTAAAAAGGAAATATTCGAAAGAAACAGGGCAAATAAGAATATTGTTTGGCAAAATGTGCTCAACTGAAAGAGTAAATTAAACATTGTCTCTTACAATATGATTTTATAATTTGTATTGAACTATGTAGCACAATATTACTTTCTGAGTTGATTGAGATTGTCGGACTGACTTCCTCATCTTGGTTGTTATTGTCACAACGTTTCGGCCGTTTTGCCCTCCGTCAGGTGAACGGTTTGTTAGGAGTCTCGAACCCAACCCTTTATTATTATTATGGGGGTACCGTGTTCGGATTCCAGCTAGGCTTTGGGACATAGTTGCTGATTCTCTGTTTTTCAATGTTACTTTTTCACTGCCTTCGTTCAGGATTGAACTCAGCACCTTTGGGTAACTGTAAACTTTGATACAACGTCTAGGACCACTCGGCCATATGTCACTAGGGCAATTCTTAGTTGGTTTTTGTTAATGTTAAACCTATGTTGTTATTCAAGGTTTTCTCTCTCTATCAGAGGTGTCCAAATTGCATTCAGCTCTATGCTTGGTTTGTTCAGTAGGTTGTTATGTCCGAGCATGTGAGCTGTTTCTTTAAGTTTTCTCACTTTCCAGTGGGTCTCTCTGTTTATTATTTTTACTTCATCCCATAGGGGGCGATGATCCCCCCTCTCCATCCAGACATGGTTGGCTATACCCGATTTTTCCGTCTCCCCTTTAGTTACCGCTTTTCGGTGTTCTTCCACCCTTACTTTAAGGGGGCGGCATGTTTCACCCTTGTAAACCTTTCTGCAACTGCATGGGATGGAGTATATGCAGTTTTTGGTCATGTTCTCATCCATGCGGGGCTTCACTCGTACCAGAAAAAAAAAATACAGACAATTACTACTTTCTGAGTATTTATTAGTAATCATTTATACGATATAGTCACGTTGATACATCTGTTGCCACCAAATCACCGAAATTAAACAACAATAAGCCTGGCTACTACAAGATGGGTGACCATTTAAAAATATTAGGCGCTGTATAGGGTGGCGAGACAGTACTACTGTCAAATGAGAAATTTAGGTACCTCTTCCCTCTGCTAGTCAGTGAGAGATTCCTAGGCAAGGTCAAGAACCCATTTCGCCCCTCTCCCGTACAGAGTAATGAGAGGTTATGGAAAGCAAGTGACTCGTGTAATACAGAAACAATGAGGAATAATTCTATTCACGGTTTCGGAGGTCGTTGTGCTGGACAGAAAATCCCTTTGGTTACTATGGTCAGTATAAGCACTGCTCGGACGGAAATAAATGCAAAGAAAGCTGTGGCAACCCATCAAGCACTTTCGAGAAACAGCGTGAATGGGTTGTGGGTGAGGAGTAACAATGAATTCACGAATTCCTTCCGGAAGGAAGAAGGATGGAGAGCCATAGCCGTCAATGTCTGTACAAGACAGGAGACACTGGAATGAATGAAGTAATCTCATTTGGGCCAGTTCTATATTTAAAATATAATGAGCATCATTTTAATAGAAATGTTAATAAACTCATATTTGCTGCGTGTTATTGGTTTTTCTGTCTAATAACACTGACTTTTGCTCTATTCAAAAAATATCATTGTTTATCAAATAGATTTTCAATCCGTGGAATTTCCACTTATCTTGCTAGTCTATATTAATGAAGAGGACCTTATGGGTTCATACCATTTGCTATAGTATTAGTGCGATAATTGCGCATATGTAGCTAATGTAGTCATTACGATATGAATGCAACGTTTAAAAAATAATTGAACGAATGATGAGAGTTCAAGAAAAAACATTTTTGAGTCGATTGCATAGCAACTTGGTGGAATAAAATGGGAGGTTGTGAATAGTGGGGGAACGTGGAGCGAAAGAAGTGGGGAAATAATTACATGTCTTTTTTTGGGGGGGGGACCAGAGTGATAAATCCTTCTAAAATAAAAGTAGACCATTAATTAGAAGATAACGACTTACATCACGTCATCTAAAAGATTTTGGGGATTCACGTGATCTCTAAATAAATGTATTTTTTATTGTCCATCAACTTTTGGCTCACCCATGTATATATATATATATATATATATATATACGTTTCTCTCTCTCTCTCTCTCTCTCTCTCTCTCTATATATATATATATATATATATATATAGAGAGAGAGAGAGAGAGAGAGAGAGAGAGATACTTCAGAATAAAATTATCCACAATCAGCTAGAATGGAAACCTATGATTATAAGATTTACAAAATATTACTGCCAGTAATATTCTATAAGTACTATCCCACCTAAATAAGAATTGCTCGATATGCAAGATAGAGTCAGCATTCCCTTATTGCAAGGTATTTTCCCGATTCACACATATGAATATGAACACATAATACTCAATAATGCGTCATCTTTGTGTTACTATAGCAACCCTGTTTTATTTTATCTTATACTCACTTTTTTATTACGCGTAAGCATTTTCTGTCATTTTCTTTTTCGTTTTTCGTATCACTTTAGTTTCTCTCTCTTTGTCTGCTAAAGCGGTTTTAATTTTTTATTTTTAATTTTATTAACAATTTGAAAGTTATTTTAGAGTGGAATTTTAAGTTCATGCTCTATAATTATAAAAAATACTAAATATATCAATTTATATTTAATTAATAACCAGATCCACCGGACCTATATATAAAAAAACTTTTTTACCGGACCCATTATACAAACAAAGGAAAATTGTTCCAGGAAAATGCCTTATTCGGATCATACATTGTGATTCACTTCGAATTTTACCATGCAATTTGGATGTTAACTTTTATTTCCTTTTCTTTAACTTTAGCAAATAAGGTGTAAACCATTATAACTATTTGCTAATATTTTCTCCTCTGAAGAGATGCTAGACATCGAAATCCTATAAGAATAAGGAGTTAAAATATTTCTAATGTATTCTTTGTCTTACATAGAATAATAAAAATGTTTGATATGAAACTCAAATATTTCACGTCATAAATTTTTAAATTCATTGAATGACGAAAATATATATATATATATAATTTTTTATACCATACCTGTTTCACACTGAAACACTTATCACAATATTCTGTGGATCTATATTAAAAAACCTTGTAAATACTTTGTGACATATTTCAATTCTATGGAGGTCAGGCTCGAACGAACACCCCATAATTTTGTTATACCATATTTCTTCAACTGAAACATAATTATCAAAGTATACTTACGCAGATAGATATGAAAAGTCTTTATTAAAGTTTGTGCCTATTTCCATTCTATGGCAGCCAGGCGCGAACACAGACCCCACAATATAATTATACCATCCTTATTTAAGTTGAAACATACTTATCAAAATATTCTTATGTACATCTATATAAAAAAAACACTTGTAAACGTTTTTTTTATATTTCTAAATTTTTTATTTCCATACTTTGTGGACCAGGCGCGAACGAAAGACCCCACGATTTTAATGAACCACCGTTCTGCCAGATCAAACATACCCATTCCTGTGTCACGATACATCTTCTATCATTATATGTAATCAGTTTTTTAAAATAGTCAACCATATAGGAGCCTATTCGTGACCAGACACACACATACACACACATACATTCAGCTTTATATTATATATATATATATATATATATATATATATATATATATATATATATATATATATATATATATATATATAAGAACATTACTCTTATGATCATTTCGTCTTGAAAAAAAGCTAACCACTCCATATCCTTTCATCTGAATTGTGAAGATTTATTTTTTATTTCACTTTTTCTATTTCCACATAACATAAACTTTTTGCACTAAAATATTTTTTGCATTTGCACTTATAACTAATTTTCATGTAATGCTGTTTCAATTAGTGCCAGTACCAGGAAAGTCGTATTCATTTACTAATATCTTTCCTCTGATGAGAAGAACGTATTTCTTTGCGGATCAAGGAAATTTTAATATTTCTTATTATCTATATATCTATAAAAGTGAGAATGTGTGTGTGTGTGTGTGTGTGTGAGGTGGGTGGGGACAACTCTCAACCTATATACTCAACGGCGTTATGATTTACAGACTTCAAATTTAGTATACAGGGTATTCAGATATGTAGAAAACTTTTTAATCAGTTTTTATCTGAATAAAAAAGACTGCTAAGAGGAGAAAATTGAAAATTTTGCACTTGGGTGAAACAAATTAGATGTTTGTCAACACTTTCACCACTGCATATGAGAGAATCGTTCACATGACAGATTTCTTGTGGTAAGAATAAGTAGGTTTGAAAACACTTATTAAAACGTGGAAAGCTGGCTAAACGGTTATCGAACTTGACTCATTTTTTTTACTTACAAGAAGTGAACTGTTTGGAAAAAACATAATACTCGCATGTTTCAGTTCCTTCGATTTTTTTGTTTTACTCTTTACTTTTTAAAGGAATTTAACGTTACGGTTAATACCGGACAACGCCGGCTAAATCTGCAAGGAAAATATAAAAATGACCTTTAATCCATGGATTTTGAAAAAGTTATTTTTATCCAAGAAAGGATTAATAATTTACCGATTATCTGTAAATTTCAATTTTTATTATATTTTAAAATATTTTCCTTGTTTAATCCCTGTCAGGACTTATCAGGCATTGCAACCCTAAGAGTCCTTACGGGATAAAACGCGAAAAATTCTGCGTTTCTTAATTGCCATATATATTCTTATAACACACACACACACAAACACACACACACACATATTTCTGTGGAAATATACTTTACTTCCTCATAATATATACCAATCCGTATTTAAAAAGCTCAATGTAATTACAGAGCAATATAATGAATGAATGACAAAGGTCTACATTCCAAAGTTCATGATGTTGACCATCTTATAATTTATTCCTTTAATTCATTTGACATTTACAATTCTTGACAGTATCTGTTTTGTAGCTATTTCTTTTGATGAGTTAAGGGCAAAATAGATTCACTGATTGATATAATAATTAAGTGATGGATGTTGTGCTATAAAACAGATACTATCAAGAATTGTAAATGTCAACTGAATTAAAGGAATAAATTATAAGATGGTCAACATTATGAACTTTGGAATACAGACTTTTGTCATTCATTCACTATATATATATATATATATATATATATATATATATATATATATATATATATATATATATATATATATATAAAGAAAAAAGAAATTAAAACTGTAAATTGAAATTTACAATCAAATTTGTTGTTCGACCGCACTATCCTCAAAAACAATTTCCATAATTTCAGGTGCGTTGAAAATTTTCCAACCGGACTAATTGTATTCAACTGGATTTAAATTTGGATTTGATTCTTTCTAAAGTATTATTTTCGCCTTTCAGATTGAAAAAGTCTTCATGCAACTCTATGATCGGTTTGTTTTTAATATTTTTTACATCTCCTGCATTGTTTCACTCGTTGTTTTCAAAGGACATGTGCATCTTTGCAATGTATGACTATAATGAATTACGGTTTTATTTCATGCCGTAACTAGCAAATTCTAACATTGTTACAAATATTATTTGCTGATTTCTTTCTGTTCTCTGATGAGAAGAATAACAAGAATAGCATTGTTTGAAACTCTGCAGAATAAGGACTTTGTAAATTGTTTTTTGGAGCATTCAGTCGAACAATAAATTTGATTGTAAATTTCAACTTACAGTTTTAATTTCTTTTCTCTTATAATAAGCTCTACTCTCTATTATTTGTGTATTGAGCTTTTTTATTCGGTTGGGATTAAAATATCTCTATATAAATACTGGTATTTATATTAGATTGAAGATTACCATTGATTATATCAGGTAAACACTATATCTTCGTTGATTTCATCATATATATATATATATATATATATATATATATATATATATACGATTACTTAATTTAATCACATAAATGAATATACGAAAGTATAAATTTATGCGTAAACTTTAAGTATTTACTTCAACAGTGCTCAATGCGTATGTAGAGTTAGGTAGTAAGTTATAAAATATATATGGCATTTAAACTACACAGAATATTCCGCGTTTCATCCACGCCTGATGAATCCGAGCGTGGATGAAACGCGGAATATTCTGTGTAGCTTCATTGCCATATATATTTTATAACTTACTATATATATATATATATATATATATATATATATATATATATATATATATATATCAATTGTAAAAGGAAAAACAAATATAAGCTGTCAATCGAATCTAATATCAGCTTTTATGGGTGTCATTTAAAATCCTATTTTTAAATAACACACTCTAGTCTGCCTCGTGGGTGATACGTTTCTTTTAATGAACGTCTTAATAAACAGTAATATAAAACACGTATCCAACATGAATTTACTTCAGATATTTTTTGTGAATTTTCCTCAAAAAAAAAAAAAATCTAATATGCGTTTTTACTCCGAAATCGACATTAAATGCATTTTGACTCATTCTCCATTTTATTTATTTATAAATCTATTGCAATTTAAGACATTATATTACGGCTTAAATGTTCGAATATGGAATCTTAATTTTTATTTTATTTTGGGACTTGACTCTCATCAGAATAAAACTAAACTATAAAGAAAAATTACTTTTAATATTGTGCTTCACACACACACACACACACACACACACACACACACACACACACACACACACACACACACACACACACACACACACACACGCACTGACGCGCGCACGAGCTCGCACATAATGACTGTATTGCTGTGGTTTCTTAAATGCTAATCCTATAAAACTATGCTGTCTATAAAACGTGCTAAATAATACGTAGAATTGTATTATAGAATACATTTATTTGATTAAACAAACATAATTGGCCACATATGTGCATACATGTTTCAGTTGGGATTTCTTTCAAAATCCCACTTCCACAATGATTTGACGAAATACAAAGGCATTTGATTTAATTGCCTGAATAAGTGGGATTTTGAAAGAAATCGTGACTAAACCATGTATGCACATATGTAGCTAATAATGTGTGTATAAATAAACAAATGAATACTATACACACGCGTACACAAACACCTTTTTTATACATATAATACATGTATATTATATATATATATGATATATAATATATATATATGTGTACATATATATTATAATCATGATTAAATAATAATTATTCAGTTATATCTACAGACATTAGTGTGTCATGCTTACGCAATCATCAGTGTAGGGTAACAATTCCTGCCGGTCATGAAATTCGAACCCAGGTACGAAGCCATCTTTGACTTAATTTGCATAGCATTTACGTCAGTGCCACCAAAAAATTTCCATCAAAGAAATTAAGAACTATTAAACGCCGAATTCAGGCGAATACAATGACAATCTAGAGTGTTCGCACAAGCGGAAATCATGAACATTGCATAGACACTAGTTGACTGCCTAGCTTATAATTCCGCATACAGTGCCAATCCTTAAGTATTCTTAAAGGAGTTTGATAATCATAATTAGATAATGATTACTCATACCGTATATATTTCGGCGTATAAGTGATAAAATTATTTAAAGTTGCTTCAATTTTGTACCTCGTATTATCTGACGGCCGCCTTATATGCCAAAATATACGATATATATATATATATATATATATATATATATATATATATATATATATATATATATATATATATATATGTGAGTGTGTGTGTGTGTATGTGTGTGTGTATACTAGCATTTCAGCTTGGCTTTGCTCGGGTCCTATGTACTGTTAATAACTTTATATGCATATGTATAGATTAAAAAGTGTGCATATGTATGGTAATGCCTTTCTGTATAATACGCTTCCTCAACTACCATAGAGAAAAGTTGCTAAAGACCGCAAAGGTCAAATTTTCTTTTACTTTCACCCAAATTTTGACCCCTTAACATTTATTGTTTTAGGCTCAAATCAAATTAAAATGTCTGACCCATATCCAAGTAACCTATATCTAAAATGTGAAGTGTTTAAACCGAAAATTGGCGGAGTAGTTTAGTAGAGTTGTCAACGTTCAAATCGTTGAACTTTGACTAATTAACAGCCAAGTGTTTGGCCGAAAACCGATTAAAAAGATTTTCCCAAGTCTCAATACCCCGTATGTCAAATTTCAAGTCTGTAAACCGAAAATTAACAGAGTTATTGCATAGGGAAATGTACACAGACAGTCAGATAGACAAAGATGTTTACTTTTATGGACATAATAGCATGGGTGCCCGGTGTTGCCCGGGTGTTTGAAGGTGTATGTTGAGCAAAAAAAAAAAAAAAGAAAATGACCAATTTTTAAATTCGACCCCTATTATAACCCCTTAACATTTATTGCTGTCGTGTCAAATCAAGTTATTAAGTTAGATCCATGTTCACGGAACCTATATCTAAAATTTCAAGTGTTTAGATCCAAAATTGTCGGAGGAGTTTGGTAGAGTTCTCAAAGGTCAAATCGTTGAAATTTGACCCTTAACAGCGAAATGTCTGGCCGAAAACCGATTACATAGATTTTCCCAAATCTCAGTAGCATGTATATCAAATTTCGAGTCTTTAGACTAAATTGACAGAGTTATTGCGTAAGAAATGTACACAGACACACAGACAAACAGACAGACAGACACACACACAGACACGTTCACTTTTATAGATATATAGATTTATATATACGTATATATATATATATATATATATATATATATATATATATATATATATATATATATATATATATACATATGTATGATATATACATATGTCTGATACATACATACGTATGATATATATATGTCTGTGGATTACTATATATATATATACTAGCATTTCGGCCCGGCATTGCCCGGGTGTTTGGAGGTGTATGTGGAGCAAAAAAAAAAAACAACGGTAATTTTTAAAAATTTGACCCCTATTATGACCCCTTAATATGTATTGTTTTGGGCTCAAATCAAGTTATTAAGTTAGATTCATGTCCAAGTAACTAATATCTAAAATGTCAAGTGTTTAGGCCCAAAATTGGCGGAGGAGTTTGGTAGAGTTCTCAAAGGTCAAATCGTTGAACTTTGACCCCTTAACAGACAAATTTCTGGCCGAAAACCGATCACATCGATTTTTCCAAATCTCAGTACCCTGTATATCAAATTTCGAGTCTGTAGACTGAAAATTAACAGAGTTATTACGTAGAGAAATGTACACACACACACACACGTTCACTTTTATAGATATACTAGCAGGGGTGCCCGGCGTTGCTCGGGTGTTTGGAGGTGTATGCTGTGCAAAAAAAGCAAAAAAAAAAAAAAACCCCAAAAATGGTTAATTTTTAAAAACTTTGACCCCTATTATGACCCCTTAAAATTTATTGTTTCGGGCTCAAATCACTTTATTAAGTTAGATCCATGTTCAAGGAACCTATATCTAAAATTTCAAGTGTCTAGACCCAAAATTGTCGGAGGAGTTTGGTAGAGTTCTTAAAGGTCAAATCGTTGAAATTTGACCCCATAACAGCCAAATTTCTGGCTGACACCCGTCACATCGATTTTCCCAAATCTCAGTACCCGGTATTTCAAATTTCGAGTCTATAGACTAAAAATTGACAGAGTTATTGCGTAGGGAAATGTACACAGACAGACAGACACACAGACACACAGACAGACACGTTCATTTATATATATATATATATATATATATATATATAGTAATCCACACACACATATATATATATATATATATATAGTAATCCACAAATGTATGATATATACATATGTCTGATACATACATATGTATGATATATATATATGTCTGTAGATTACTATATATATATATATATATATATATATATATATATATATATATATATATATATATATATATATAGTAATCCAAAAACATAAATAAAGCAATATAGGAAAAATATAGAAATAAACGTAAGAGACATAAATATAAAAAAAATATAGTGAACTTGAACTAATGGAAAACTAGCAAAGCTACAATAAAACGGTTTTGTGATATCGATAACAAATGAAATAGTCTATTTACAGAAATCGATATAAAAAATGTTATCATTCCACCCAAAAATGTACATTTGATAACGCACTGGAACTTAAAAAGCAATATTTCTATTGACTACATACAAATAATAAAATATTGCAGGAAATCAACACTGTTCCATGAATATTACATATAATAATAATAATAATAATAAAAAAAAAAAAATAATAATAATAATAAAAAAAATGTTTGATGCCGCGTTGAGGAGTCACAAGGTACGCAAGTAAACAGTAATATACTCAATACGCTTTCAGGTTCAGCGATGAACATGTAAATAAACTGAGGATGAAGGAGGTTTATTTTGTAAACATAATCTTTCATTGAAACAATGAAGTTAACCAAATAATATTTCTTTTATATGTTAATAAACACCTTAACCATTCGCTCGAACTTATCAAACAAATTCCTATGACTAGCAATTAATACAAACAATAGAAATATGTTCGACGAATAACTATAAAAAAATGTGAGAGAAAAATAATAAAAAAAGTTCGTCTTCCCCCCTCCCTTTTCACTGTAAACAAGGCACAGTGCCAATTTGATGTAGAGGGCTTTCTTTCGTAGCCATACGTCGCAGGGATACTATGTAGGGAGTTTAGCAGCAAGATGTCTGTTCACATTACACTTGAACTTCTGCATGTCAGTACAGTTAGGAAAACAGGAACCCGGAAGAGAGTTTCAGAGTCTAACATTTCTGAGAAAGAAATTATTAGAGTAGAAGGCCTTCTTACATCTAGGGATCTCTACTGTGTAGGGGTGGGATTTTGCTGGTTGTCGTGTTCGTCGGGGTATTTACCTCAAGGAGGTACAAGAGCCTGTAGTTCATCAGAACATCCACCATCAAAATATTTGTAGAACAGGCAGAGGGGTGCAACGTCTTATCATTATTTTGCGATCGCAGTCGAAATGATGGAGTTCATCAAATATAAAATTAAAGACGATCTTTTCATATGATTATTAATGCGTGCGTACGTTATCACTACACGCATTGCAAAGCAGGAGGACTGATCTGAACTTCCACCTACATACAGCGCCTTAAGTAGTCCCAAATATTCACCTATATGATGCTGACAAGGTTCAGTCTTGCTTGACTTTAGTGATCTAACGAGAACCGGCGTGTCAACGTGATTGCATCGTATAACTTGCTTGTGTCGTGTTAATTCGTTTTATAACAGAAATGACAAACTAACAAAATGTTTGTTCAGATAATCATTTTCCTAAACACAATTAACTTCAATTATATTTTCAATTAAATGCAGTTTTTGCTGAATTATTGTATGGATAACATGCAAAAATAATATTAAAAAAATGATTACAAAATAATTGTTCACATGTTTGAAAGCTAATGGCGTGTACAAAGAAACACTAAATAATATCAACCAAAAGAAAAAGTATGCATACATACATACATGCATGCACACATATATACATACATACATACATACATACACACATATACACATACATACATACATACATACATACATACGCGAATACACACACATATACATACACACATACATATACACATACACACATACATGCATACATACATACGCGCATACACACATATATACATGATGATGATTGCAACATCTTGTCAGACGAGTGCCACTCCCTCAGACACTTAGTCCATGAGCCCAAATGCCTGAGGGAGTATCTATACAAAGATGATGTTACAGAGTCTTAGCTTTGTACGACAGCTAAGTCTCTCTCTCGGTTCAAAATGTTGAGATCCAGCAACAAGCAAGAACAAGATAGCCAGCAACAAATCAAACTGCAGACCAGCTGAATGCGGGTACTGGTTTCCCGCTTTATGTTTTTTTTAAATCAGAGATTTGCTTCTCCTAGAAAGGTTGCCTTCACCACGGCTTACGGGAGCCATCTCCACCCCAACACATATATACATACACACAAATATACACGGTGCTAGTTGGCCATTGACCCCGAAAAAGGGTTCATTCGCCCTTTGAAAGGTCTTGTTTTTAATCCTTCAGGGAGACTAGTCGCCCTCCTCACCAAAGAAGTCTGGTGGAGGAACCAGTTTAGTTGCCGGTGACCCGACCATGAGGCAGGTAGTACATACACACATATATACATACACACATACATACACACATACATACATGCATACACACATATATACATACACACATACATACATACATACATACATGCATACACACATATATACATACACACATACATACACACATACATACATGCATACACACATATATACATACACACATACATACACACATACATACATGCATGCACACATATATGCATACATAATACATACATACATACATACATACATAAAACTGCAATCACTTTAAGTTTATGTATAATCGTCATATGTTCAGGAATGAAAACTATACAAATACACTAATATGAGAACACAGAATCAAATATTAGCACTTTTAGTGTTCATGCTATGATAATCATAATACTGATAAAAGGAGACGAAATGCGATCTAATAGCCAATGAAAACGCTTAAAATATTATTCACAACCGGTGATTTACAATGATATATCTCATTAAATTTTTTCCCGGTGTTTATGCGTAGCAGAGATTAGACTTCGAACGCGGAAGAGTTAGCTTCTCTTCTACGTTTAAATATTACCATAATAAAATTAAATATCGATAGAGCTGAAATATTAAACTAGATTAGTAATACAAGTTTTCTTTTTTAAGAATATGGGCCGATATTCACTAGGAAAACAGAATGAGGTAACTACCTTGAATTAAAACGGTATTAATTGCAAGGAATCGTGTAAGAAACCGCTTCTAATATTTTCAATTGATTTGTAAACGGAAATATCTGAATTTTTATTAAATTTACGAAGTTCGTTTTGAAAGGAAAGCCTCCTAATTTTTAACTCGAAAAGTTAAAGAGTTACAAAAACGGGAGGAGTACAATTTAAACGAACGACCTTTTGTGTTCTAGAGTTGATTTTTCTACATAATCACCACCATTCTCATACTTTTGCTAGCGATGGACACTGGCTGTGCGTGGGCGTCCGGAGTCCGCTTCATTAAACGAGGGTCGTCCCATAAGTAAAACCAGGTATTTTACACTAAAAAAGTTGAAAAGCTACAAAGACAGGAGGAGTACCATTAAAACAAGTGATCTTTTGTGCCCCAGAATTGTTTTTTTTACATAGTCACTATCAATTCTCAATAAAATCCTACCACGAATTCAATGACGCATTTATCATAGTCTAATGGCAAGGGTTGGTTTCTTAAAGTCTAGACCGCTAATATCTGCAATAAATAAATAAATATATATATATATATATATATATATATATATATATATATATATATATATATATATATATATATATACACTAGCAATTCAGCCCAGCTTTTTTCGGTACTGTTCATAACTTTATAGCTTTGCATATATATATATATATATATATATATATATATATATATATATATATATATATATATATATATATATATATAAAATTTGACTCATGTCCAGGAAACCTACATCTAAAATTTTAAGTGTTTAGACCCAAAATTGGCAGATGATTTGGTTAGAGTCTGCAAAGGTCACTTCTTTCTTTGACCCCTTGGCAGCAAAATTGTCGCCTCAAAACTGATTAAACATCTTGCTGCATGTCTGAATAACCTTTTATGTAAAATTTCCAATCTTTAGACCCAGAATTGGTTGAATCATTTGCTAGAGACTGCAAAGATTAAATCTTTTGAACGTTGACTCCTTAGCAGTCAAATTTGATCCATGTTCAAGTAATCTACATCAAAAATTTCAAGTGTTTAGACCCAAAAATTGGCGGAGAGTTTGTAGAGTTTTCAAAGGTCAAATCGTTGAACTTTAACCCTTAAGAGCCAAATTTCTGGACGAAAACTAATTAAAATTTTTTTCCCAAATCCCAATACCTCTTATGTCAAATCTCGAGTTTCCAGACTGAAAATTGACAAAGTAGTTTAGTAGAGAATTGTACACACATGAGCACAGATAGATAAATAGATAGATAGATAGATAGATAGATAGAGAGAGAGAGAGAGAGAGAGAGAGAGAGAGAAAGAGAATTTCACTTATATATATATATATATATATATATATATATATATATTGTGATACATTTATTAAAATGTATAATCCATTATTTTATTGATTTTTAGCCGAGGGGAGATATATTTTCACTATATTTTATTTACTGTGTATTCTTTGCGCCAAAAAGATCCATTCTCGTCTTCTCGTTCACATTTTGTAAACAAAACAGAAAAAAGGGAGGAGGAGGCCTGCGAGCAGGAAGAGAAGGAAGAAACAGAGATACTGTGAACGAAGGGTGGAAGAAGAAAGAGAAAAGAAAGCTCATGGACGAGAAAGAGAGAGAAAAGATAGAGAACTAAACCGTATATATATAGAGATAAACTGTATAGAGAAAGAGAGAGATAGACCTATGTAGAGAGAGGGGACTGAAAAAAGTTGTCAACAGTTAATGAAGCTTCGTGCTTCAAAGCGACAAGACGTAAGTCAGCGAAGGTCGGGGTGGTGAAGCCAGCGAAAGGCAACGGCAGCGTGGTAGCAGCGTCGCGGAGGTAAATATCAACGACACAAGCCGATGTTGGCGGCGACGGTAAAAATCTGTTTTGATCAGCGGTCAAAGTTAGAATATTGACTGAAGAAAAGAATGAACCCAGCGAAGGAAGGATCCAAGGAGCAGCGAAATATTTACTATAAATCAAGGGCTTCGATAAGCTTCAGAAACTAATACTTGGAGCAATTAACACCCACGCGCGTAATGAAACGTAAACAATCTGAAGGACAGAAATATGAAAACTAACTTGTGCGCGTAATCAAATGTAAACAATTTATAGGAAAGAAATATATAAAAAAAAGAGACAAAAGAAAGGTCGCATTTCAAAAGACATTCACTAAGTTTTTCAACCAAAACTTTCATTTCTCCAACATCTCTCTCTTACCCTAGAACATGTATCCAATTGAGCAGACGATTTCTTGTCTTCTATGTGAACATTGACTGTTGATATATTTTTCTCTCGGTTAAATCATTTCATTTAGTTAGACCTATCTAATTTTCTTTTCTTGAATTGAATTTTATTTTTATTTTTTTATAAATAAAAGTTTGTTAATGTTTCGATGATACTTGTCCTCGTTATTTCTTATGTGATTTCGTTGTCCAGTACATTTCATTTTATTGTTGTCTTAGAGACGGTTGTCCCATTCCCATAACAACGTATTATCAAGGAACCTGGGAAACTTTTTTTTTTATATATATATTTCGTTACGACGCCCATCTCTACCGTCCCCAGTAGGACTGGGATACGTCGTAACAATAAGCACACACACACACACACACACACACACACACACACACACACACACACACACACACACACACACACACACACACACACACACACACACATATATATAAATGAAAATGTGTGTGTGATGACACTTCTCAACCTATATACTCAAAGAATCTTTGATCTACAGACTAAAAATTTGGTATATAGAATGCTCAGACATATGAAAAACTTTTTAATCGGTTTTCATCCAGAAAAAAGAGGTCGAAATTGAAAACTCGGGGTGTAATGGAATTTGTCAATTGTTTCATGAGGCTTGACAACACTTTTTAAAGAACGTGGTTAGATGGTCTAATGGTTATCGTTCTTGATTAACTTCTTTAGGTTTTGGTTTCGATCTCAGTTAGAGTATTTTTTTACTTACAAAAATGAACTGTTTAGAAAAACATAATACTTGGATGCACATGGCTCAGTTTCTTTCTGTTTTTTTTTTTTTTAATTTCATTCTTTTTAATACCGGGCAACGCCGGGTACATCTTTTAGTATATATATATATATATACATATATATATATATATATATATATATATATATATATATATATATATATATATATATATATGTATATATGCAAGAAGTACTTATCGCAAGTACGCAAATCGAATACAGGAAAACGTATCTGCTTCGTTCGCTATTAAATTAGCAATGTCTACAATTGAATTTGATTCATGTTTCTCTCCAGACTGTATTTCTTGCCGCTTATAATAACGTCATAATTGCAGGCTTTTCTTTCGAATGTTCTTTAGGCTTCTATTTCCTATATTTTTATGCAGAAAATAATCTCATTTTTGTTTCGTATTCTCTTTCTTTGGCCTTTTTCCCCCTCGTTTCGTTTGTTCACAATACAAATGCTTTTTACGATTGCGTTCTCATTGTTGATTTTGCTATATGCATTTTCATGGCGTCCAAATGTAAATACACTAAGTTGATACTTTGGACTCGGCGTTCTGGATTCGGATTCTGCTCGGGCTTCTGTATCACTTTCATTAATATCTTTGGGAAAGGCATGCCTTTACGTATCCTCTCTCCAGCTATGGGTTAAATAGTAAGACATACTAAAGCAATAACGATGTCCAGAGAATGAAAAACTTCCGCAATGACCTCAATCTTCACCCTTCTTAGTTAGGCATTGAGTCGCCTCGGACGTTTTTTTTACTTGGGAGTCACCATTTATGAAGGCCCAAAAGCCACTCGAGGATAATGGTTAATGAATGTAAGATGATAGTGTAATGATCGTTAATGGTGTAAATTGGGTAAATTTGATTATTTATGGGGACGGTTACACAAGAACTTGTTTACATTGGATGTGAAGCCTACCAACCGGGAAGCAGGCCAGCGGAGCAGTGTTCCACAGGCGGGCAGTTCTGCGAAAGAAGCTTTGCTCATGGTATCTGCGTTTGGATTTAGGCAGTTAGAGAGTGGGGGAAATCTATATAGCGGTTGTAGTAAGTCGAGTGTTTAGATGTATGCATTCCTATTGAACTGAAGAAATGCAGGAAAAATTTTGATTACAGGTGAGAATGAACACCCCTACCCATTTTGTCTTCAGATTAAAAGGAGGCCGTTTACTACGTATCATAAATTGGGATTGCGCAACCTTTGCTTCATAATAGACTCCCAGCGCATGCACCCTCACAGGAGGCATCCATTGTCTCTAGCGATTGAACGTGGGCTTTTTTATTCTTATGGTACAAACAGCACATTCTGATTTGTTTTTCCGCTCTTTCTCTTAGAACTATTTGCGCCTTATAATCAAATTTACATTTGTTTTCAGGTGTTACATCAAAACAATTCTGTTGAAAATTTTGATTTACTTTTCGAAAATTACATGATCTAATTAATTAACTACCTAAGAAACCACAGGTAGTTAGTAAATCAAAAAGAATATTTAATAATATTTATTTTACTAATCATTCCTTTACATCTCCTCGGGCAACGCCAAGAAACAGGTCCTGCTAGTTATCAATATAACTTGTAGTTGACCTCTTTTGCCGAATCAGAGTAAAATTAATAGCAAATAAAAGCATTTTGAAATAGAATCGAATGATTTTAAAATTAATAGTAAAAAAATTCAAAACAAAACAAATAAAATTTAAAAAAATAAAATAAAATGAAAAAGACATTTAGGGGCTTTTTTGGAAACAATCGAATTGAATATTTAAATGAATTTGATCTGTAGATAAACTTCTGCATCATATAATATTTTTTCTATTAAAAGTGGTTGAATATGTTATCGAATTAAAGTTGCTTTTACGGTTTATTAGCCAGACATCTTTAGTATAAGGCCAGGTAGAGAGGACAAGAATAGAGTCTCAGAAAGCCATTTAATCTTAAGTCAAACAAAAACTGAATGAAATCTGTAATTATCTAGAAAAGTTTATTTTTTTATACTTGGAGATCTGAAAATGTTTGTCACAAACTCCGAAGGCATCAATGGGTTAACTTACTTGATTCTTCGAGCAGTCAGTATGTCTGCCTTAAATAGTATCCATTTTTTGTATACTCATTCAGGGGGGAATAACTCATTGGTCGTCTGACATTAACAGAAACTACCTCTATAATGATTAGAGTCTGACCCCAACTTACATGTAAATGAAAAAATAAGAACAGTTAAAGAAATCTAACATATAAAATCATTTTACAGTTTTAAAAGTCAGGCCCAAATAGAATTTAATTTGACAATCACATTTTGCTCCTGATTAAGTATCAAAGCAAAGAGTGGGCCCTGGAGTAACAAAAGACTTGGCTAATAGGCGCCAAGACAATGAATATAGCGGAGTTAGAAAATCAGTTGGAGTGAATAGAAATAACTAGAGTTTAACAACGATTTCATAAATCATTTATAAACCGAACAAAAAAGGTGGGCTCCCTCTACTGTACTAGAAAATTATATCCGAGAGTGTCCTATATATTTACAAAGTCACCATTCGCTCATGCATGGAATTTTACTGTCACATCTGGGCTGATGCATCCATCATTAGTCTCTTACGCTTAGACATGATAAAAAGAAGGGTTTCAAATCTAATAGGTCGCACACTATTGGCTGAGTTTCAACCTCTGTCCCATCGCCTCAATGTTGCATCTCTGTGGCTGTTTTACAAGTACTTTAATGTAATATGCTTCGATGAATCCATAGCATTTGTGCTCCAGTGCGTACATACTCCCAACAAGCAGCAAAATCCAACCCCTTCACTGTTGAGGTCGGTAGATGCCGAGAAGACTTCTGCGCAAATAATTTCTTCCTTTGAACCGCCAGATTTTGGAATTCCCTCCTGGAATTTTGAAATTCCCTTCCTACCTTACTGTACTAACCCGCAGAAGTTTAAATGTAATGAGAACAGACATCTCGCTACTCCCCATAGCCTCCTGTCAGACACGATCTCAAATAATAAGCACTTACGTTCAAGTGGCGAATTGCCTTGTTTGTGGGGAAAAAGAGTAAAAAAAAAAAAAAAAAAAAAAAAATCGCATATTATTAGGGAGTCTTTTTTGTTTTGATATAAAAAGTTCAATAAAATTTAAAAAGCTCCGAATATATAAAATGTTGTCTTTGTAGAAATTGAAAAAAAAAAAAAACAATAGAAATAATTTACTGAATTTGCAAAAAATTTATATTCTTGTTTTATTTTTACATCAAATTCATCACTTATCAAGGCCTGAAAGTCACTCGAGGATAAGGATTAATGAGTGTACGGTAATCACTGAAACAACGTATTAATAATTAGTTGTGGAAATAAGGTGGAAATGGATTATTTAAGGGAATGGGTCTAAATAAGAAATTGTTTACATTGGACTTGAAGACAACCATATTGTAGGCCAGCAAAACATAGGCTAAGAAAGAACCTTTGTTCATAGAATTTGCGTTTAGATTTAGGTACAGATAGAGAGTGGGGGGAAGTTGTTGATAGTAATTGTAGCTAGACGATTGTTCTTTGTGAAAGTTTGGCAAGGACGGGCATAGTGAAGCTCACTTGCCATAAATATAACGATAGAGCAGAGACAGGTTCGCAACATCTCTTCTGTGCGAAAGAAGTTGCAGGAAAGAAAAAAAATAGGATCACGTACTAGGTTTCGAAGCTGGTTTTGAACTTTGTCAAGGCAGGATAGGATGCTCCCGTCCAGGTATGGCAAGAATATTCTATTTTAGGACATATTTGGTTCTTATACACGTGGAGGATTGCGTCGGAGATTAGATACCTTCTGGGGCGATAAAATGACGCAACCATTTTTCTGGCGACCTTTGTAAGAGATGTTATGTAAAATCTTTCATTTCAAGTCACGAGTAAAAGGTCGGACCCAGAAGTTTGTCAAAACATGAAGACTCTTTAAGTGGAGAGCAATTCATATCAATTTTGTTGATAATTATTTACGTAATCCCTTTCCTTTCCATGTGTATAAAATATAAGCTGGTTTGTACAGATTAATTGATCAATTTGAAACAAAGGAATTCAGTACAGCATGTAGAGAATATAGAAGTTCTTTATGCCAAGCGTTTCAAAGCCTAATGCTTTTTATTTAGCCTTTATTCTTTATTTTACTTGCATAGATCGGCACATGCCACTCTCAGTGTACCCTAATTAGTTAATTAATTAAATTAATTAATTCATGAAATCCCATAACATATTGTAAATACTCCCTAAAGCGTACTCCATTATCTATCATGGAATCCTACGAACGGCCCTTTCTAACTTATTTAAAGTACCATAATTATCTAATAATTTCTAAGACATCCTTCTCTTTTCCCCCAATATATTCAACGTATACAAAATATACCTATGGCTAGACGTCGCATCCTTATCTTGTTAACTAGTAACTCCTTTCCTCTTCTGATGAGAAGCATTAGGCTTCGAAATGCCTGACATAAAGGGCTTTCATAACCCCTACAAAATATTTTGTATTTCCTTGTTTTCAAATTGATCAATTTTTTCTATTATCAATAAAATTTCCTCTTGTATCTACGCTCAACCTGCGTGTCGAGCTGTTTGTAATATCGAAAATGCCTCAATAAAAGAAACCGTTATATACTTCTTTGATCCCCCCTATATATATATATATATATATATATATATATGTATATATATATATACACACACACATATATATATATATATATATATATGTATGTGTGTGTGTGTACACACACCACACACATATATACACATATATATGTGTGTGTGTATATATATATATATGTATATATATATAATCTGAATTAAATTATGTAGAATTACAACAAACTTTATTGTTTTACAAAGGTGTGCAAATAATTATATATATATGCATATATATATATATATAATACACGCACACATATATACATATATATATAATACACGCACACATATATACATATATATATAATACACGCACACATATATACATATATATATAAATATATATATATATATATATATATATATATATATATATATATATATATATAATGACACATATATATGTGTGTGTGTATGTGTATGTATGTGTGTGTGTGATTTCTTTATCGATTGGTTTATCCTGAATCACAGTTGTATTTGTTTCTGGCGAGTTCATTTTTGCTTTATAAAATTCGATATGAGTCGATAAATCAGTCTGACATTAGTTTTGTTGCTGTAAGGTTTAGATATAATCCTGGCCAGCCCGCAGAGGTTTACACTCCCAGGCTTTACCTTCTCTCTGAAAAAAAGTTAGATTATTGCTAATTATCTAGGGCTCCCTACCGGGAAATACCGAAGGGGCTGATGAGAGTGTTCGTTTGGCGCCCAGAATGCGTTTATACTTGTTCGCTGGCTTCTCAAAACGACACCTGACTTGTGTTTAATTGGCAAGAAGGTAAATAATATGAAGGGTTCTTTGCGTCTATGTATACAGTGGCTTCCTCCAGTCCTGACAGACTATGGATACCCACTGTAAGGGTGCCTGTGCATGAAATTTGTGTGGCAAGAGTTGCGCAGTCTCGAACCACGCCTCTCCTGAGTCAACATAATTGCATACCAGTGGCAAGTGAAGTACATGACGACTGGAAACAAATGCCGAGATAAGCGGAGAGCACATACAGCGCCTAGAATTCCCAAATAGTCACCCATCTGGTACTAACCAGGCTCAACGTTGCTTAACGTCGGTGATCTGGTGAGAACCGGTGTGTCAACGTGATTATGCCGTACATAATATATATATATATATATATATATATATATATATATATGTGTATGTGTGTGTGTGTGTGTGTGTGTGTGTGTGTGTGTGCGCGCGCGCTTGTGTGTGTGTGTATATATGTATATGCAGAGGCACGTGTTTGTTTAATGTGAACTAGCAGGGAGATCCGACGTTGCCCAGGGGCGAATGTTGATCAACGAATGTTTCACACTCTTATATTTTTATTGTCATCGAAATTGATGAAATCGTCCATTTTTCAATCAAATTGATCGATTGCCGTCTCTGGTTGGAGACCTATGGCGGTGCACCGGGATGAAGCTTCACATGCCTCCTCGCAGTGATTAGTCCACAATACATTGCACTGTAGAGAATCTACTGCTGATTTTATAAAATTATGTCTATATATAATTGACTTACATTAAAGGTTAAAATGCAAAAATCAAGTATCATGCTTCAATTGTGCTCTAAACAGAAACATTAATTTCGAACGTGTCATATCCAAAAATCATATTGTTGATTTGATATGCCTGGCCTTTCTGCTTGTGAAGTGATAACAGCTTGTATTATAATGCATTTATGCTTTAAACAGAAACATTCATTTAGAACGCACCCCTGCCATATCAAAGAACGCGCCCCTGCCATATCAAAGAACCTACTGATGATCATATAAGTCGGGCTTTTCAGCTTGTGTGGTAATAAAACTTTTATAATGCACTTGTGATGATTGCCTATATAAGATGTAAAAATGGTCAAAATCGCTTGTTCTTCTATCATCGGATTTTTCGATTATCGATTATCGATACTTATTGAAGACATTCCGATTCAAAATATATTTGTTGTGAAATTTAATAAAAATTGGCCCAGTCGATTCGGAGTCAATAAGTAGCGAACTCTCTCACACAGACAAAGTTCCTTATATATAATAGCAGAGGCACGAATTTTGTTTTTGTGTGTTTGTGAATTATTGCATTTCGTAATGAGTGCACAATTTACTGTTGTCTTTTGTAGCTTGGTTGTTTATCTACTTCTCATTAGAAGAAGAAGAAGAATGAACTTAGGGTTTTGGGAGGAACGCGAACATTTGTATAGTTTCCTTGCTTTCCTGACTGTTGGAAAACCGCTTCTGTGGTACCAGTTTTCAAGAATTCTGGCGAAAAAACTGCCCCATTAAATTATCGCCCCATTAGCCTTCTCCCACTTTTCGCCGCCAAAATATTGTAGTTCTTAATTAATCAAGCTCTAGTCCATCATGTTGCAGCTGCTAAACTCCTGATCGACAATCAATATGGATTTAGGCAAGCCCGTGTCACAGCAGATACCCTTACTGTAATCTCTGAACATATATACCGTTTACTGGACAAAACAGGGGAGGGTAGCGCGGTAAGCCTTGATATATCTAAAGCTTTTGACAGGGTATGTTGCGATCTTCTAAGAAAAATTAGATCATATGGTATCACTGGAAGACTACATAATGTAATTAAATCCTTCTTAGATAAGAGAAAAATCCAGGTTGTCCTCGACGGTCGTACGTCTAAACAATATGATATAAATGCGGGAGTACCTCAGGGGTCTATCCTTAGACCTTTATCATTCCTGATATTCATAAATTACCTCCCTGATGAAATTGTTTCGGAGATTGGTATATTTGCTGATGGCACCACTCTCTATAGCAGACACGAGGCGAAAACAAATGAACACATATGTAAGGAAATGGCAGAAACACAATAGGAAGATCTCCAATCTGTAGTGGAATGGGGGCAAAATGGATGGTCACATTCAATGCTGCCAATACTAAGCTTGTTTCCTTCAATAAATACAACAAAAAAAAAATTCTCTACCAACAATAGCAATGGCCAAGAACACATTACCCGAAAGTACTTCCTTCAAACTCCTCGGCCTAACGTTTACAGGGAACATGAACTGGAATAGACACACTGAGTGCATTGCCAAGGCTGCTGCGAAGAAGGTGGGCTCTCGCTACCGTGCTAGAAAACAACTTACGTCTGAAAATATCCTGTACCTCTATAAGGCCACCATTCGCCCATGTATAGATTACCGTTTCACATTTGGGCTGGTGCATCTGCTACCTGTCTTTCAGTCCTGTGCAAGGTTCAAAAGAGAGTCGCCAACCTGATAGGTCCTGGACTGTCATCTAGGCTTCAGCTTCTGTCCCATTAATGAAATGTTGCATCCCTCTGCCTGTTCTACAAGTATTTTAATGGTGAATGCTTTGACGAACGAGAAGCACTTGTATCCCCTCGACGTGAATACCCCCGACAAGCCCGACAAGCAACTAAATTCCACCCTTTCAAAGTAGAGATCACTAGATGTAAGAAAGACTTCTACTTCAATAGTTTCTTCCTCAGAACTGTTAGACTTTGGAACTCCCTTCCGGGATTCTGTTTTCCCATCTGTACTGACATGCAGAAGTTCAAGTGTAATGTGAACAGACATCTTGCTACTCATCTCCCTTCATAATACTCCAGCAAATTATGTCCTCGATAGAAGCCCCCTCCTTCAAAGTGGCACTGTGCCTTGTTTGGAGAGAAAATTGAATAATAAGAAAAATAATTCCAGAATGATAAAAAAGATGTTTTATTATTTTTAGTAGGAGTAGTCACATAGTTCATCATCAAAGAATTATCCTCAGATTATTATTATTATTATTATTATTATTATTATTATTATTATTTGTATTATTATTATTTGTATTATTATTGTTTTTATTATTACTATTATTATTATAATTTGTATTATTATTATCATCATTTATTATCATTATCATTATTATTTGCATTATTATTATTTGCATTATTATTTTTATTTTTATTATTATTTTTATTTTTACTATTATGTTATTATTATTATTATTATTATTATTACTATTATTATTAATATTTTTAATTAGTATTTTTATTGTTATCATTTTATTTTTATATTAATATTTATTATTACTATTATTATTTTATTATTATTATTACTATTATTATTATTATTATTATTTTATTATGATCATTATTATTATTATTTGTGTATATTTTTCCGACCAACAGCAACATCGGCGGCGGAGTTTTAAAAATAGCAGACGAAACTAGTAAGCGTTTCTAACTGAAATTATAATTTAAACCTTAAATTCACGGTTAAACGATGAATTGCCATGCACATGTTTGGATGTTTTATGTTTCTGTTTTTGTGTACATTTTTTCCGGCCAGCAGCAACATCAGCGGCGGAGTTTGAACAAAAAAAAAAAAAATAGCACCCGAAAAAAAAAAAAAAAGAAAACAAAAAAACTAAGCCTTTCTAACTGAAAGTATAATTTAAACCATAAATTCACGGTTAAACGAGGAATTGTCTTTCACATGTTTGGATGTTTATGTTCTGTTTTTGTGTACATTTTTTCTGGCCATCAGTCACATCATCAGAGTAGTTAAAAAATAGCAGACGAACAAAGTAAGCGTTTCTAACTGAAATTATTATTATTATTATTATTATTATTATTATTATTATTATTATTATTATTGTCATTGTTCCTCTTCTTCTTCTTCTTCTTATTTTTTTATTAATATCGTTATCAGTATTATTATTATCATTATCAGTATTATTATTATTATCATTATTATCATTATCATTATTATTATCATTATTATCATTATCATTATTATGATTATTATTTAAAAAATTTACTTTATTGGTTATTACTATTATTACTACTATTATTATTACTAATAGTAGTAGTGTTGGTTGTGGTAGTAATGGTGGTATGTTTTTATTAATACTGTAGCTTTAATGGTAGATGTTGTTTTTTACTGTCATTGCTGTTGTTGCTGTTATTATTATTATTGCTAACGTTATTAGTGTTACCATTATCAGATTTTATTTCTATTGTTGTTGGTGATGGTAATGGTAATAGTGGTGGTGGTGGTGGAGGAGAAAGGTCGGGAGGGATCTTTAACCTGTGTGGGGAACCTGCCTAGAGATGATGTCTCGATAAAACTATCGGTGGTAATGTAGCCTAAAATTCACTAACCCCATTTATGGGAGAATGTCAAATCAAAATATTGAAAATAACGACGTGAATGAGGCTGGAACATCTTGCGATGGTCTCAAGTCCGGTAGGTGTCCCACTGGTCAACAGGGTGGGTCCTATCGTTATCATAAAACTGTTGGAAATTCTGAGGATGTGGCTGGAGATAGGCGGGGTTAGAATTTCCAGAGAGGGTCCCAAGACACGTAGGGAGTTGGAACAGGAAATGTAAAAAAAACATGGACGGACGAGGAAAGAAGAGTATCGTGGGAATGCTTTGTAAGAAGTGGAAGTACCAAATCTGGTGGATATATCCGAAAAATGAAGGAAGACTAGGAATCAAGAGGACGAGGAGCTAGAAGTGTCGCGAGTTTGGTATCTCAGTTAAAACAAATTAAAAATAACAACCTACTTTCAGTGATTGCAAGAGAAGAGATTGAATGGATGGTTAGGAATGAAATGAATAACGAAAGTAAAATTGATGAAACTAGTTCTGATGAAAGAACTGAGAGAGTTGAAGTGCAGAAGGGAAATGTAAGCGATGATGCGAGGCGGACAACTGAGGACGCATGGAATCCTATGGTTAGGGGAAGTAATGAGAAGGAGTTTGAAGGATCTAAGGCAGAGGAGATCATTGACTCTGAGACAATGGAAACAGTGAAAGGAGCAGATGTATGGAGAAGTGGTGATGAAGTGCGAACTTTAACTTCTGTAGAAAAATAAGTAGTTCAGAAGTTAAGAGAGGTTCTTCTTAGAGACGATATCATAGAGATTCCAAGTATGAAGAATAGTGATAGGCGGAAGGTGGAAAGCGAGGTAAAATAATCCAAGGAGTAATTCACAACATCATAAGAAAGAACATATCGATTACGGAACTTAACAGGCTTCTGTATGCAGCGTCATACGTTATTGCGAATCGTCTTGGCTTATTACAGAAGAAAAAGAGAGAAATGAAGGATAGAAGGCCACACTGGCAGAGGCGGCTTGAAGAAAGTATTAAACGGTGGAGGGACGACATTGGTAGAATCGCAGAAATAAGAAAAGGAGTTAAACTAGGACAGAAAGCTAAGGACGAGTTTGAAATGAGGTATAGATTGCTGGAAAAAGGAACGATGAAGGTTCTAACAATATTGAAAGAGAAGGTCCACACTGGTGGTATGAAAATTAGGAACAATCAGTCTCAGCTGTATAAAGAATTAAATGGTAGTAAACAGGTGGGAAATAACAACACTCCAAATGCAAAAGATGCAAGGAAGTTCTGGAGTGGGATTTGGTCTGTCGAAGGGCGATATAATGAGAAGGCTAGCTGGTTGGGAGAGGTCAGAGAAAGGCTATCAGAAATGTAGCAGATGAAGAACGTTGAGATAACCATCGATGACGTTAAAGCATACGAAGGATGACAAACTGGAAGGCATCTGGTCCAGATGGAGTGATGGGCTTCTGGTTTAAACAGTTCCCATGCCTTTATCCACCTATAGCTGCTGATCTGCAAAGGGTTGTAGAGTCGGGATATGTCCCTGATTGGCTTGTGAAGGGAAGAACAACACTGATTAGGAAAGATCCTGCAAATGGAACAGATGCCAATAATTATAGACCAATTACATGTCTGCCATTGATGTGGAAACTGGTCACTGGAATATTTGCGAAGAAAATTTATGAACATCTTGAGAGTCATGGTGTTTTTCCTGACGAACAAAAGGGGTGTCGGAAAGGCTCGAGATGTACCAAAGAGCAATTACTAATTGATAAAGCATTAATGGAGGATGCGAAGAAGAAGAAGAAGAAGAAGAAGAAGAAGAAGAAGAGGAATCTGAGCGTAGCATGGATCGATTACAGAAAGGCTTATGGCATTGTTCCTCATTCATGGATACGCGAAACACTATTGATGATGAAAGTTGCTGAGAATGTGGTAGAGCTTTTGGAGACAAGTATGGCTCAATGGAAAACGGTGCTGACAGCAAACAGAGAGGAGATGGAGAAGGTTGGCATTAAACGTGAAATATTTCAAGGAGATTCGTTATCGCCACTTCTTTTTGTAAGCATCTTCTTGAAGAGAGAAAAACTAGGGTATAACTTTGGATTTGGTGACAGACGCCTCAACCATCTACTGTTTATGGATGATTTGAACATATTCGGTAGGAATAAAAAGGAAATGGAGAGACTTGTGGGGAAATACTCAGAAGACATTGGGATGGAATTTGGGATTAGTAAATGTGCGGTGCTGGTGATGGAAAGGGGAGTAAAGGTTCATTCGAATGGAATAGTGCTGCCAAATGGAGAAATCATGAAAGAAATAGAAGATACAGGATATAAGTATTTATGAGTGTTGGAGGGTGTATGCATCATGAACAGAGAAATGAAGGAGAAAGTCAGGAAGGAGTATCTTAGAAGAGTGAAACTAATTGCAAAGTCGAAACTGTATGGAGGAAACCTAATGAAACAGTGAATGCATGGGTAGTCAGTATTGGTGTCTGTTATTAAGGCGTTGTGCCAAAATAGCTGCGTTAGATACTTTGGGTGGTTGATATACCAACAGTTACGAATAGAGTTAATTCGCACTTCAACAGCAAACGCCTTATATGTTCAAATTGCCGCCCATCTGGAACTGACCAGGTTCGACGTCGCTTAACTTCGATGGTCTAACAGGAACCGGCGTGTCAACGTGATTATATTGCATGGTTATTCTTAATCCACAGGAATTTTCTCATCTGCGTATGCCGTAAACATAAGACACGCCCTTTTTTAGAAGACAATAACCTTTTTTGAATCTTGTCATTCGAATCTCATTAGTTTTTTTTTTTCCATAAAACAACTTTTTTTTTAATGATGCGTTTTCATTTTATCCGTTTAATGAGTTGCGTGTGGTTTCTTAGTCTTTTTCATTAAAAAAAATTACAACAAAAAATATTGTCGATTATTGTTTTGGGAAACGTTCTCCATTTTTGTTTCTCTTGTTTTTCTTTTTTTCAATTTCAATTTTCAGGTTAAGATTTCCATTGGTTGCTTTGAAACATTTAATCATTTTCTTGTCGTTATAATGATTCCTACTTTTTTTTCTTCTTAGATTGGTATTTCTTTCAAATTTTTAGAATTTCTTATTTGTATCTCCTTTTTTTTTTTTCGTTTACTCGCACAATTCCAATCGTTTTTTACATCTCTCATTTGTTTCGATTGGATTTTATCTTTAACCAGCAATGCCTGCCCGGCATTACCCGAAGTCTTACTTTTATTTCTTTGAATTATACGGTTTATTTCTTCTTTAACACCTTTTTTTTTTAAAATAGGATTACAGAAGTTTAATGCATTTGCATGGAAAGTGTTCAACATCTCCGCTCTTTGACTTATTCTAGTAAGATATACACAGCAAAAACTCTTCTTACAACCACTGTAAATAACATTGTCTTCTTCCTGCACGTGCTACCGTAATTTCTACGGGGTTTGTTGCCAAGAACACATTACCACAGGAGTGCTTCATAGCTGACTACAAACGAGAAGCGGTCACACACTCGAATTCATATAAAGATGGATAAATATAAAAAAAAATTTTTAATGCTCAAATTCTTTCTTCTTTCATTAAGCTTCAAAATTTCATACCCACTTTATCTAATATGTCCATGATAATGTTATCGTATAGTCTATCGTCCGCCAAGTTGATTGTCTTGAAAGATAGTTCAGAATAAATCTATCTACTAGTGTAACAGAGCGCGGACGCACGTATGCTAATGCATGCAAAATAACGTCACCGTTAGGTAAAAGAAAGACTATAAGACGATCACATTAGAGACATGGATGACGTTCGAGGGCACGTAACGAGAAGTCACGCATGGCGTAAGAATGAGGAAATAAATGTTGTTAAAATAAAGGAGTCAAGTTATTAATTCTCCTATGTTCTTTGCGCCGTACTCTGCTACAACGTGTTGGTTCCGTAACGTTACACCAGGTTGACAACTAAGTACTTATCGATTTTCTCTGCTAACTCACATTTTTAACGTTTAATAAAGAGAAGGACAACTAATAAATAATCAATGTATTATCTTTCGTGGTTTAAAACCTTTTCGCAATGTTTAATACACTATCAAAACCTTGTCTGTAGAAATCAAAAATAATAAAAAAGGCAAAAGGGTGCGAAAACATTTTTTATTTGACATTGCATGTTGATTTGAAATTTACAAAAACAAATTAACTTATATGAACTCGAGAAAAACAAACTAAAAGTTATTTCAAAATTGAATTCTTAAAGAAACAAAATAAAAAATTTGAAAATACTATAGAGTTACAAATTACACCCCCCCAAAAAAAACAAAAACAAAAATAAAAGGTGCCAATCAGTTGCCAACCCAATGTGTACACGTACAATGTCTTTTTATGAATAACGTATAATTTTAAAAGGTGTTTCAAAGTTAAGCTTAACAAACGCATGAGAAAATGAATCACTATCTAACGTAACGTAGCCGTTACGTTACAGTTCAAACCTCTCTTGGACCCGCACGCCGTCCGGCACCGTCGAAAAGGAACAAACAATAATACGTACATACGGCTCGGCTTTTCCTTTTCTTTTTTAACATGTCATTTGGCAATTCTTTTTTAACATGTAATTCACCAATTTTTTTATTTTTTTTTACACGGTGTTCACCATTTATCAAGGCCCGGAAGCCACTCAGGGATAAAGGTTATTGCAAGTAACATGTCATTTACTAATTCTTTTTTTAAAATGTAATTTACCAATTCTTTTTAACACGTCATTTACCAATTCTTTTTTAACACGTCATTTACTAATTCCTTTTAACACCTCATTTACCAATTCCTTTTTAACAAATTATTTACCAATTCTTTTTTAACACGTCCTTTACCAATTCTATTTAACACGTCATTTACCAATTCTTTTTTAACACGTCCTTTACCAATCCTTTTTAACACGTCATTTACCAATTCTTTTTTAACACGTCATTTACCAATTCTTTTTTAACACATCATTTACTTATTCTTTTTTAACATGTCATTTACCAATTCCTTTTTTAACACATCATTTACCAATTCTTTTTTAACACGTCATTTACCAATTCTTTTTTAACACATCATTTACCAATTCTTTTTTAACACGTCATTTACCAATTCTTTTTTAACACGTCATTTACCAATTCTTTTTTAACATGTCATTTACCAATTATTTTTTGACACATCATTTACCAATTCTTTTTAACACGTCATTTTCCAATTCTTTTTTAACATGTC
The DNA here is from genome assembly GCF_053919585.1 of Euprymna scolopes. NCBI lineage: Eukaryota > Metazoa > Mollusca > Cephalopoda > Sepiida > Sepiolidae > Euprymna > Euprymna scolopes. Next base: position 6,439,455 of record NC_136517.1, read on the forward strand.
ATTTACTAATTCCTTTTTTATACGCCATTAACAAATTCCTTTTTAACACGTCATTTACCAATTCTTTTTTAACACATCATTTACCAATTCTTTTTTTACATGTCATTTACCAATTCTTTTTTAACACACCATTTAACAATTCTTTTTTAACACGTCATTTACCAATTCCTGTTTAACACGTAATTTACCAATTCTTTTTTTAACACGTCATTTACCAATTCTTTTTTAACATGTCATTTACCAATTCTTTTTTGACACATCATTTACCAATTCTTTTGTAACATGTCATTTTCCAATTCTTTTTTAACATGTCACTTACCAATTATTTTTAACACGTCATTTACCTATTCTTTTTTAACACGTCATTTTCCAATTCTTTTTTAACACGTCATTCACAAATTCCTTTTTAACACGTCATTTACCAATTCTTTTTTAACACATCATTTACCAATTCTCTTTTTACATGTCATTTACCAATTCCTTTTTTAACACATCATTTACCAATTCTTTTTTAACACATCATTTACCAATTCTTTTTTAACACGTCATTTACCAATTCTTTTTTAACACGTCATTTACCAATTCTTTTTTAACACATCATTTAACAATTCTTTTTTTACATGTCATTTACCAATTCTTCTTTAACACACCATTTACCAATTCTTTTTTAACACATCATTTACCAATTCTCTTTTTACATGTCATTTACCAATTCCTTTTTTAACACATCATTTACCAATTCTTTTTTAACACATCATTTACCAATTCTTTTTTAACACGTCATTTACCAATTCTTTTTTAACACGTCATTTACCAATTCTTTTTTAACACGTCATTTAACAATTCTTTTTTTACATGTCATTTACCAATTCTTCTTTAACACACCATTTACCAATTCTCTTTTTACACGTATTTTAACAATTCTTTTTTAACACATCATTTACCAATTCTTTTTTAACACGTCATTTACCAATTCTTTTTTAACACATCATTTACCAATTCTCTTTTTACATGTCATTTACCAATTCTTCTTTAACACACCATTTACCAATTCTTTTTTAACACGTCATTTAACAATTCTTTTTTAACACGTCATTTACCAATTCTTTTTTAACACGTCATTTAACAATTCCTTTTTAACACGTCATTTAACAATTCTTTTTTAACACGTCATTTACCAATTCTTTTTTAACAAACCATTTACAAATTCATTTTTAACACGTCATTTACCAATTCTTTTTTAACACGTCATTTACCAATTCTTTTTTAACACATCATTTACTTATTCTTTTTTAACACGTCATTTACCAATTCTTTTTTAACACGTCATTTACCAATTCCTTTTTTAACACGTCATTTACCAATTCTTTTTTAACACGTCATTTACCAATTCCTTTTTTAACACATCATTTACCAATTCTTTTTTAACACGTCATTTACCAATTCTTTTTTAACACGTCATTTACCAATTCTTTTTTAACACATCATTTACCAATTCTTTTTTAACACGTCATTTACCAATTCTTTTTTAACACGTCATTTACCAATTATTTTTTAACATGTCATTTACCAATTATTTTTTGACACATCATTTACCAATTCTTTTTAACACGTCATTTTCCAATTCTTTTTTAACATGTCATTTACTAATTCCTTTTTTATACGCCATTCACAAATTCCTTTTTAACACGTCATTTACCAATTCTTTTTTAACACATCATTTACCAATTCTTTTTTTACATGTCATTTACCAATTCTTTTTTAACACACCATTTAACAATTCTTTTTTAACACGTCATTTACCAATTCCTGTTTAACACGTAATTTACCAATTCTTTTTTTAACACGTCATTTACCAATTCTTTTTTAACATGTCATTTACCAATTCTTTTTTGACACATCATTTACCAATTCTTTTGTAACATGTCATTTTCCAATTCTTTTTTAACATGTCACTTACCAATTATTTGTAACATGTCATTTACCTATTCTTTTTTAACACGTCATTTTCCAATTCTTTTTTAACACGTCATTCACAAATTCCTTTTTAACACGTCATTTACCAATTCTTTTTTAACACATCATTTACCAATTCTCTTTTTACATGTCATTTACCAATTCCTTTTTTAACACATCATTTACCAATTCTTTTTTAACACATCATTTACCAATTCTTTTTTAACACGTCATTTACCAATTCTTTTTTAACACGTCATTTAACAATTCTTTTTTTACATGTCATTTACCAATTCTTCTTTAACACACCATTTACCAATTCTTTTTTAACACGTCATTTACCAATTCTTTTTTAACACATCATTTACCAATTCTCTTTTTACATGTCATTTACCAATTCTTCTTTAACACACCATTTACCAATTCTTTTTTAACACGTCATTTACCAATTCTTTTTAACACGTCATTTACCAATTCTTTTTAACACCTCATTTAACAATTCCTTTTTAACACGTCATTTAACAATTCTTTTTTAACACGTCATTTACCAATTCTTTTTTAACAAACCATTTACAAATTCCTTTTTAACACGTCATGTAACAATTCTTTTTTAACACGTCATTTAGCAATTCTTTTTAAACATGTAATTTACCAATTCTTTTTTGACACATCATTTACCAATTCTTTTTTAACACGTAATTTTCCAATTCTTTTTTAACATGTCACTTTCCAATTCTTTTTTAACACGCCATTTACTAATTCCTTTTTTACACGCCATTTACCAATTCTTTTTTAACACGTCATTTACCAATTCTTTTTTAACATATCATTACCAATTCTTTTTTAACATGTCATTTACCAATTCCTTTTTCCACACATCATTTACCAATTCTTTTTTAACACGTCATTTACCAATTCTTTTTTAACACGTCATTTACCAATTCCTTTTTAACACGTCATTTACCAATTCTATTTTAACACGTCATTTACCAATTCTTTTTTAACACGTTATTTATTTACCAATTATTTTTTTACACATCATTTACAAATTCTTTTTTAACACGTAATTTACCAATTCTTTTTTAACACGTCATTTACAAATCCTTTTTAACACGTCATTTACCAATTCTTTTTAACACGTCATTTACAAATTCTTTTGTAACACGTAATTTACCAATTCCTTTTTAACATATCATTTACCAATTCCTTTGTAACACGTCATTTACCAATTCTTTTTTAACATGTCATTTACAAATTCTTTTTTAACACATCATTTACCAATTCTTTTTTAACATGTCATTTACCAATTCTTTTTTAACACGTCATTTACCAATTCTTTTTTAACACGTCATTTACCAATTATTTTTTTACACATCATTTACAAATTCTTTTTTAACACGTCATTTACCAATTCTTTTTTAACATGTCATTTACCAATTCTTTTTTAACATGTCATTTTCCTATTCTTTTTTAACATGTCACTTACCAATTCTTTTTTTAACACGTCATTTACCAATTCTTTTTTAACACGTCATTTACCAATTCTTTTTTAACACGTCATTTTCCTATTCTTTTTTAACATGTCACTTACAAATTCTTTTTTTAACACGTCATTTACCAATTCTTTTTTAACACGTCATTTACCAATTCTTTTTTAACACGTCATTTACAAATTCTTTTTAACACGTCATTTACCAATTCTTTTAAACACGTCATTTACCAATTCTTTTGTAACACGTAATTTACAAATTCCTTTTTAACATATCATTTACCAATTCCTTTGTAACACGTCATTTACCAATTATTTTTTAACATGTCATTTACAAATTCTTTTTTAACACATCATTTACCAATTCTTTTTTAACACGTCATTTACCAATTCTTTTTTAACACATCATTTACAATTCTTTTATACACGTCATATACCAATTCTTTTTTAACACGTCATTTACCAATTCTTTTTTAACATGTCATTTACCAATTCTTTTTTAACACGTAATTTACAATTTCCTTTTTAATATGTCATTTACTAACTATTTTTTTACATGTAATTTACCAATTATTTTTTAAAACGTCATTTACCAATTACTTTTTAACACGTCAGTTACCAAATCTTTTTTAACATGTCACCAACCAATTCTTTTTTAACATGTCCTTTACCAATTTTTTTAACACGTAATTTACCAATTTTTTTAACATGTCACTTACCAATTCTTTTTTAACACGTCATTTACCAATTCCTTTTAAACACGTAATTTTCCAATTATTTTTTAACACGTCATTTACCAATTCTTTTTTAACACGTCATTTACTAATTTGTTTTTAACACGTCATTTACCAATTCCTTTTTAACACGTCATTTACCAATTCTTTTTTAAAACATCATTTACAAATTCTTTTTTAACACGTCATTTACCAATTCTTTTTTAACACGTCATTTACCAATTTTTTTTAACATGTCATTTAACAACTCTGTTTTAACACGTCGTTTATCACTTCTTTTTTAACACGTCATTTACCAATTCTTTTTAACATGTCATTTACATATTCTTTTTTACATCTCATTTACCAATTCTTTTTTAACACGTCAATTAACAATTCTTTTTTAACATGTCATTTACCAATTCCTCTTTAACATGTTATTTACCAATTCTTTTTAAACATGTAATTTACCAATTCTTTTTTAACACGTAATTTACCAATTCTTTTTAACACGTCATTTAGCAATCCTTTTTTTAACATGTAATTTACCAATTCTTTTTTAACACGTCATTAACCAATTCTTTTTTAACATGTCATTTACCAATTCTTTTGTAACACGTCATTTTCTAATTCTTTTTTAACATGTGATTTACCAATTCTTTTTTAAGACGTCATTTACCAATTCTTTTTTAACACGTCATTTACAAATTCTTTTTTTACACGTCGTTTACCAATTCTTTTTTAACATGTAATTTACCAATTCTTTTTTAACATGTCATTTACCAATACTTTTTTAACACGTCATTTACCAATTCTTTTTGTACACGTAATTTACCAATTCTTTTTTAACACGTCATTTACCAATTCTTTTTTAACACATCATTTACCAATTCTTTTTTAACATGTAATTTACCAATTCTTTTTTAACATGTCATTTACCAATTCCCTTTTAACACGTCATTTACCAATTCCTTTTTAACACGTCATTTACCAATTCTTTTTTAACACGTCATTTACCAATTCCTTTTTAACACATCATTTACCAATCCTTTTTAACACGCCATTTACCAATTCCTTTTTAACATGTAATTTACCAATTCTTTTTTAACATGTCATTTACCAATTCCTTTTTAACACGTAATTTACCAATTCTGTTTTGTTAACACGTCATTTTCCAATTCTTTTTAACATGTCATTTACCAATTCCTTTTTAACACGTCAGTTACCAATTCTTTTTTAACACGTCATTTAGCAATTCCTTTTTAATACGTCATTTACCAATTCTTTTTTAACACGTCATTTACCAATTCTTTTTAACATGTCATTTACCAATTCCTTTGTAACACGTCATTTACCAATTCTTTTTTAATACGTCATTTACCAATTCCTTTTTAACACGCCATTTACTAATTCTTTTTAACATGCAATTTACCAATTCTTATTTTAACCCGTGATTTTCATATTCTTTTTTAACACATCATTTACCAATTCTTTTTTAACACATCATTGACCAACTCTTTTTAACACGTCATTTACCAATTCCTCTTTAACACGTAATTTACCAATTCTTTTTAGCATGTTATTTACCAATTCTTTTTTAACACGTCACTTACCAATTCTTTTTAACACATCAGTTTCCAATTCTTTTTTAACACGTCATTTATTAATTTTTTTAACACGTCATTTACCAAATCCTTTTTAACACGTCATTTACTAATTCTTTTTTAACACGTCATTTACCAATTCTTTTTTAACATGTCATTTACCAATTCTTTTTAACACGTCATTTACCAATTCTTTTTTAACATGTCATTTACCAATTCTTTTTTAACACGTCATTTACCAATTCTTTTTTAACACGTAATTTACCAATTCTTTTTTTAACACGTCACTTACCAATTCTATTTTAACACGTCATTTTCCAATTTTTGTTAACACGTCCTTTACCAATTCTTTTTTAACACGTCACCTTCCAATTCTTTTTTAACAGGTCACCTACCAATTCTTTTTAACACGTCATTTACCAATTTTTTTAACACGTAATTTACCAATTCGTTTTTAACACGTCATTTACCAATTCTTTTTAACACGTCATTTACCAATTTGTTTTTAACACGTCATTTACCAATTCTTTTTTAACACGTCACCTACCAATTCTTTTTTAACACATCATTTACCAATTCTTTTGTAACATGTCATTTATTACCGTTTTTTCTTTCTCACCATCTCGATATCAGCTTAACAGTCTCTCTCCAGGATTCATTCCACCATTTATTTTGGGGCCTCTGCTGAGGTTCTTGGTTTAAATTTATGCCTTCTGTTTGAAGGAAGTAATTTGTATATGTGTCTGTTACCCGTTATTTAAAAGCATCACTTCCTTCCGGGAAGGTTTAACGTTCTGATGACGGTTTAACTTCTAAAGAACCTTAGCTTTAATAGAGTTCAAGTGGTCTTGTTCATAGTATAGTTTATACTTGTGTTATTTGATTTTGATAGAGTTGGGGTCACGATTTAGTAATATTTTGCAAGCTTTACACCAAATCCAACTGTGATCTATCTTTTAAATATGGTGTCGGGGTAATTTCAACATTTCAGAAAAAAATATCAGTTGCGATTTATTTCAAAATTCGAATTATTTTATAACCTCACCTCCAGTTTTTATTTTTAGTCAATGAATGTTCAAATAATTATTGTTTTATTTTATTATATTGTGTTAATTTAGTGTCAATTTGGTTTTTACCAATAAGTTACCAGAAACTTTAACATTTTCGGAAATAATTATTGAGTTGTTTCCCCCTTTTCCAAGTATCACACTTCAAAAATTCCAAAAAAATCCCCTCCAAACAAAAATTCACAAATGCCTTATCTACTATACTGTTTTATAAAAGTACAAAATAGTTAACACCCGAGAATTCGTAAACCTAAGAAAGAAAAACAAAAAAAAAAAATAAAAATAAAGAAACAAAGAAATATTGTAGTTTATTTTCCTAATAGTAAATAAGAGATTATTTCTCTTTACATATAGAAGCAATAATTTTTATATAAATCCGTTCATCTACTTAGATTGTCTAGTCTAGCTATTAGATTAAACTCCTCTTCGTAACCATTTCGCTAGTCTTAGTGTCTGTTATTATTAATTTGTCAATTTATCTCATGTCTCGTCGGGACATCAGCCAAGTCAGATAAATGTTTGAATAAAAAAAAAAAAAATGAAAGACGCAATATCGTAAAAAAAAAAAAAAATGGTAAAATAGTCTGAGAAGACTGAATTCTTTGCATCGATTACTTAATTATTCTTGGCTACTTCAATCTCCTTCCAACTGGAAAAGATGAATAAAAACAATAAAATATTCCGAAGTACTTCCCAACACATCTCTTTTTCTATACTAGTAAACTTGAATGCCTACTGGAGAGAACTTGAATGCCTACTGGAGAGAACTTGAATGCCTACTAGACACTTTCCTCGAGTGTCTAAGGTCTCTCTGTACAGGGGTTTGTTATAACAATCTGGCATGAGGATACTTTTTCCATAGAAGTAAACCCTGATCAAATATTCAAAATCACATAATATTCGCTGCCCAAATAAGATCTCCTCCATATGGCTAAGCCACATTAGCTTTTACGAGGAATGGTGCACCTTCTTCGAGTGATGTTACCTCAAGTAATAGCACTAAGCAGGATACTCCACCAGACTAGATAAATTCTTGTCCTGGAATCCAGTAAGACCAAGAGACCAAAATGAAAGATATACTACAACGTATAAAAATGGTTAATTGGGGAGAGGAAAATTATGTTCTCAATTTCTTTACGAACTCAGTGTTTGAGAGATAAAGAACTTAAATGAAACATTCGAATATCTATGTATCTCGTATAGACTTCAAGTGTTAACCCCAGGTTGTTATGGGCCCCTTGATTTCTGAGAACTTCGACTGAAGTAAAATAAAACAAACGTAAAACTCTTATGTGGGTTTTTGCTTGACACCGTGCACTCTTACTATGACGTGATTGGGAGAAATGAAATAATATAAACGAGCGAGAGTGGGAGGAAGAGAGTGAGAGAAGAGATGACTATATAGAGAGTCTATTATGGCATTTCAATGAGAAAGAGAGAGAAAAGAGGAGAAAGGTTCAGGTAGAAGTGAGATAGAGAGTCTAATATTACATCACTAACGGAGTAGAGAGGGAAAGAGAGAGAGAGAGAGAGAAAGAGAGAGAGAGAGAGAGAGAGGAGGGAGCGAGAGGGCAGAGAAAGGGAAGAGAGGGATAAAGAGCCAATTGTGACATCACAATGTAAATCGTTTAGAAAGTTTGAAATATTTTCATAAATATTTGAAAATTTCAAAAGCCTCCCATAACTATTTCGAAATTCCAACATCTTTTGCTTCAGAAAAGGCATAAAACCACTTGATGTAAGGAGCTAAAATTTCAAGATCGAAAAATTGTCCAACAACAAGTGTTAGATGGATAGATTTAATCCCAGAAAGTAGCAATTCTTTCCCCTCTGTCAGAAACATCACCCAGAAAATATGAAAATTAAAAATATAATAAGAGAGTCTGCTGAAATTAAACGTAAGGTCAACTTCCCACTTTCATTTAATAATGATAATAATAAGGATGATGATCATGATAGCAGTAATAGAAATAATAAAAATAATAAAATAATAAAAATAATATTAATAATAATAAAATAATAATAAAATAATGATAAAATAATAATAATAATAAAATAATAATAATAATAAAAGTAATAATAATAATAAAATAATAAAAATAATTATTATAATAATAATAGTAATAATAATAAAATAATAATAATACAATAGTAATAAAATAATAATAATAATAATAATAATAAAAATAATAAGAAGAAAAGTAATAATAATAATAAAATAATAATAATTATTATTATAATAATAATAGTAATAATAGTAATAATAATAATAACAACAATAATAATAATAAAATAATAATAATAATTATTATTATAATAATAATAGTAATAATAGTAATAATAATAATAAGAAAAAATAATAAAAATAATAATAATAATAACAATAATAATAATAGTAATAATAATAATAATAACAATAATATTAATAATAATAATAAAAATAATAATAATAAAAATAATAATAATAATAATAATAGTAATAATAATAATAAAAATAATAATATTAATAATAATAATAAAAATAATAATAATAAAAATAATAATAATAATAATAATAAAAATAATAATAATAAAAATAATAATAATAAAAATAATAATAATAAAAATAATAATAATAATAAAATAATAATAATAATAATAATAATAAAGTAATAATAATAATAAAAATAATAATAATAATAATAATAATAAAAATAATAATAATAAAAATAATAATAATAATAATAATAAAAATAATAATAATAAAAATAATAATAATAAAAATAATAATAATAATAAAATAATAATAATAAAATAATAATAATAATAATAATAATAATAATAATAATAATAATAATAAAAATAATAATACTAATAGGGTTTACAAACCCGACTCTACATTTACAGATTTGAATTTACGCAGGTGCCAAGACAGTAAGTATGAAGTTCAAAGTAGAAAAAAAAATGGCGGGGAAAGAAAATGGACCGACAAAACCTGAATGGGACTTTAGGCTGGAAACCCAGATCAACAAATTTAAGAAAAAAAGTTAAAGCAATAAACAAAAAGAAAACGATTAGAGGAGAATGGAACAGTAGAACTGTGGATAGCATGGAGAGACTTAACAAAAGATATGAAGAATTAAAGCAAAAAATAGAAGCAAAAAAAATATGGGAAGAGCAACATGATCATAATAGAAATGCCGAATGGCTGAAACACACGAAAAAAAAAAAAAAAAGAAGAGTAACAGCAAATCCAAGAAGGGACAGAGAATAAAATTAGCAAGGAAGATAACTCTACGAAAAATGTCAAACTGGAGAGCGCCAGGTCATGACGGGATACATGCATATTGGTTTAAACAATTCACAACACTATATGAAAGACTGAGTCCGAATCTGAAAAAATGCACCCAAGAAGCACAAGTACCAGAATGGACGATCAAAGGTAAAAACACTTTGGTGCAAAAAGATGCAGAGGAAGGAACCATCCTCATCAATTACACGCCTATTATGTGTTTACCTACAATATGGAAAATGCTAACAGTACAGCTGAGGAAACAAATTTATCAGTTCCTTCATAATCGCGGACTATTTTCTGAGGAACAGAAACGATGCCAAAAAAAGAAAAAGAGGGACACATGACCTACTATACATAGACCAAAGGATTCTGAAGGATTAATTTATCTATTGCAGACTATTATCCTCATCTTTTCTTTAGTTGCTGTTTCACGAGGCTTCGGCCAACTATTCCTCTGGCCTTCGTCGTTGAGATAAGAACTCCGAATATCCTAACTGCATCCTAAGCATTTACTACATTCCATAGTTGTTTTTGGCCAAGTAAGCATCTGACCGGCTTTGGATAGGATTCAATTAGAACCAACAACCAACAACGTATGCTAATGCATGCAAAATGACGTCACCGGTAGGTAAAAAGAAAGACTATAAGAAGACGATCACATTAGAGACATGTATGACGTTCGAAGGCATGTAACGAGAGGTCACGCGTGGGGTAAGAATGAGGAAATAAATGTTCTTACAAAAAAAGGAGTCAAGTTATTAATTGTCCTATGTTCTTTGCGCCGTACTCTGTTACAACGTGTTGGTTCCGTAACGTTAGAAAATGTTGACAGCTAAGTACTTACCGTTTTTCTCTGCTAATTCAAATTTTTAACGTTTAATAAAGAGGAGAACTAATAATCAATGTATTATCTTTCGTGGTTTAAAACCTCCTCGCAACGTTTAATAAAATTATCAAAACCTCGTCTGGAGAAATCAAAAATCCCCCCCAAAGCAAAATGGTGCGAAAACATTTTTTTCATTTTACATTGTATGTTGATAATTTGAAAATAAAGGATCGACAATATACAAGAAAACAGACAATGCAGACTCTGCGGACAAAGAGACGAAACGATAACCCGCATAATAAGCGAATGCAGCAAACTAGCTCAAAAAGAATATAAAATAGACACAATCATTCTGCAAACAACTGAATCTTGAACATCCAGACAAATGATACAAGCACAAACCGGCAGCAGTACTTGAAAATGAAAGTCACAAACTCCTATGGGACATGGATATACAAACGGGTAAACTCATCCAAGCAAGATAAACTACCGGATGTCATACCCGTTAAGGACGAAAAAACCCTGTCAAATTGTAGATTTTGCTGTAGAGTGAAGATTAAGGACACGCATATATATATATATATATATATATATATATATATATATATATAAAGATTATAGTATTATAATCATTTATATATATATATGTTGCACCTTTTAAATTACTCGTCACCAGTGTAACTTTCAAATTTCTCGTCGCCAGTGCTGTATCTTGCAGGCCGGTAATAATAAAAACAAACACAGTGGCATAGTAAACAAAATAGGTATTAACAATGTTACAGAAGTACACGTCATGATTCTGTGTATTATAACTGTCTCGAATCGCTACCAGCATAACTAAATGTAACTATTTTTATATTCTTTGAGTCCAATATTCTAAGAAATAGGTATATCAACTATACGCCTATATATGTAAGCCTAAAACAAGTGATTAATTTAAATGAACTCGCAACTGAAATGCCATATCTGTGATTGTAATATGCTGGTCACGTGGTGCTATTCTGTACAAGTGCTAATCGAACGAAGGTCAAATTGATTTCAGGTTAGCATGTTGAGATTAAACGAGCAAATCTGATTTGGCTCGCGATGCTGAACTTTAAAACTACAAAAGAAACGGAACCTGAACCGCCGCCGGCAATAACAATAATGAAAGATCTATTACCTATCTAATCAGATTCATTAAATCGAACTTTCACTGAAGAAAAAGTTCATTATAACACTAGCTGTTGTACCCATCCCGAAAAGTGTCCAAAATAAATTTTAGGTTTATTAATTAACTAGAAATGTACACAGCATATTAATTTGCTCAGTGGGGAGCAAGTACACAGTTTATTAATTAACTAGGGATGTACACAGCATAATCACTTTGACACACCGGTTCCCGTTAGATCATCAAAGTGAAGCGACGTTTAGTCAGGCCAGTATTAAAATGAGTGAATATTTGGTAATACCTGGTGCTGTATATGCTTTGAAAGACTGGAGAGTAATAAGTACCGCTCAGTTAATCTTTTCCAAGACACGCTACATGAAATAATGAAGCGCTCTTTCCTCCACGACCTTTGAGGAGTGGAGGACTCATCAATTCAACATCCATCATCCAATATGGCGTACTAGTATCACATCCGAGGAGTTGTGGTTAAAAGTACTGTTTATTGTTTTGCATGAGTTTAAAATCAAATTCGAAATCTAATGAGGGATGAATTCTATTCCTTGTTACCCCCTTTTCACCAAAAAAACAGACCTTGCTAGTCTCTCTCTCTCTCTCTCTCTCTCTCTCTCTCTCTCTCTCTCTCTCTCCCTCCCGTGCGCGTGAACATGTGTGTTTATTTAATATATATTAAATCACTATTACCTTTACAAACACGACCATCGTGCATCCCTTACATGGGATTGAAATCCAAAAAACAAAACTTTTACTTATTTCATGTTTGACTTACAATCTTCATAAATAAACGAATTTATTTCCACATTCAAATATTATTTTATTATATTTCGTGCCATTATAATCGTATTATTTATAAGACGATAATATATTAATAATTAATAATATATTATTTATAATACGATAATATATTAATAATTAATAATATATTATTTATAAGATTAATAGAAATCCACTGTTAATTCAAAACCTGACGATTTAAACGTATTGTTTATATTTCCTCAATAATTTGAAGTCTATCAAGCATTGTTTTACTAAAACAGCTATGTAATTCGGCGGTTAGGTATTAATGATTTGAAACTAGAGATAACACACACACTTGGCCTTTTGTCCAAGATCAAAGTGTAGTATCTGTCCCGCAGATGCTGCAAGCTATGACTAGCCAAGACCAGATGTGGGGGCAACCCCACATACCTGACCTTTAACCAGCTCCCATTTCCCAGCTCTCGGGAGCTGGTCCCCTTTTTTCCCCTTCCCCCTCCCTTCACTCCTCACATTAAAAATCGGCCTTGTGCCTAATTTGCTCGGTGGGGGAGCAAATAAATACCATCTGTTCCGGCAGATGCTGCAAGCTATGACTAGCTATGACTAGCAAAGACCAGATGTGGGGGCAACCCCACATGCCTGACCATTAACCAGCTCCCATTTCCCACCTCTCGGGAGCTGGTCCCCTTTTTCCCTTCCCCCTCCCTTCACTCCTCACATTAAAAATCGGCCTTGTGCCTAATTTGCTCGGTGGGGGAGCAAATAAATACCATCTGTTCCGGCAGATGCTGCACTTAAGATGATTTGTACCAGTCAATGGAGGGGAAACCCTCTATACTGGGACAATTATTATTTTTGGTAACCAGAGTGCCCCCTTTTTGCCTACTTTTAGGGGAGCTGGTTTTTACCTCACATTAAAAACGGCCTTGTGCCTAATTTGCTCAGTGGGGGAGCAAATAAATACCATCTGTTCCGGCAGATGCTGCACTTAAGATAATTTGTACCAGTCAATGGAGGGGAAACCCTCTATACTGGGACAATTATTATTTTTGGTAACCAGAGTGCCCCCCTTTTTGCCTACTTTTAGGGGAGCTGGTTTTTACCTCACATTAAAAACGGTCTTGTGCCTAATTTGCTCAGTGGGGGAGCAAATAAATACCATCTGTTCCGGCAGATGCTGCAAGCTATGACTAGCTATGACTAGCAAAGACCAGATGTGGGGGCAACCCCACATGCCTGACCTTTAACCAGCTCCCATTTCCCACCTCTCGGGAGCTGGTCCCCTTTTTCCCTTCCCCCTCCCTTCACTCCTCACATTAAAATTGGCCTTGTGCCCAATTTGCTCGGTGGGGGAGCAAATAAATACAAGCTATGACTAGCAAAGACCAGATGTGGGGGCACCCCCACATGCCTGACCATTAACCAGCTCCCATTTCCCACCTCTCGGGAGCTGGTCCCCCTTTTCCCTTCCCCCTCCCTTCACTCCTCACATTAAAAATCGGCCTTGTGCCTAATTTGCTCGGTGGGGGAGCAAATAAATACCATCTGTTCCGGCAGATGCTGCACTTAAGATGATTTGTACCAGTCAATGGAGGGGAAACCCTCTATACTGGGACAATTATTATTTTTGGTAACCAGAGTGCCCGCTTTTTGCCTACTTTTAGGGGAGCTGGTTTTTACCTCACATTAAAAACGGCCTTGTGCCTAATTTGCTCTGTGGGGGAGCAAATAAATACCATCTGTTCCGGCAGATACTGCACTTAAGATGATTTGTATCAGTCAATGGAGGGGAAACCCTCTATACTGGGACAATTATTATTTTTGGTAACCAGAGTGCCCCCTTTTTGCCTACTTTTAGGGGAGCTGGTTTTTACCTCACATTAAAAACGGCCTTGTGCCTAATTTGCTCAGTGGGGGAGCAAATAAATACCATCTGTCCCGCAGATGCTGCAAGCTATGACTAGCCAAGACCAGATGTGGGGGCAACCCCACATACCTGACCTTTAACCAGCTCCCATTTCCCACCTCTCGGGAGCTGGTCCCCTTTTTCCCTTCCCCCTCCCTTCACTCCTCACATTAAAAATTGGCCTTGTGCCTAATTTGCTCGGTGGGGGAGCAAATAAATACCATCTGTTCCGGCAGATACTGCAAGCAAAGACCATATGTGGGGGCAACCCTACATATAAGACCTTGGTCAATGTAGGGGCAACCCTTCATACCAATTGTCACTATCCAGCTCCCCTACTCCCCGGGGAGTTGGTCCCCACTTCCCCTTCACTCCTCACATTAAAAATCGGCCTTGTGCCTAATTTGCTCGGTGGGGGAGCAAATAAATACCATCTGTTCCGGCAGATACTGCAAGCAAAGACCATATGTGGGGGCAACCCTACATATAAGACCTTGGTCAATGTAGGGGCAACCCTTCATACCAATTGTCACTATCCAGCTCCCCTACTCCCCGGGGAGTTGGTCCCCACTTCCCCTTCACTCCTCACATTAAAAATCGGCCTTGTGCCTAATTTGCTCGGTGGGGGAGCAAATAAATACCATCTGTTCCGGCAGATACTGCAAGCAAAGACCATATGTGGGGGCAACCCTACATATAAGACCTTGGTCAATGTAGGGGCAACCCTTCATACCAATTGTCACTATCCAGCTCCCCTACTCCCCGGGGAGTTGGTCCCTATTTTCCCTTCACTCCTCACTTTAAAAATCGGCCTTGTGCCTAATTTGCTCAGTGGGGGAGCAAATAAATACATCAAAGTGTAGTATCTGTTCTTCAGATGCTGTACTTCAATTTCTTGTTCTCTTTCAGTGAAGGAGCAGTCCTTCACAACTGAGACAATTTTTTATTTTTGTACCTTTTCTCCACGATAAACAAACGACCCTGGTGTCTAACTCTGTCCCGTGGGGAGGCATTGTAAATAGGTACTATTATATAAAGTCACTTTGTGTGTGTGTGTGTGTGCGCGCGCGTATGTGAGAGATAGGGAGAGAGAGTTCCTCATAGGTTCCGAAATGGCTGAGCCTATCTTTTACAAACTTCATACAAAGATAATTTATATACCTGGCAGTGTTCTTAGATATGTTTTGTACAGAAATTCGAATATCGAAAACAGAAAAATCCGATCTTAAAAATAGCTTTTCTCTCTTATAGATAAAAAAAGAATAATTTTATAGGGGGGAATATTTTACGTTAAACCGCCAAGGGAGATAATAAAATTTCAGCAAATTATTCCTTCTTTAAAAAACAGATTTATCATAATCTGGAGATATAGCTTAGTGGTAGAGTATTCGATTACTGATCGAATGATCCCCTGTTCAAGCCCGGGTGTACTTCATTTTATTTTTTATTTTTTTTATTAATGAGTTAATTTGACAATAAAAGAAAAGGTTACATTTAAAATCGCCGAAAATCATTTCTTCATTTGCATATTTTAAAGTGAAACATTAATCAGAAGTAACTTTTCTAGGGCATTCATTGCCAAGCACAAATATCAGCAGACGTAATATTGAAACAAACACAAACAGAATGTGATAAACGACATTGCCATTATTATTAAAAATTTTTTTGCAAATTAATCCATTATTATTAACAATTATTATATATCAGTCGGATATATATATATATATATATATATATATATATATATATATATATATATATATATATATATATTAGCAGTTCCGACCGGTTTTTCTCGGGCCCTATGTACTGTTCATAAATTTACGTGCATATGTATATATATATTAAAAAATTTTGAACTCATGTCCAGGTAAATTACATCTAAAATTTCAAGTGTTTAGATCCAAAATTGACGGAGGAGTTTGGCAGAGTCTACAAAGGTCAACTCTTTCAACTTTGACGTCTTGGCAGCCAAATTTTCTCTCAAAAACTGATTAAAAAACTTGCTGCATGTCTGAATACACTTTATGTCAAATTTCAAATGTTTAGACCCAAAATCAGCTGAATAGTTTGTTAGAAACTGCAAAGGCACAATTTTTTTAAAAAACTTTGACTACTTGGCAGCCAAATTTCGACCCAAACCTGATTAAAAAGCTTACACTTCATGTAAAATTTCAAATGTTTAGACCAAAAATTGGCTGAGTAATTTGGTAGAGATCGCAGAGGTTAATTTTGTTTTTTTAATTTTGACCCTAATTTTGACCAATTAACATTTATTGTTTCGGGCTCAAATCAAATTAAAACATTTGATCCATGTACCAGTAACCTACATCTAAAATTTTGAGTGTTTAGACCAAAATTGGCGGAGGAGTTTTATAGAGTTTTCAAAGGTTAAACTTTGACCCCTCTACAGCCAAATTTCTGGCCGAAAACCGATTAAAAAGTTTTTTCCAAATCTTAATACACCTTATGTAAAATCTCGAGTCTGTAGACTGAAAATTGACTGAGCAGTTTGGTAGGGAAATGTACAACCACACACACACAAAGAATTTCACTTATATATATATATATATATATATATATATATATATATATATATATATATATATATATATACGAGAAGAGAAAAATATATATCCAAGAATGAAAAAATGAACAAAACAAAATTATTTATATATTTTTCAATGTTTTGTTTTTGTTTCGTTTTACTTCAGTTGAAGTTCTCAAAATTCAAGTTGCCGATTCCTGTACGAGATGCAACGATAATCGATTATTCTTTTATCTCTTAAACGTTGAGTTAGTAAAGAAGTTATGAATATTAATTTAGCTTATAAACAACTACGATATAGAATATATTTCTTTGGATCTCTTGATCTTACAAGATCTCTACGACAAATGTACATCTAGTTTAGTGTTGTTACTATCGGCAACACACACACACACACACACACACACACACACACACACACACACGTATATATATATCTGTAGAAATATATATTTTTATTGTATATCAATCCTTATATAAGAAGCTCAATGTAATTACAGAGCAATATAGAGAATAAATGACAAAAAATTATATTCCAAAATTCACGATGTTGGCCATCTTATAATTTATTCCTGTAATTCAGTTGAATTATACAATTCTTGAGAGTATCTGTTACATAGAACAAAATCAATTACTTAATTTTTATATGATGACTGATTATTTTATGATGACGGATTTAATCGCAAAATCAATCACTTAATTATAATATTTTGACAGATTGATCGTTACTATTTCTTCTTGTGAGTAGAGGGCATAATAGATTCACTGATTGATATAATAATTAAGTGATTGATTTTGCGCTACGAAACAGATACTGTCAAGAATTGTATAAATCAACTGAATTAAAGGAATAAATTATAAGATGGTCAACATCATGAATTTGGGAATATAAATTTTTGTCATTTATTCTCTCTTTCTATATATATATAGGCGACATCATATATATGTATATATATACATATATATATATATATATATATATATATATGTCTATAGGAGGTAACTATGATATAGAACCTCCGTTATACTGTGTGCGTTGTCTTGCGGCAGTCATCTGCACCAACAAGTATTAGCAGTATTAGCAAAAAGTGTAGTTGGTTCTACACAAAGCCTTCACCACTATAAACAAATCATCTGTGTGGATTTTCACACAACTTAGTTGTTGTGGCGGAACCTCATACGTTGAAATCGGCGGGAGAGTTCATGATATATATATATATATATATATATATATATATATATATATATTGCTGCCAAAAATATACAAATATAAAACTACATGACCCAGCACTACAGACCGAAGGATTAACTAACGACTTCAAGAAAAACCTGATCCGACAGCAAATATTCATCCTCCAAAGAGGCTATCCAAACCCATAACCAACAACTTCAAACAATTAAACTACAACTTGAAGAAAAACAACTGCAACTCAGTTCCAAACATTGGCTCCAACTGCCACCTCTTTAAAAAATTACGACCAAAACGTTAAACTATGCGAAATCGAAATACTCTACCAACAAATGCAAAACCTAAAAAAACAAAGAAAATCTCCGCACAAAAGATATTTTAAAAGATGAAAGATATAAAAATCGATATCATCGTAGACAACTTAACCTTCTCCTAACCCCAAAGCTAAAAGGAGCAGCCAAAGAACTCTACGACAACACTGACATCACTATACGAATGGCCGACAAATCCAATATGTACACAATCTTAAATAAAACCGACTACAACCTGTAAATCAACAACATTCTCTGCAATAAAACAATATTTAAACCACTCACAAAAAAAAACTCTACAGAACAACTAAAAAACAAGTTAACCAAATCCTGTTAAACAACGGCGAAATCAGAAGAATAAAACCTAATAAAATAATAGGAGACTATAAACCCGGCTATATGTACGGGAAAATAAAAACTCACAAAACAGGATATCCTCTAAGACCCATAATCTCTCAAATCCCCACCCCAGTATATAATATCGCTAAAGCAATCAATAACATTATCCAACCTTACATACCTAGTAAATACTGCATAAAATCTACCACCGACTTCATCAACATTTTAAATTAAATTCCCCCACAAATGCATAACCGCATCCCTTGACGCCGAAAACCTCTTAACTAACGTCCCGATAAATGACACAGTTAAAATAATCAAGTATACAACCACAATGCACTACCCCTCAAGCTATAAAACCCAAAACTCTAGAAAAATTACTATTAAAATGTACCACATATTCCTTTTACTGACCCTAATGGGAAAACATACGTCCAAATATATGGCGTCTTAATGGGATCACCTCTAGGCCCAACATTCGCAGAATACTATATGACCCACCTCAAAAATAAAATCTTCCCTGATCAAAAAAATAAACCGACTATCTATGCCCGATATGTCGATGTCATATTCATTGCAGCCAAATCAGAACAAGACATAAAAAACTCAAACTAAACCTAGAAATACACTCCGTCCTCAAATTAACTCACAAACCAAACATACATAACAAAATACCATTTCTCGATGTATTAGTAGATTCAAGTAACCCTACTAAATAGACAACTTCAACATACAAAAAACCTACCAACAATAACGCAATACTCCTAAATTACCATAGCGAATGCCCCCCAAAATATAAAACTTATAAAAAATTTGATTCACCGCTTATACAATATACCATCGACCCGACAAATATTTAACAAAGAACTAGCAAACATAAAACAAACCTTAATAAACAATAACTTTCCCAATAAAATCATCGATAAACACATAAAATTCTATTTAAACTCACTCCACAATAAAACATAAACCCTAACCCCTAACAGAAATGACACCATCAGAGTATACTATATAAAAAACAACTACACACTAACTACAAAACAGATGAAAAAATAATAACAAACCTAATTAAAAGATACACCAGGCCCACCGACCAAAACAATGAGATGAAACTAATAATATATTATAGTAAATTTAATAAGTAAAAGCAATAGCAATACTAACGTCACACTAAATCAAACAAATGTAGTGTGTGAATTTATTTGCTCCTTCGAAGAATGTCTCCGAACCCACTTTAAAAACTTATACAACGCATACATAGGCCACACAACGATAACACTCTATCATTTAGCAGAAAATAGTGCTATAAAACAACACCTAGCGTTCCATGATAAAAACCTACAGTTGTCCAACATTACAAATATCTTAACGAACAATACTAAAATTCGATACCTTAATAATTGCACACGACGACTAAAATTACTAGAAGCCATACTTGTCAAAAAACTACAGCCCATTTTAACCAGATCTCATTTAACACCGGGACAAATATATCAACAGTATTTAATAATTAACATGAAACTAAATAAATAAACTATAAAATATAAAAATCGAAATTAAAAAATGAAATAAAAATAATTCGCCCCAATCCTCTTGCACTCACCTTCATAACCAATTAAAAAAAAAAAAATAAATACACCAAACGGAAAAGAAAACGATAAAAGCAACAACATGATGATAATCTGACGCACCGATAGAAAGCGCTTGAGAAGAATATGGCCGTACAACAACTTTTAGGCGCCATTCTATATAAAATGCCCGCTGAAATTAAAAAGACCGCTCGGCAAATGGAAAAGATATCCAAAAAGATCGCAAAAAAAAACTCAGTCGGGTTCAACCAGACATGCTTGAATATATATATATATATATATATATATATATATATATATATATATATATATATATATATATATATAATATATATATGCATGTATATAGTCATATATAAATATTTCCAGAAATTGTGGGATTTATATAATCTCTTTCAATAATTCTTGATATATGTGTTGTTACTATAGGCGACACCATATATATATATATATATATATATATATATATATATATATATATATATATATATATATATATATATATGCATTCTATATATATTTTTTCATCTTCTTTTAGTCGAAGTTTTCTGGGGCTCACATTTCATCTCTATTTGAGAGGCATTGATATTCGAATATTCCATTACAGTTCTCAGTAACATTCAATAATTGAAGTTAAGAATATTCAGTTGCCGCTTACTTATTGACCAGTTACCTACATTCTAGTATTTATTTCTTTTGGTCCATTGGTCTTACTCGATTGCAGAACACGAATTCGTTTAGTCGAGTAGAGTATCCAGGTTAGTGTTGTTGCTATAAGCAACACCACTTAGAGAAGGTACACCAATCTTCCTATAAGCCAGTGTAGGGTAGCCATACCAATGGCATTTCGTTT
Source organism: Euprymna scolopes (assembly GCF_053919585.1). Taxonomy (NCBI): domain Eukaryota; kingdom Metazoa; phylum Mollusca; class Cephalopoda; order Sepiida; family Sepiolidae; genus Euprymna; species Euprymna scolopes. Next base: position 6,461,046 of record NC_136517.1, read on the forward strand.
ATGCTGTTTTGAATATTTAGTTAAGCTTTACTTTTAGTGGGGACTATCTTCATGCCAGGTTGTTTGATAAACTCTTGTGCAGAGATAACTTAGATACTCGATGATAGTGTCTAGTAGGTGATATATGTGTGTACACGTAATCGCTTTGATAGAAAACAATTTCAACTAATCTTAATAATTTATCTTATCCATCTTACGGGTAGGATACTGAGATGATCATTTTAGCAACTAATACCCCCCCCCCCCCATGAAAATGGAACACAGTTCACATCGGAGGTGTAGTGTATTTTCTTTCGACGTGGATCGACGGCTTTTTCTCATTCTGTATTCTGGAAGGAGGAAATTTAGCTTGTCAAACTATTTGTCTACAGTTTCAGGTTTTCATAAAGGGTTTGTAAAATTTATAGTAGTTGCTCCTTACTGAGTTGAACAGAGCTACATCCCTAATGCAAAAAATACTTTCTGTCTGTACATTCAGTGACACAAAAAACATCATCATCGCAAACATTAATTAATGAGAAATGAATTGCTTCCCTTTATAGTCGCTCTTTATCAATTAAAAATCATTAAAGCTATTTCTTCTCCAAATATTAAAAAAAATCATGGCTGTCTATTTACAGTTTCAAATTGATTATTTTATTTTATTTTAAGTTTTTTTTCTTTTCTTTTATTTTTTTAAAAGTTTTTTTTATTATAGTTTTATAATTTAAAAAAGTTACGTTTAGAGAAGACTAAGTTTTTTTTATATTATAGTTTCATTTTAAATTAAAAACGAAATGTGCAAGTGAATTGACATCCGTTCCTTTATAATTTATATAAAAAATATTAAGGAAAAAAAACAAAAACAAAACAAAACAATGTATTGTGTGTTGAATTTTTATTGAAACAAAAATCAAAATTTAAAAATCAAATCTTTTTAGGGTTAAAAGGTAAAAAACGAATTTGTTAAAATTCTTTCACATTCGTCGTTTTTTTTAAATTTTTTAATTAATTTTATTTATGTATTAAAAAAAATTATTCATTTTATTTATGCATTAAAAAAATTATTCATTTTATTTATGTATTAAAAAAAAATATTCATTTTATTTATGTATTAAAAAGAAATTTCAACTAGCGTAGACTTCCACGGGTTTTGCTAATATATATTAATACCGTAACACCTTTAATATACGTTCGTATGTGCGTCACGGTTTTCATAGTATAAATTATTCGATCGGGAAATCCTATTTATTAAAATGGAGCATAGAAGATGATATACTACAAACATTAAATTAGCATATAGATTCGCTAGTTTAACGTTCATAATATGTTATCGCTTTCTATCCCCCTTGTTAATAAATAGGATCTCCCGATTACCGAAGACACAATATAGAAAAATAAAATAAAATAAAAATTATGTCGCTTTTGGGCGGTACCTTCATGGTCTTCTGGCTAGGATCCAAGGGTAGTATCTATTCGGTCTAAAGATGGTATAATGCTATACACAATGCAGAGACGCGATGGTGACTAAGTGGTTAATGATGTAAACTGGCCACTTAGGTGCCTCATGTTCAAGTTCAGTTCCTTCCATGGAAGCAATTTCACTTAGGGATGTTGGCAACCTTGACATAGTTCACTCTGTAAGTACTCGATGTCTTCCAAGAAAGAATTCTAACAAGAAAGATATTGTGGAAAACGAATGCCAACAATGATCAGCTGATTTCATGCGAAATAAATTAATGTAAAATCCCATAAAACGGAGAAAAGAGACTTTCATTTTATATATGTGACAGACGTTTTATATACGTGACGTTTTATATACGTGACTAAATCAACCAATGAGTGAGTTCTCTGTGGTCACGTGATCTGGGATTTCACGCAGAAAGAATTTGTGACTCCAACGATATTCTAATGGCTGTAGTTAGCGTTGACTTTGCCCGCAAGATTTTGTGCTTACAGGGATTGTAAATAAGAGTTAAATATTTGTTCAGCTGAAAAAAAAAAGTGAACGAGACGTAAATAGATTTAAAAAACAACATAGATTATTAATAAAATGTTACGATATTTTATTTTAAGAAGGTATTATTATTTTTTATATTATTACTTGCGGGGGTACCTGGCCCGGGTGTGGGAACGTGGTGTATGAGGTAATCAAACATCAGTAAGCAGCCCGGGTGGAGAGACGTGTTAAAAAATTGGTAGTAGACAGGCAGGCTCGAACCCGTAACGTGAAGGAGGGGAAAAAAACGCGCCCCCCCAAAAAAAAACTAACGACTCAGCTGATGTGTCCATTGCGAAACCGGAATTCGCGAGCGTTCGAATTAAGGGTAGTTAATCTAAAGGAGGCAATGACTTGCGCAAATGTCGACGCAAAAACCGACCCCTCCTTGTAAAAAATGGGCGAGTTTAGAGTGAAGGAATGAATGTTTTTGGCCAATTTTTCGATGTTTGTCGTCCGGATGAAGGAGTTTCGTAACGATACCAATTTCGTCAGGATCTATCACGTGTGTTAAAAGTTTTTTGGCACACATACAAACACACACATGCAAACACATACCCACATTATGACTTTTATATATTAGATTAGGGGGAGTAACCGGCGTTTCCCGGGTGTGGAGAGGTGGTGTAGAGGGGAATCAAAACAACAGTAGGCAGCCCGGATGGAGAGATTATTATTATTATTATTATTATTATTATTATTATTATTATTAAGAAGAAGCTTAAGTACTTTTCGTATCTTTTTAGTACAAATTTTGTATAAAGTTGTATTCGCTTAAATTGGTTCCACCGCATAGGTTTTATTCTTTTCATCTATTTGAATGTGGTAAGCGTTATTAGTTATGTAGATTGGTTTCCACATTCAAGGATTTTTCGTAATTGTTGTCACTATTCTGCTTCTTTTTATTCTTCTCTTTCCTATCATCATTATTATTATTTACTCACTAAGAGTATTCACACAAGCCATCATCAAAGATTGCTCCTTGAGAATAACTTGTGGTGTTCCCTGGAGTCTGAGTGACAACAAGTCTCCCCAGATTTCCAGTACTCTCCACCGCTTCTTCTTCTTCTATCTTATTATTATTATTTCCTTACTTACTAGGAGTTCACTGACCATGGCCTGTGGTTTTCCTGGAGTCTGAGTGACAACAAGTCTCCCTAGATTCTTCAGCTGTTTCGATTACGAGCGTGGGTGCGCCAAACTTATCTCAACAGTCGCTTACAATTTATTTCTCGCATGCATTGGCCGTTGGTATTCCTGAGTTTTGAGTGGCAAAAAGCCTCCCCAAGGTCCTAGTTCTCCCCGCACTCTTTCAGTGGAGATCTGGCTAGTACCTCCCCCCCGGCCCCGGAACCCTTTACTACTTTTTCTTATGGCACCATTTCGTGGGGTGGGGGATAGGAGCATAGTATTTTGTGGTTTCGGTTTTTTGATTCCTTGTGGCTGTGTTATTTCTGTTTTTGTTTTATTCCTATTGTAACAGTAAATTTACTGGTTACTGTTCACAGTTTATGTGGGTGAGTTTCCTCATTCTAGGAGTTTCCGCAGGATTTAAACTGTTATTATTATTATTGCTATTCGTTGTATCTTCTGAGTCTTTCCTTGGATTCCAATTTCTCCTGTTTTTTTTTTTTAAAGATTTTTTTTTCAGGATTATCCCACTTGATTTTCTTCAAGTTCAACATTCCTTTAAGTTCGTTTGCAAGTTCCGTATATTATAATTATTGTTATAACTTACGAGGGGGGCGGCTTTGCCAGATTGTAAAATACGCTTAAATATGATATTTTAATTCGTCCAAATTTCATACATTTTATTAAAGAGTCGTGATTTCAAAAGTAAAAAGTAAAAAAAAGTATTTGTGTGCCATCAGCCAGAATCGAAACCGAAAGCAAAACTATAGCATTCAAGGCTGGTGACGTTACCACTGTATCAAGTGACACGCATATGAACTACTAAAAATGAAAAATGAAAAATAAGGAAAAGTAAATGTACAAAATGTTTTACGATTTTTTTTCAATTTTGACCAATTTTTGAGCATAAAAACTATTTCAAATCAGCTAAAGACCCATAAAATAACGGTCCGTAAAAATCCAATCATTTGAGGCCCCTAGCGCCGCTTTACGACTTTTAGTTTCGGAGGAGATAAAGTTTAAATATACGGAGAAAGACAGACAGACAGAAATATATCTTTTTATATATTAGACTAGCGGGGGTGAGGGCGTTTGGCTTTGTACGGTCGTAAAATACGCTTATATATGATATTTTAATTTGTCCAGATTTCTATTATTATCATTATTATTATTATTATTTTCATTATTTTTATTATTATTATTATTATTATCATTATTATTTTCATTATTTTTATTATTATTATCATTATTATTATCATTATTATTATTATTATTATTATTATTTTCATTATTTTTATCATTATTATTATTATCATTATTATTATTATTTTCATTATTTTTATTATTATTATTATTATCATTATTATTTTCATTATTTTTATTATTATTATCATTATTATTATCATTATTATTATTATTATTATTTTCATTATTTTTATCATTATTATTATTATTATTATTATTATTATTATCATTATTATTTTCATTATTATTATTATTACTATAGAGTCGTGATTTGAAAAGTAAAAACAAAAAACAGTATTCGGGTGCCATCAACCAGAATCGAAACCAAAAGCAAAGCCGTCGAATTCAATGCTGGTGACGTTACTATTGTACCAATGTGACATGCATATGAACTGCTCAAAAATAAACTAGGATGAATATACAAAATCTATAACAATTTTGTTCAATATTTTTTGACTCTTAAAAACCATTTTCACCGGCTAAAAACTAATAAAAACCCATAAAATAACGGTCCATAAAAAAATCCAATCATTTGACGCCTTTAGCACTGCTTTGCGACTTTTAGTTTCGGAAGAGATAGAGTTTGAAAATACGGAGACAGAAAGACATAGTGCCTTTTATATTTTAGACTAGCGGGGGTGGGGGGAGCTCGTTCGGCTTTGCTCTGTCATAAAATATGGTAAAATATGATATTTTCATTTGTCAGATTCGTGACTTCAAAAGTAAAAAATAGTATTTGGGTACCATCAGCAAGAATCAAAACCGAAAGAAAAACTGTAGCATTTAAAGTCGATGACGTTACCACTGTACCAACGTGACGCGCATATGAAGTGCTTAAAAAGTAAAAATAAACTAAGATGAATGTACAAAATGTATAATGTTTTCAATTTTGATCCCTTAAAAACTATCTTCACAGGCTAAAGACTCATAAAAGAACGGTTCATAAAAATATCCAATCATTTGAGGCCTCTAGCACCACCCTGTGACTTTTCATTTCGGAAGAGATAGTTTGAAAGTATAGAAGCAGACAAGCAAAGGGACAGACAGACAGACATATAGCTTTTTACGAGGGGCGTGCAATAAGTAATGCTCCTGACCCACTTCCAGTTGTCTGATCTAGCTGAAATCTTGCATGTGCAATGATTTATATATCTACGGATTATGTAGCAAATTAAAGCTCTGAACTAATTGTGATTTCTGCTTTACAGGTGTTTGAACTGAGTCAGGTGTGAAATGGAGTCTGTTGAATGTCGAGCAGTGATCCAGTTTTTGTATTTGAAAGGACGTAGACCACAGGAGACTTTTGATGAAATGAAAGAAACTTATTGTGATAATGCCCCATCATATGGCCTTGTAAAACGCTGGCATCGTGAATTCAAACATGGTCTGAAGTCTGTGGAAACAGCTCCCAGACCTGGTCGCCCCCTTCTGCACCTGTCCTTCAACTTGAGGCTGCCATTTTTGAAGATCGGCGCATTACTATTCGACAAATAGCCCAAGATGTCAAGATTATTGCAGGGTCTTATTATTGTTATTATTATTGTTATTATTATTATTATTTCTATTATTACTATTGTCATTATATTGTTATTATTTCTATTATTACTATTGTCATTATATTGTTATTAGTATTATTTCATAGTAGTCTCGATGTTTTAATTTTTTTGTTGTATTTTTTTAGGTCAATCATTTTGACTTTTGAAATTTAAGTTGAACCTCGACACGTCCGCTTTTCCCAACAGACAAACCTATTGCATAATTAATTAAGCAATTTATGGTGGCTTTTCGCTATGGCCCCAAACATCCCAATTATAATGGTAATAATCTTGATTTCTTTACATATTATTAGTCTAATTCCCATTTCAGGTCTTGATATTTATTTTTTCCCTGTTCTGTCTCTTGCACTCTCGTATCGAAAGGGCAGGCTATGTCAATGATTGAGTAAAGTCTTCTGTTTTTGTTTAGAAAAATGATGTCGGCTTTGAAATTATAAATGACATCCGTTTGTATGCGCATGTCCCAAAAGACGTTTGTCATTGTTTTCCTATACAACATTTCGTTTATGCTCATACAACTCCTCATTGTGATCTAATTCATAGAGTTTGTATATATTCCAGTGTTTTTTGTTGTTGTTTGCATCATCATCATCATCATCATCATCATCATCATCATCATCATCATCATCATCATCATCATCATCATCATCATCATCATCATCATCATCATCATCATCATCATCATCATCATCATCATCATCATCATCATCATCATCATCATCATCATCATCATTATTATTATTATTATTATTATTATTATTATTATTATTATTATTATTATTATTATTATTATTATTATTATTGGCTCACATGGAGCTTTCACACAAGTCAACAGCCGAGATCTGGTTGGCGCTCGCTCCTCGGTCTTTCAGTCCTTATTGAGCCTTCTCGGCCCTTTGGTATCACTTTTTTATTGGGGGGAACGGTGATGAAACAATGGGGATGTAGAACTTTTAGATATGCAGTTTCGGTGTTCTTCATTCCCTGTAACACTTATTCGTTATATTGTCTTGTATAATTCTTCGAATTACAGGGTTTTCCTTAATATTTCAGTCATTTTCATTATCGTTAGTCGTACCTTTGCAGTTATTCCTCTGATTCCAATTTCTGCCATTCTTTTTTAAAAGTTTTTCGGAATTGTTCATAGTGCTCCTACTATTATCGGTACTATTTTGATTTTCTTCATCATCCAAATCCCTTTTAACTCTCTGGCTAGCTCTGTGTATGTAGCTTTGTTTCTCCTTTTCTTTCATACTCACCCTGTGGTCAGCTGGGACAGCAAAGTCTATGATGTGACAGGATTTTTCTTTCTTGTTAATTATTACATCTGGTCTTCTTGTTTGGGTGGGTTTGTTCGTCTGTATGTCCCTGTCCCATAGGATTTTGTGGTTCTCGTTTTCGAGTTCTGTTGCGGGTTTATTCTTGTACCATTTGTCTGTACGCTCAAAATGCAGTCGTTTGCACAATTCCCAATGTACGACCCTCCCCACTGCCTGTTTTTGTATTCCGTTTGGGTAAGTTTGCTGTATTCACTTACTATATGGTTTATCGTTTCGTCTCTTTGTCCACAGAGTCTGCATTTGCCGGGTTTTTGTGTTTTCTCGACCCTTGCTTTGATATGGTTGGTTGTTATCGAGTTATCTTATGCTGCAGTTATTAGAGATTCAGTTTCTCGGTTTATATGTCCTTTTCGCATCCATATCCAGGTGTTTTCGTTATTCTCATCTTTTGTCATTCTTATGCATCTTCCGTGGAGTTGTTTCTCTTCCCATTTCTCTTTTCTCGTTTTGTCGTTTGTCTCTCTGTTTTCTGTTTTGTTGTTCATTTTTCAGTGTCTCTCGCTGCTATAATTATCCTTTCAGTGTTTTGCATTATGTTTTTTTCTGGTCTTTTTTCGTGTCCTTCACACAGTCTTCTATACAGATCAGTCCTCTCCTGCCGTCTTTCCTTTTCACGTAGTCTGTCAATATCGTCCTTTGAGTGTAGTGCATTATGCATGGTCATGAGTTTCCTGGTTTTCTGGTCGAGTTATCTCAGTTCTTTTTTTGTCCACCCTATAAACGGTCCAGAGTATCTTACTAGTGATACTGCCCATGTATTTATACCTTTTATTAGGTTTCTGCTATATAATTTCGTTTCCAGGAGTTTTCTTGTTCTCTTGAGATATTCCTTTCCAATTTTCTCTTTCATTTTCGTTGCTCTGATAGTGTCCGCTTCCAGAATTCCCAAGTATTTATAGTCGTCTTGTTCCCCCAGTGACCTCATTTCTATTTGGTTCGGTAGTTCCATGCCTTCTGTCGTTTCCAGTTTTCCCTTTCTTATAACTAATTGTGCGCACTTTTCCATTCCAAATTCCATTTGTATATCTTGGCTGAAGATCCTGGTAGTGTTAATTAGTGTCTCTAGCTCCTTTACGGTCCTTGCAAAAAATTTCAGATCGTCCATGTACATCAGGTGGTTCATTTTTTCCTCTGTATTGGAGAACTTGTATTCGGCTTGGCACTTTCTCAGAATACTGTTCAAGGGCATCATGGCAATGATGAACAGTAGTGGCGATAGTGACTCTCCTTTATTATTATTATTATTATTATTATTATTATTATTATTATTATTATCATTATTATTATTATTATTATTATCATTGTTCTTGTTATTATCGTTTTTGTTGTTATTATTGTTATTATCATTCTTATTCTTATTGTTTATAATTATTATCATTATTATCATTATTGTTATTATTATCATTATTATCATTATTATTATTATTATTATTAATATTATTATTATCATCATCATTATCATTATCAATTATTATTATCATTAATATTATTATTATCATTATTATTATAATTATCATTATCATTATTATTATTATCATTAATATGATCATTATCATTATCATTATTATTATTATTATTATTATTATTATTATTATTATTATTTACTCACTAGGATTAGTCACACAAGCCATCATCAAAGATTTGTCTTTGGGAACAACCTGTTGTGTTCTTCTGGTGTTTGAGTGACAACAAGTCTCCCCAGATTTCCAGCACTCTCCACCTCTTTCGATAAGCATTGCAAAATAATTTAAGTTATTGCAACATCCGCTTATCATTGATTCCTCGTTGGAAGCGACCATTGGTCTTTGCTGAAATTTGGGTGACAATAAGCCTCTCCAACGTCGCAGTCCTCTTTTTACTTACCCAGTGGAGGTCTGGCTAGTGTCTTCTCTTCTCGGCCTTTGCAATTCTTCTTGACGCACTTCACTTATTTGTTGTGGTGCTAGTTTATGGTGACATACACACAAAAATAATGGAGATTATTAATAGTATATTAATAAATCTGTAACATGTTGGGTCAGTATTAACTTATTGTTTCTAGTATTGTTATTATTAAACTCGCGGGAAATCAACATACAAGAAAGCATTTTCTAAGGAAATTCACTATCACAATTACTATTCATCATATCCATGATGCCCGTGAACAGTATACTGCCAAGCCGAATACAAGTTCTCTAATATAAAAGTAAAATGAACCACCTGATGTATATGGACGATTTGAAAATTTTTGCGAGGACAGAAAAGGAAGTAAGGACACTAATAAACACTACCAGGATCTTCAACCAGGATATCCAAATGGAGTTTGGAATGGAAAATATGCACTACTATTTAAAAGAAAGGTAAAACTAGAGACGACAGAAGGCATGGAACTACCCAATCAAACGGAGATGAGGGCACTAGGAGAACAAGTCGGCTATAAATACCTAGGAATTTTGGAAGCAGACACCATCAAAGCAATAGAAATGAAAGAGAGAAAATTGGAAAGGAAATACCTCAGGAGAACAAGAAGCGAAATTATACAGTAGAAACCTAATAAAAGGTATACATACATGGGCAGTATCACTAGTAAGATACTCTGGGCCGTTCATAGGGTGAACAAAAGAAGAACTGAGGCAGCTCGATCAGAAGACCAGGAAACTCATGACCATGCACAATGCACTACACCCAAAGGACGATGGGGACAGACTCTATGCGATAAGGAAAGAAGGCGGGAGAGGACTGGTTTGCATAGAAGATTGTGAATGACACACAAAAAAATAAATAAATAACTAGAAAAATATGTAATGCAAAATATTAAAAGTATTATTATGGCAGCAAGAGACATGAAAAATACCAACAAAACAGAAAACAGAGAGACAAAGGATAAGTCGAGAAAAGGAAAAATGGGAAGAGAAACAACTTCACGAAAGATTCATAAATATGACAAAGAACGAGAATAGCAAAAACACTTCGACATGAGCGCAAAAAGGATATGTAAACCGAGAAACTGAATCCCTAATTACTGCAGCACAAGATAACTCGATAAGAACCAATCACACCAAAGTAAAGGTCGACAAAACACAAGAAAACAGCAAATGCAGACTCTGTGGACAAAGAGACGAAACGATAAACAATATAGTAAGCGGATGCAGCAAACTTGCTCAATAGAAATACAAGAACAGGCACGATCAACTGGGGAGGGTAGTACACTGCAAACAAACTGCATCTTGAACGCACAATACAAGCATAAGCACGCAACAGTACTTGAAAACGAGAATCACAAAATCCTATAGGACATTGACATACAAACGGATAAACCCATCCAAGCAAGAAGACCGGATGTTGTAATAATTAACAAAAAAAGAAAAGTCCTATCAAATCGTAAACTTTGCTGTCCCAGTCAACCACAGGGTGAATATCAAAGAAAAGAAGAAACGGAGTAAATACACAGAGCTAACCAGAGAGCTGAAAGGAATATGGATGATGAAGAAAATCAAGATAATACCTATAATAGTAGGAGCACTACTTTTGAAAAAAAAAATGGGAAAATTGGAATCAGAGGAATATCTGCAAATATTCAACGAATAACGATAATGAAAACAGCTGAAATATTAAGGAAAATCCTTGAATGTAAAGATTGATACACATGAACAACATGCACGGGCAGACAAACTGCTGCAGAGGAAAAACATACACAAAAATGAACATTACAGGGAACCAAGAACAATGAAGTTGCATATCTACAAGTCCTTCATTCCCTCACCCCCTCCCATTGCTCCATCACTCCCAAAGAGTGAAAGCAAATAGTCGAGAAGGGTTAGGGAGAATGGGAAGACTGAGGAGAGAGCACTGACCAGACCTCCGCGAAGAGAACTGGGACCTTGAGGAGGCTTATTGCCATACAAATTTCAGTGGAGACCAATAACCGCTGCCAATAAGAAATCAATGGTGAGAGGCTGTGGCGATAATGCAAACTTATTTGTACATGTTATCGAAAGAGGTGGAGAATACTGGAAATCTTGTTGTCACTCAGCTTTCAGGTAACACCACAAGTTGTCTCCAATGAGAAATTTTGATGAACTGTGCGAAAGCTCCTTGTGAGCCAATAATAATAATAATAATAATAATAATAATAATAATAATAATAATAATAATAATAATAATAATAACGTGTAATTTACCCGGGTCAAGCTAATTTCTAAGAATTTTACAAAAGTTTAAAATATCGTTACAAATATTGCATTTGTTTTACATTAGAGAAACTGGCTAACGCCGTTAAACGGCGGGGGCACACATGAGACAAAATAAAAAGTTTTATTGTGTGACGACGTAAAAACACTGGAATTGTTCCAACAAGCATTGTCCCTGGTGCAATATATATATATATATATATATATATATATATATATATATATATATATATATATATATCAGAGCGTGCAATTAAATTGGTTCATTTTTACTTCGTAGATAAAAATGGACTTGGATTCTATCCAAGAAAAGAAATGAAACAATCAAATATATTACAAGTTGTGAAAGCACATCGCATTGATGTACATTTTCACACACACACACACACACACACACACACACACACACACACACACACACACACACACACACACACACATACACACACACACACACACACATACACACACACACACACACACACATATATATATATATAAATATATATATAAATAGTAAGTTATATAAGTTATGAAAATATATATGGCAATTCAAGCAACACAGAATATTCCCCGTTTTATTCTCATGAGACTTCGAAAAGTTGTGGTTATCGCGCATTTTTATATAAACGCATGCTATTCAATTTTCTAGTTAACTACTCAGCTTCTTAGTTGTAACAGAACCCATCATAATCAGCCAATAGTTAGGCACTTACAGGACAAAGGTACAGTTGACTTCAGGTTCACCCTTTCCCTTTGTGTGTTTTTATGGGAAGGGTAGATATCCTCTGTGTGTTGGAAGCTGACCTACTTTCAACCTAGATGTAGTTAGATAGGTTATTTTGTGTTTTGGTTTATATTTCGGATATTATGTTAGTCATGCAAGATTTCACCTGTAATAACCGAAACCAAAAACGTTCAGTGAACAAAGTGAAGGGCAACATCAATGCTGGCGAAGAACCCTTTTTTCCTTGATAATTTATATTTTTATACGTTTACTTGTGAAAAGAAAAGAAACGACAATTAAGGGGGATTATCGAACGGCGGTTGTTATATCTTGCTTTACCACGAGGACAGAGTTAAACACAATGTCTATCTTCTAGAATCTGACGGTTACTTTATGTACCCTAGTTTACTCATTACCACGTCCCCAAAATAAGTATAAGTTTCGGTAAACAAAATTAATATGTCATTTATCTAGATTTGGAAACTGTGGTGCCTTCTTCACTTCCGGTAGTCTATAGCCGACCGTGCTCCGCATAGCGAATTAAGTATGATCAGCCCTTTTTTTAATCTCATGAGAGTATCAACACACGCTGTATTATTGTTTATAGCGAAGCAAAGGTTGCGTAATCATTGATTTGTTCTAACGAGTATTCACGTTTGGTTTTCTTATTGGGGAATTTAAGATCATTTCCGGTTTATGTTTCAATGCTTCCATTTACGATGTTTTCCGAGGGCTTTCGGCTGTTTTATGTGTCATTCCCCTTTTCACGAGGAGTTCATCACTTATCAAGGCCCGAAGGCTACTCGAGTATAAGGGTTAATGAGTGTCCGGTAGTCACCGGAACAACAGCGCAGTAATTGTTAACGGTACAAATTGGGTATAATTTGATTCTTTAAGGGGACGGCTCAACAAGAATTTGTTTACATTGGACACGAAGACGACCATATTGTAGTCAGCTGGAAAGAGGATAACGCACAGGCGAGCAAGTCTAGGAAATAAACTTTGTTCATGGAATCTGCGTTTCTCTCGACGAACATACACCTAACATACCCGTCTAGCAGCAAAAACACACCGTTCACCGTAGATTATGACTTTGCTGTTTACCGCATAAATTGAAGCTGCAACATGAAACGAATCATATTTGCATAAAACATAATGAAAAACGTTTCTGAGAATACAACACATAGTTTTTTTTTATTGTCATCTTTCATTATTTAAATATGATTCGCTTCATATGTTGCGGTTTCAATTTATTCGACCAGCAGCAAAATTATAGTTTAACTACAAATAATATTTTGCTAATATTTTTCCTTTGAAGAAAAGAACGCACTCTTTGAAACACAGGTAAATAAGATATTTTCTAAATACGCACTATATGTTCCTTGTTATATATATATATATATATATATATATATATATATATATATATATATATATATATATATATAAAGTAAGGGGTTAATACTTGTGGAATTATCAAGTTTACATAGGGGGAAACATAACAAAAACATAACTTTTTCATGTACGATCGTTTCGGAAACGATATCAATTTATTTATTCGATATTTACAAATAAAAATAAAAGCATTGATAAATAATTAAAATATTTCTGGATATCGTCTCCTCATCAGCAGGTGGTGATGGGGGAAAGACACCAAAAAATTTTTTTTAACAAGTTATCCAAGCTTATTTCGTTGTTGAGTCGCTTTTTAAATACACTCGTAAGAAGGCCCCCTTGGTGTTCAAACACTTTATTGTAAAGATATATATTTTTAAAAATCTAAAAAATATCGTTGGTGCTTGCAACCATTGTTTTAAAATCTAAAATGCTGGATCTCCCCTACCTTTTCTATATATAGCGTTATGTTGACAACACCTATTGAGCTTTTCATAATTGCAATACTCATCGATCTTATAAAACTTTTCTATAACATTATATATATATATATATATATATATATAGTAATTTATAAAATGTATATGGCAATTAAGCTACACTGAATATTCCGCGTTTCATCCACTCTAGGATTCTTCAGGCTTATGCGCGCATTCTGTGGTTGTTTGTCGTTTTTATATGCGCATCTTCTATTGAAATTTTAGTTAGCCAATCAGCTTTCTAGTATCCACCGCGCCCATCTTATCAGCCAATGAGAATGCATTTATCGGACAAAGGCCTATTTGACCTCTGGTTGACCTGTTCCTTCGTGTGTACTCTATTCAGCCTGGATATTCACGAATCACACACACGCACACACACACACACGCACACACACACACACACACACACACACACACACACACACACACACACACACAAGAATGTAGATCAATTTTAAGTACGCTGCATAGACATCCATACTAAATTATTGCAATAAAACTATTAGGCAAAAATCCATGCATATTTTAAAAATTATAACTAAGTTTCATAAGGGGACATAAAAATTGGAAAAACTGTCCTTTTCTAGTAACTAAGTTAAGCTGTCCTGGGACTGGTATTACACACGCACGCACACACACACACACACACACACACACACACACACACACACACACACACATATATATATATATATATATGATTGACAAAAGTCTATATTCCAAATTTTATAATGTTGACCATCTTAAAATGTATTCCTTTAATTCAGTTGATACAGTTCTTGACACTATCTATTTCGTAGCACAGAATCAATCACTTAATTATTTTATCAATCAGTGAATTTATTTTGCCCTTAACGCATCAGAATAAATAACAACAATCAATCCACTAAAAGGAAATGAAATGCGTTTAGACATGATAAAAAAATCCGAAAATTGGAAGAGAAGCTGCAAATATTTTATAATTGGCTTGCATTACGCCATTTTGAATTTAGAAATGAAGTCACTAAACGACATATTCGCCTTAAGAAATTACATTAATTTAGGAAATGTTCTATGTAGTAATTAGTAAATTTATTATTTATAATTAAAATATCCACATTTAACAAATAACTGATTATAATCTATTACACACGTTTGCATAAACGAAACTTAAAAAACAAATAAACAAAACCTTTCAATTTTGCCATACCTCTTTATATGCTTTGTAATTATATTGGGCTTCTTAAATGAGAGTTGGTATATATAAAAAGGAAATATAACTGAATAAAGAATATTTCCATATATATACATATATATATACACACACACACACACACATACACACACACACACACGCACACACACACACACACATATATATATATATATATATATATATATATATATATATTATACTACGGGTCAATATGCTAGCCTCCTAGAACTTTTTCTCTCAACTTCCCCTGAGCTATGTTCATGTTCCGTTCATTCTCCTTTAGGATCCTCCGACCACTCCGTCGTATCAGTTAAGATAAAAACGAAATGTAATAAGTCCCCAGACGTACCCCTCCACCGTACTGTATACCGATACTCTATGGCTGACTGGGATAGCTTCCGTACATTCATATCTGATCTACCTCTGCATTCCATGTTTAAAAAGGATGTGTCCTCTATAGTATCAGGTCTGACCGAATGGTTAATTGTAGGCATAGACCGATTCATACCATCTAAAAAATTCTAACAAAAACCTAACAGCCAGCCATGGTTCTCCCCAGAATGTGCTGCTGCTATCGCGCGCAGAAATAACTTTTTCCATAACTACCAACGTAATAGATGCACTGAGACTAAAGCTGCTTTCAGGAACGCCAGCAACCACTGTAAAAGAGTAATAAAACATGCAAGAGAGCTATATGCTCAGTCTGTTAAATCAAAAGTAGCTGAGCAGCGGCTTGGTTCCCACCAGTTTTGGCAAATAACAAATCCTGAACAGAAGTGTGCGTTCTATCCCAACCATTATCAATGGACCAGAGGTCATCTCGTCAGCGTCAGACAAGTCCAAACTATTTGCAAAGAACTTTGCAGCTAATTCTACCCTATGCGACCAAGGCCATCAACTCCCCATATTTCCTCCTATAACACAGAACACGCTAGGTAACATACAAATATCTGTGCATGAGGTCGCCAAGCTAATCAAGAACCTTGATTCCAGTAAAGCAACTGGCCCTGATGGCATCCCAATTATAGTGTTTAAAAAGCTTCAACCAGAACTTGCTCCCATACTTACGAAACTGTTTAAGCGTTGCCTTAAGGAGAAATGCTCTCCGACTCCCTGGAAGACCTCATTAGTTTGCCCTGTATTTAAGAATTCAGGTGATAAGTCATCTCCCTCTCAGTACAGACCAACAAGTCTCCTGTGTGTTATGAGTACGTTGCTGGAATCCATATTAAATAGAGAAATATCAACCACCTTAGCAGAAATAACCTTCTTAGTGACACACAATATGGTTTCCGTTCTGCAAGATCTACCGCAGATGTGCTAACACTTATATCTCACAGGATTAGTGAACCTCTTGACAAAGGCTTCCTTTCTAGGGCAATTGCTCTTGACATATCAAAGGCTTTCGACAAGGTATGGCATAAGGGTCTACTTCACAAGATTTCCAGCTACGGTATAACTGGAAATTTTTTCTCAATCATTAAATCCTTTCTCTCCGATAGACTCATAAGAGTAGTGATCGATGGACAAAAATCAGCGGCCTGCAGTATCAATGCTGGCGTCCCTCAGGGGTCAATGCTGGGCCCAACTCTCTTCCTGATCCACATCAATGATCTTCCTAAACACATACTTAAATCATTCGTTTACATCTATGCTGATGACACGACCATCTACGGCAACACATCAAAGGCCGTAAATGACAAAGTTCTCTCTGATTCTCTCTCCTCGGATCTCGAGCGCGTTGTTCAGTGGGGGAACATGTGGCTGATTACCTTTAATGCATCTAAAACCAAACTCCTATCTTTACATCATCAACGCTTTGATCCCCATCTGGTATCAATTGAAATGGATGGCTCTCGTCTAGGAGAAGCCCCATGTTTTGACAAGCTTCGGGGTTGTTCTTTACTCCTGATCTGAAATGGAACACGTACACCAAGTCTGTTGCCAAGGTCGCTGGAAAGATGGTGGGATCCTTCTACCGCTCCAGAAGATATCTCACTACTGATGCAATTCTTTATCTGTATGAAAGCCAAGTACGTCCAAGGATGGAATACTGCTGCCATATCTGGGCAGGAGCTGCTAAAAACAGCCTATCCTGCCTTGACAGAGTACAAAATAGACTTCGTGGCTTAGTAGGGGGTTCCCTTTTCTCTTCCTTGCAACCTCTCTCCCACAGAAGAGACGTTGCGAGCCTATCCTTGTTTTATCGTTCTTTCCATGGCAGGTGCTCGTCTGAACTCCAATGTCTGGTCCCCTCTCGTCCATCTTTCACGAAAAACACCCGTCTAGCTGAATCCACTGTCAAAAAATTTCCCCACTCTTTATCTGTGCCTAAATCAAAACGTAGATTCCATGAACAAATCTTCTTTCTTAGAACTGCACGCATGTGGAACTCTGTTCCGTCTGCCTGCTTCCCACCTGACTTCAACCTGGATGTCTTCAAGTCCAACGTAAACAAATTCCTAATGAACCGCCCTCTTAAGTAAACACTTCATTAAATCTCCACACTAACGTACTGTACTTGCAATAACCCTTATCCCTGAGCGGTTTCCGGGTCTTGATAAGTGGTGACCACCGTGTAATATATATATATATATATATATATATATATATATATATATATATAAAGATGACAAATAAAAAAAAACCCTCTTTGGTTTGAGCACTTTTTTAAATATATTTTCACCCGACACGTATCTAAGCAATTAAGCGAAGCCCACTATTAATTTTTATGTAAACAAACTTATGGTTTGAGCAATGCAAGCGACGGGCGGGTTTGGATTTAATACACACTCGAGGAGGAATCATTAGGCCCCTGATTCGTGGTCCGATTGTTAGAACTGGCGACTGTTAACTTGCCGGTTGTGGGTTCGGCCCACGGCTGGAGAAAGCTGTATATGACACTACGAAACAGTACTTCATGTGAATGATATATCTATTTGAATAGCGTTTTCTTGTGTTGGTTCTAAATTTATCAATTTTGGTAATATTTTGTTGCTTTTAGAAATGCATGTATAATTTTTGTGTTGTTCATTTTTAAATGTGTGGTATATGCATTCATGTGTACATTGGCGGTTGGCCAATTATTCTTTTGGGAATGTTAATTGAACACCAAGCAAGATACATATATTTCTTTCATGCTTCAAATCTCAAATAAATATAGTTACTTTCTCAAAGTATATATATATATATATATATATATATATATATATATATATATATATATATATATATATAATTTCATATATATAAATATTTTGCTGCATATGCAGCAAAATATCTCCTATTATACAAAAGTCACTGTGCTTGTGAGTTGCTTCCTCATAGGTCGCGAAACAGCTGAGCCTATATTTTTGCAAATTTCACACAAAGTTAATTTATATGTCTGGAGGTGTTCTTAGATATGTTTTGTATAGAAATTCATCTGATAAGTATCGAAAAGCGAAAAAAATCCGATCCTAAAAGTAATCTTTCTTTCTTATACATAAAAAGCATAATTTTTACAGAGAATTATTTTACGTTGCACCGGCCAAGAGAAATAACTTTCAGCAAATCATTTCTTCTAAAGAAAAAAAGAAAGATTTATTGCCATCTGGAGATAGAGCTCAGTGGTAGAGCATTCGACTATAGATCAAATGATCCCCTGTTCAATCCAGGGTGTATCTCACTATTTTATTTAATTTTTTTTTTATTAATCGATTCAGTTTACGATAAAAGAGAAAGTACCGTTTAAAATCGCCGCAAATCATTTCTTTGTTTGCATATTTTAAAACTACACATTAATCAGAAGCGACTTTCCAGGGCATTCATCGTCAAGCCCAAAATATCAGCTGACGTGATATTGTAAACAAACACAGACGGGATTTGATGAACGACATTATCATTATTATTAATCTTTTTTTGCGAATTAGTCCACTGGGAAAATTATTCCTCGTAATATATAATATTATATAACATTCAATAGAGGGTTGATTCGATAATAATACATACGCAATCTGCATAAATTAAAATATCATGATTAAGCGTATTGTACGATGCCGGGCATCAAACTAGTATTTATTATAAAATGAAGAACTTGCATTCATACAATCACAATTGTGGGAGGTGGGAGGTGACAATGATCAAGTAGTAAACGGCACGGATTGACAAGCCGGGTGCTTCGAGTTGAAATCTAGTTCGTTCCACAAACATCATTTTCACTTCGGATATTGGCAACCTTTTTTTGTGGTCCCTCTCGTAAGTATCCGATGTATTTCAAGAAGGATTCTAACTACAAAAATGCAACGAATACTACTACTACTACTACTACTACTACTACTACTACTGCTACTAGATAAATCAAATCCAAAAGTTAGAATTCAGAACGTTAAGTGATTATACGAATACAACTCATGTGTCTTCTTATTTTATCATAAAAGGGAGATAACTCTTCTGAAATGTCCTGATCAGCTTTTATTGTTTTTGCTGGGAGGTGACGGTGGTCTAGTGGTTACCGGCACGGACTGACGAGCTGGGCGTTCACAGTTCGAATCTAGTTCGTTCCACAAAAATTACTTTCACTTTACAACGGTGATAAACTGAAGAATGCGTTGAATTTAGAGTAAACTTGAAGAATACTCGTCCCAGGAAGGGTAAAATTGATTCCGCAACCAAAACAGTTTGGCATAACTGCATTTTAATTATCGTTATCAGCATACTTTCTCTTCCTACTTTGAGTTTAATAATACTTTTGGCAGTGCTGTGAAGGCCTCTTTACATTACATTAGAACATTTGACAATAAGCGAGAAGGAACAGAAATTCGGTGTTGTGTGGGAGCAAATAAATTTACATCATCACCATTTATGTTCATACTTTAATTTTTAGCTATACTTTTGCTAATGCCGTAAAGGCATACTTACTAAGATGACATCATTTGATTTGATAAGTGAAGCAAGAATACACTTTTGTTCTACTCGGCGTTGTCTGGGAACAATAAAATCGTCATTATTAGCATTACTGCATTATATTCGGTAAGTGAGTGGATGTAACAGAATCTTTTGTTGTACTTGAAGTTGTCCGGGATCAATAGATGTAAATGTGGATCTCTTTGGACTATTTTCGTTATCAACTTAATTTCTCTTCATATTATTTTGAAAGCAGTTTGAGGGGAACCGAATTACTCATGATCAAGAATCTCATAGTGTTTTCCTATACTCGGCGTTGTCCAGAAGCAATACATGCAAGAATACAGATATAGGTGTGTTATTTGAAGAAAGTGTTTTTCCGGAACGAGCAGGATTCGAACTTGGCCCACTCTGGTATTCAGCTTGTGTCGTTAATGATTTAGCTACCATCACTACCCGTCGTTATCATGCAACGACAAAAAAACAAGAAATAACTACTGTAGATATGATTACAAAAAATAAAACTAGAGGAACGCATTAATTTTTTCCCAAACGCACGCACGCACGCACGCACACACACACACACACACACACACACACACACACACACACACACACACACACACACACACACACATATAGATAAGCGTAAGTATACACACACACACACGCACACAAATGAAAATGCAATAGTAGCAATAATATTTTGAATAACGAAAACACCAGCGTCGATCAGTTGGTCGGTCTCTCTCTCTCTCTCTCTCTCTCTCTCTCTCTCTCTCTCTCTCTTTCTCAAACAATAAAAAATGTAAAAAAAATAAACAGTGAAAAAAAAAAATCCCAAATAACTGCTGTAGATATTATTACAAATTATAGAACTGCAGTGAGAACACGCTAAACAAATGCCGCCTGTAGCGTCCGTAAATGGGTATCCCAGGATTAATGTGTATTCCGGAATTACATCTCAACCAAGGAAATTTGCCGGAAAGCGTGACACACAAAAGAACACACACGCTATCGTATTAATAAAAGTTAATAATAATAATAATAATAATAATAATAATAATAATAATGATAATAATAATAATAATAATAGACACTGAAAAATGAACTAGGTAGAAAAACGAGAAGCTAGGGCTAAGACAAAAAAAGAAGGAAAGTGGGGGAAAAACAGCTAAACGGACGATTCATAAGGATGACAAAAGATGAAACTAACAAAAACACTTGGACATGGCAAGAAAATGTAAACCCAGCTAAACAGATAAACTGAATTCCTAGTAGCAGCCGCACAAGATAACGCGATTACAACCAACCACATCAAAACAAATATCGACAAAACACAAGAAAATAGAAAATACAGACTCTGTTAGCAAAAAGACGGAACGATAAATTAGACAGAAGCGAATACAACACACAAAGGGACAAGGAATTTTTTATATCAATGTTCTATCTCGAATATTAAGTTTTTTCATCTCGTTAGGATTGTTATATAAATATTAATATTAATACTTGTTTTAAGTTTTTTATCATTTTGAAAACTTTAATTATTTTGAATTATATATATATATATATATATATATATATATATGTGTGTGTGTGTGTGTATGTGTGTGTGTGCGTGTGTGTACGCATGTGTGATGTATATGCGTAGGATTATGCGTATATACGAGTGTATCTCTGTGATGTTTCTCCTTATATAAGCAAACACATGCCACGAAGCCCTGAACCAAAAATTATCATATATATTGTTTTGTTGTAACTTGTATAATTATACATTTTCAAGCAATTAAAAATTTTCAAGTTATTAAAATTTTTCAAGTTATTAAAATTTTACAAGTTATTAAAATTATCCCAGTTATCATAAAAATTAAAATTAAGCAAACTACCATTTATCCGATGTAAACGCAAAACCCACAATGTTGCATCCCTATGCCAATTTACAAGTATTCTTATGGAATGTGCTCAGAGGAACTCAGCATTTTAGCCCCCCCCCGACTTAAATACTCTATAAGCAGCAAAATCACACCCATTCATAATAGAGATCCCTAGATGACAGAGAGCCTTCTAATCTAATATTTACTTTCTTCGAACTACTGGATTTTGGAACTCCATCACGATTCCCTGCTTTCCTGACTCTACTTACATGTAGAAGCTTCAGTGTTAAGTTAACAGATATCTCGCTGCTGAGCTCCACGCATGTTGTCATTGCAGATATGGTCCCAAATAGCAGCCACTTACGTTCAAGTTGCACTTTGCCTTGTTTGGGGGTGAAAATACGACCATTGGATTCCGCGTAAAATTTTACTCGAGCAAAATGGCGTTCAAACTTTGTATAGGTTTTTGTTATCAATTCGGACCAACTCCACACATATTGCATACATCATGTAGTGATGCGTGCATGTTTGAGTTATGCTGCGCAATTGACAGTGTCTTTCTACTCTCGCATTCGCTAATGTTAGGGTGACTATATGGTGTTCATAATCAGGAACGAAATCTAATCAATCAGAACTACCCCCCTCCACCCCCCGTGTCGGTCATCTTTTACTTCATGCTGTATAAACACAACGTAACTCAATAATAACTGCCCGAAAGCTAAGACTGAATTCATGCCTTTGCCAACGTTCATTAGTGTTAAATAAACGTTACAGACTCGAACTGGAATTGGCTGCGTTCCGGCATCTCTTCGATCACGACATTTAAAATCATGCACAAGACGTGCTACGCATATCGATATATATATATATATATATATATATATATATATATATATATATATATATATATATATATATATATAACTACTTCATTTACTCACATAAACCTAATATACGGAAGTATAGATTTATGCGTAAACTTTAAGTATTTACTTCAACAGTGCTCAATACGTAGGTAGAGCTAGTTAGTAATTTATAAAATATATATGGCGATTAAGCTACACTGAATATTCTGCGTTTCATACACTATAGGATTCGTCAGGCTTATGCGCGAATTCTGTGGTTGGTTTTTGTTTTTATATATGTTGAGGATTTCTAGTTAGCCAATCAGCTTTCTAGTATCCATCGCGCCCCTTCCTATCAGCCAATGGGCATTTCTTTTGAGGATATATCCATACAATCAAATGTTTAAAACAAAACTTGGCAAGAAATTTCTAGATCTTATTGAAAAACACTTTTCCGCAACCAACCCCTTACACAAAATCTTCAATAAAAATACCTTGAAGTTATCTTACAGTTGTTGCGAAAATTTAGAGATGATAATTAAAGCAAATAATAACAAAATACTAAATGAAAACAATGTAAACAACAACAAAATAAACAATAAAAAAGTAGACACCATGACAGAAATAAAACCAACACTAGCAGAAATAATAATAATAATAATAATAATAATAATAATAATAATAATAATAATAATAATAATAATAATAATAACAAACCAACCCCGGACAAGAACAACCATACCATAAATGAAAATACTAATAACGAACAAGATAAATGCAATTGTAGACACCGCACACTTTGCCCAGTCCAAAATAAATGCCTAACAAAAAGCGTAGTTTATCAAGCAACAATATTTGCGAAAGAAAACCCGAATAACAAGAAATATTACATAGGCATGACTTCCTTAGATTTCAAAACCCGATACTATGACCAGAAAAGTACATTCAAAAATAAAAAAACACCGTATAAAAGCAACACTAGCGAATAAATACTGGGAACTCAAAGAAAGCGGACATTCGCCGGTAGTCGAATGGAAAATAATGAGACAAGCTACCACGTGCAGACATTTAGACGACCCATGTAAATTATGCCTCCATGAAAAATTTGCTATCCTGTACTTTAAAGAACCTCAAAATCTATTAAACTGTAGACGAGAAATAGCAAACAACTGTGTTCACAAAATAAAACTTACTCTAGGATAGCGATACAAAATAGCTTTAAAACTAACAATAACAATAGAAAACAAACAAATAAATAAATTAAACAAACATGAATATACATAAACGATCACACATATATGTATATATATATATATATATATATATATGTATATATATGTGCATGTGTGTGTGTACACATAAGTATATTTATATATATAAAAAAGGAAGGAAAACGTCTACCTTAAACCACTAACCTAGTTCTAAAACAGATCCTTTGTTCCATAAAATGCATGCCCATTGGCTGATAGGAAGGGGCGCGGTGGATACTAGAAAGCTGATTGGCTAACTAGAAATCCTCAACATATATAAAAACAAGAAGCAACCACAGAATTCGCGCATAAGCCTGACGAATCCTATAGTGGATGAAACGCAGAATATTCAGTGTAGCTTAATCGCCATATATATTTTATAAATTACTATATATATACATATATATATATATGTATATATATATATATATATATATATATATATATATATATATATGGTTTTGTTGTGATTTTTTAAAACGATACTATGGTTAACGTCTCCGCCTCGGAGATCCGGTGTTTTTCTTAGAAAGTCGCCAATTTTTTATTTGAACGTATTTTTTATTTATTTATTTATTATTTAAAAAAAAGTAATCTACGGACACACACACACACACACACACACACACACACACACGCACACACACACACATATATATACATGTGTGTTTGTGTTATTACAGAAGATTAGAACAACATCGGTATCGCCGGTTTTAAATCCAAACAAAACGGACCAATATTTGGTCGCATATGTTGGACTCTCTTCATCATATGCACACACACACACACACACACACACACACACACACACACACACACACACACACACACACACACACACACACACACACACACACATATATATATATACATGTGTGTTTGTGCGTGTGTGTGTATGTGTGTACACATATGATGAAGAGAGTCCGACAGACGCGACCAAATATTGGTCCGTTTTGTTTGGATTTAAAACCGGCGATACCGATGTTGTTTTAATCTTCTGTAATATACACACATGTGCACACACGCATGCACAAGCATATATACATACACACATGAATATATATATATATACATATATATAAATATATATATATATATATATATATATATATATAGAGAGAGAGAGAGAGAGAGAGAGAGAGAGAGAGATTTTGTGAAGCTTGTTTATAGGTTTATATACTGTATTTACAGAATTAACACACACATACACACGTATATATATATTTTTAAATATCTTTTATTATATAAAATATATCAACAATTGGCAATGTACATATACCCATAAAAATTAAGTCAAAGTAAATTGACTCAAATATTAAGCTATATGATTATTAATTTTTGTAATCGAGCATCGTTTAAATATTTCAAAACCAAGAAAACCAGAAATTTTTTTAAAGCACCAAGTTGTTTAATTTTTAATGAATGTTACAATTGTTTCGATACCATTCGGACAATTTCAAACTTTATGTTATTCAAAAATATTCAAGAACAGCATCTCATCAGACGGTTATAAAAACGCTGATTAATACATATCTGAACGGATTTGTATCTTGTTATTTACGGTACAAGCAGTTGAATCTTTTTCTCCGCATGTTTTTTTGTTTAATTATTTTTCGATAGCCATGGAATTTATGTATCGCCTTATTTTCGTATTTTTTTTAGATTTAAATTTCAGCAAATTAGTCATGTTTACATTATTTTAGTCCTCAATTTGTTTCTAACCTAATTAAATTTTTTCCATATTGTTTTTATTTTATTTATTCATTTTCAAATTACTGGACGACACCTTCAAATCCTCGATTAAATATATGTCTCATCTATATTCTATTCAATCTCAAAATGTTTCGTATCTATCAGGGAAACCAATGGCAACATTAAAATTTTCGGATTCATGTGATGATGATGATGATGATGATTGTAAACAATATTCATTTAATTAAATAGCATTAAAATAGGCTGTTTTGCTTCAACCTCACAAATGAAGATAATATAGAAGTAAAAAAGACATTCTCTTAAGGCCCCTTGAGCTTCAATCTTAACTTTTTGATATTGCGTAGAATCCAAATCGTAAAATTGATTTAGATCAAAATTTGAATAAAGATTCTAGACATATGGTGTAATATCATTATTTATATTATTATTATTATTATTATTATTATTATTATTATTATTATTATTATTATTGTAAGGTGGCATAAAGGTGGTGAAAAACTATTCTATGTACAGAATAAAATCAACTAATATTAGGACGAGTGTTGTTTTATAACAAAAAATGAAACTGTATATTTTAATTTATTTTTTTTGGCCCCAGTTTTATTATTTATTGCAATGAAGCATTAAACATTGTGTTTAGCAAAAAAGGAAAAAAATGATCGTTTAAATTGTTCTTATTTTATTAAGTCCTTTTTAATTTACATTTAAAGAAAATGATGAGAAATTAGTTTACCCAGTCACTCTATATGGAAAGTTTTTATAAGCGTATTAATCTCACACACATATAGCGTTTACCAATAATGAACGAATATTAGATGTCTTGAAATATATATATATATATATATATATATATATATATATATATATATATATATATATATATATCGTCAAGAATAAGAGTTCAATATAGAAACGTTGTTTTAATTTGAATAAAATAAAATACGCATCAAGTGCGCTTGAAACCAAATCACAACGTAATATTAAAAAAATAAACAAATATTTTACTTGTTTGAAATTTATAACATAAATATATTTCAGAGGTATACTCCATCTTCAGTGTGTTGTTTTGTTTCTTTTTTTTCTTCCTTGCATGTAAATTTGAAGAAAGGAGTCTGTATAGAGCCGCGCGTTGTATCTGGCGGTTTTATTTTGAATTGTTTGAACTGTGCTTAGGTAACGCGAGAATAACGTCAACGTTTCTATATTGAACTCTCATTCAAACAGGTAAAATATTTGTTTATTTTCCTAATATTACGCTGTGATTTGGCTTTCAAGCGCACTTGATGCGTATTTTATTTTATTCAAATTAAAACAACGTCTCTATTGAACTATTATTCTTGACGTTATTCTCATGTTACCTGCACACAGTTCAAACAATTCAAAATACAACCGCCAGATACAACGCGCGGCTCTATACAGACTTCTTTCTCCAAATTTACAACATGGCAAGAAAGAAGAAAAAACAAACAAAAAAACAAAGAACACACCGAAGATGGAGTCTACCTCCGAAATATATTTGTGATAAATTCAGACAAGTAAAATATTTGTTTATTTTCCTAATATTACGTTGTGATTTGGTTTCAAGGGCACTTGATACGTATTTTATATATATATATATATATATATATATATATTAAATACTCTCAGACTTGGTACAAAAATCAATTCAACAAAAGCACATTAAAAGCATAAACGGTAACACCACAAAAAGTACCATCAATAAATATCGTCAGAAAAAAAAAAAGCTACCGACGCCATTTTGTTGCTGTTGGAGATGCTTGTCTTATCATTTTATTCGAAAGGACTGAGACATGAACTGTTTTCGAAAATGAATTAACACGAAACGGATATTCTCCATCTCTTTGTATCTGTGAATCGTGTGGGAGTAGTCCTTCAGTGTGGTTACAAGATGGTTGCTGTCCGCTGATGCATAGACGGACCTAAAACTACAAGAATTCGGTCTTTAATGTTTGTCCTCTCGACGTTGTTTAAATTCTTTCTACGCCTTGTTGTTTTTAAGGACGTGCTTAATGCAGCTGAAAAGCCCTTGGGCTAACCGTATAACTGCTGTTATTGAGCATTACCGAGTTAACCGTAAACGCCAAGATGCTTTTACTATTTTCACTTCGTGCGCGTGCGCACGCGCACACACACACACACACACACACACACACACACACACACACACACACACACACACACACACACACACACAAGAATGTAGATCTATTTTAAGTACGCTGCATAGACATCCATACTAAATTATTGCAATAAAACTATCAGGCAAAAATCCATGCACATTTAAAAAATTATAACTAAGTTTCATAAGAGAACATAAAAATTGGAAAAACTGTCGTATTCTAGTAACTAAGTTAAGCTGTCCTGGGACGGGTATTACATATATATATATATATATATATATATATATATATATATATATATATATATGTGTGTGTGTGTGTGGGTGTGTGTATATATATATATATATGTAACTACTTAATTTACTCACATAAAATTAATATACGAAAGTATAGATTTATGCGTAAACTTTAAGTATTTACTTCAAAAGTGCTCAATACGTAGGTAGAGCTAGTTAGTAAGTTATAAAATATATATGGCGATTAAGCTACACAGAATATTCCGCGTTTCATCCACTCTAGGACTCTTCAGGCTTATGCGCGAATTCTTTGGTTGTTTGTCGTTTTTATATGCGCATCTTCTATTGAGATTTTAGTTAGCCAATCAGCTTTCTGGTATCCACCGCCCCCTTCCTATCAGCCAATGAGCATGCACTTATCGGACATATAATTTTTCCCAAAACTGCAGATTTAAGCTTAATTTAATGTAACTGTTTAAACAACCTATACCTCATTTGATTCACCTTTTATTCTTCTATAATTTTACATGTTTATATTTGACTTTTAATTGAAATATTCTAGTATTTACGTCAATTTAAACAAAATAACTTCAAATTAAGGAGGCAAGAAGAGATTCTAGTCTAGCGGCACTGATGAGTTGTGACACAACGAAACAGAACTGTATGTCGATGACTACTAATATATATATATATATATATATATATATATATATATATATATATATATATATATATATATATCGGTCCTGTCGTACAAAATTTAGCAAGTAAAAACGGGCCTATTTATATCCTCAAATCGAAATAATTTCAAATTGTGAGATGAAACAAGAAATTAAATAGCAATTTCTACCCCCTCCTATAAAATAAATTAAAAACATATTTTCCAACATTAAACGATTTTTAAAAATGAAAAGCAAACTTACTGACGTGACTCTATGATTTTTATATGTATATTACTGCGAACACAAGCGAAGCATAATTTTTCAAGTATCTTCTAAAATTGGTATTAACATTTATGAAAGCGCACAAACATTCTTTTCATTAATCTGCCTGTAGAAAAATGTATTAATAAAAAAATTTAAAAAAATGTAGAGAACAATTTTGATGTTGATAGTTCCGATATGTTGGTTTAATTTGATGGGAAAATCATTGAAGAACCCATTTTGAAAATATTTTGAACAAGCTGGACTAGTTAACTGACGTTGCCCGATGGAAGCATGACCCCTCACATCTCGTAAAAAATTAAACTACGGTTGTTGTTGCTAGTCACTACCGTCACTAGAAAATTAGGGACACTGGTGATTATTAATGGTTTGGGGCGATAACTTGCAGGTACTGCTTGATTCTAAAAAAAAAATAAGAGAATACTTAAATCACTATGAATTAATAAAATTTCGAAAAATGGTCCATTAGAATTATAATGGCAAGTAAAAACAGAATTTTTCGACGTTAGGGATTCACACGGTATATGAACTGTTTAGAGTGATTGAAATCAGTGAAAACAGTCCTACTTGTTTCCATTTGTTGTTCAAGTCTTCCTCTTTTCAACTCTTCCAGCAATAGTATTTAATTAAATTCCAGTTTTATGTCATCTTTTTTAACGTGTAAAACAAAACAATTACGACTTTTTTTTCACTTCTTTGAGTAATGCCATGTTAAGAACGGCTTTCAGACAAAAAAACACACAACTTCTTTATGTTAAGAACGGCATCCAGAATAGACCCCCCATTTTTGGGGAGGTGTGAAAAAATATTTGCACCAAATTTAACCGTGATATTCGTTGTCAGTATACCCACCCAAAAATACTATAAAAAATCGGGGGTGCCAGTGTTGAAAGAAGAGAGGTAGTGAATTTCAGGTCTTTCTATGTTGAAGACTACTGTTTCTGCAAAATTTAAATGAGCTTTTCTTATTCAGCATTGTCGAAAACATTTAAAAGTAGTCATTAAAAAAATGTGGAGGTGGACCTAATGTAGAAATTTACCCCCCCCAAAAACAAAAACAAAAACAAAGTTAACGTGTGAATAGTCTCGATAATCAGCCCGAAATTGAAAATTAAATAAAATACTCGACAGAAAGTAAAATTGGTAAAACCGCAAAGATATAACAAATAAGTGTTTTCGTAGTCAATGAAATGTACTTCACAACCGATTGAAGCCTAAGTAATTGGTGAAAAATATAAAAGTTCGATGGAATAGTAAATACAAAGATAAATAAATAAAGCAAAGAAAATCAAAACAAATATAGTATCCTGTAAGGGTTGATAATCGCTTTAAAATTGAAAAATAATTATTGCTACCCGTAAAAGAATTTTTTTCAGGGTTGTTTTTTTTTGGGGGCGGGGAGTAATAGCGTGTAGGTATTTTGTGTATATTTACATTCCAAAACCAATGCTATGTTTACATTTTTTCAGAGTGTGCCGGACTTGCAAACTAAGACGAAAAAGACGTTATGTATTTATTATTTTTAACTTGTGCACGTATGTTCCAGTGATTAAGGTTACTAGTATTTTTAATTGTTTGTTTACGAGCCGTTAATATGTTTGTATTTGTGTTTTTTAGCACTATTGGATCCTGTAGAGAACGACGCCATATTGTAAAATTTGTGAAGTGTTTGTTTATGGAAGGAATAATTTTATTTCAGAATATGCGAATTCTCTGGTCTCAGCCAATCAGAATGCGCGGAATTTGCCAACGGAACCGTTATTATTTATGAATCGGAAATCGGAAAGATTAAGTCATGCCTATGTGTCTATGGGCCAATTACGATCGGTGTAATCAAAATATCTGCGGAAAGTGTAGATTTTCCTCCGGTGTTGACTGATGGTCGTGGGAGGAATGAATGCTTACAGGAAAAATAGGAATAGACGTATTGAATTTGTATGTGGCATACGTTGTTGCAAACCTTCGATACTTTGGTCCTGAGGGGAATTTCTGCAGTCATTTTATTATATAGGAAATTTAAAAAGATCAAAGGAAAATGTGTTTTGGAAGTGGTTGCATACAATTACTTGACTAAATTTGGATTTTAAATTTGTGCAACTATTCTCTTTTGGGATTGTTATCCTCATCTTTGTAGTTGTCGTTATTTCTACACGTTTCGCCTTCTTCAGGTCATTAACCGCGATGGGATAGGAATGCTGAATATTGTAACTAATCCCAGTAATTACTGCCTTCTATAGTTATTGCCCCATCACAGTTTTGGCCAACTAATACTCTTACCTGCTTGTCTGAAATCGCTTTATTCAGACAATGCTCACCTGGAATCGTAGAGACTCAATGCCTCTATTCACTACGCCATGGGCCTACAAGGGCGATCAAAGTTGGATTTTATGGTCTTAGAAATCCAATTTTGTGTTCTTATCTGGTCTTCCATTGTAGGGTCCATAACGAGTGGTATTATTATCTATATATTAATGCGATAGCGTGTGTGTTCTTTTGTGTGTCACGCTTTCTGGGAAATTTCATTGGTTGAGATTTAATTCTGGAACAGACATTAATTCCAGAATACACATTTGTGAGCGCTCCAGGTGGCATTCGATTAGCGTGGTCTCACCGCTATATTTGTTTTTTTTTTTTAATTCTATAACATTTAGGGTTTTATCTTTCTGGTAAATGCAAAAGTTGTTAAGAAATAATTGATTTAAAGTTATTCCGTAGTAAAAAACGATAGATAAATCTCTCGGCCGCCGGACGCTATAAGTTTTTTAATTTAAAATATTTAGGACAAAAATTGAGCAGTTATTGGCTTTTTTCATTGTTTATTTTCTTTTTTTTTTTTTACATTTTTTATTGTTTGAGAGAGAGAGAGAGAGACGATGATGTTTTCGTTAATTAAAATATTATTGCTACTACTACAACATTTTCATGTAAACAAAAGCCAAGATGCCTGTCTGTTATGAAACCTTGAACTTCATGAAAAGCCTTGACGTTGCTAACCAAAAAAGCGACACGTTATCAGCGAAACGAAGCTGGTTTTGTACATAAAATATTTTTATGAAAACATTAAATCTAAATATATATATATTAAATGACAGTTCCGTTTTCTAAATCAATTATTTTTATTACCACATTGTTTTAACTAAAATAGTCTCTTGAAAAACTGTTTTTGTTACATAAAATATTTTAATCTATATATTAATACGATAGCGTGTGTGTTATTTTGTGTGTCACATTTAATTTTTTCTTTCTTCCGATTGTCTGTCGTTTAATTGTTATGCCTTTTCATTTCTTGTAATAAATAATTTTACCAAGAATTCTTCATAAGTTTTGGTTTCGGTTTCGATTATAGCAGAAGGAACTCAAGTTATATATACATACATTATTTTTGTCTTCATAAGTTTTGGTCTCGGTATCGATTCAAGCTGACGCACCCAAGTCATATGGATATATTTTTTATTTTTGTAATCACAACTTTATGATATATAAGAATGGATCGAAAATTGACTCTTATAGTAATATATACGAAATCTGCATGAATTAAAATATCATATTTAAGCATATTTTACGACCAAACTATGCCGGGCGTCCCTGCTAGCTTAGATGTATACTTTTGCAGTTTTAACAAAAGAGCTACAATAATATCAGAGCGTCTCCATTTACGCTGAACATCCACAGAATGCCAACATGCTTCCGAGTAGCACTAGCTCACACTACGGCATTTATATTTACTCTCTATCGCCCCCATAACAGCGGAGTTACTATCTTTAAAAGCATATCTGAGAAAATTGACCAAGTTCTATCAGCATATCCTTCAGCTAACATTCACGTATGTGGAGACTTCAATGTTCACAATGTGGAATGGTTGACCCACTCAAACAAGACCGATGATGAGGGGAGATTCTGTCATGATTTCTCCATTGCTTATGACCTCACTCAGATTGTTCACGAACCCACCCGTTTGCCCGACAATGACGGTCAGTATACAAGTCTCCTAGACCTTTTTCTCACAACTTGCCCTGAACTATGTTCAGTTTCCATTCTGTCTCCTCTTGGATCTTCCGACCACTCAGTTGTATCAATTAAGATAAAAATGAAATGTAATAAGTCCTCAGACGTATCTCTCAATCGTACAGTATATCGATACACTATGGCTGACTGGGATAGTTTCCGTACATTTATATCGGATCTTCCTCTGCGTTTCATGTTTAAAAAGGATGTGTCGTCTATAGTATCAGACCTGACGGAATGGTTAATTGTAGGTATAGACATTTTCATACCCTCGAAAAAGTTCCAGCAAAAACCTAACAGCCAGCCATGGTTTTCTCCAGAATGTGCTGCTGCTATTGCGCACAGAAATCACTTTTTCCACTGCTTCCAACGTAATAGATGTATGGAAACTAAAGCCGCTTTCAGGACTGCCAGCAACCATTGTAAGAAAGTAATAAAGAACGCAAGAGAGTTGTATGCTCAGTCCGTCAAGTCCAAAGTAGCTGAGCAGCGGCTTGGTTCCCACCAGTTTTGGCAAATTGCAAACAGAATCCTGAACAGAAGCGTGTGCTCTATCCCAACTATCATCAATGGACCTGAGTTAATCTCGTCAGCATCAGACAATGCCAAACTCTTTGCCAAGAACTTTGCAGCCAATTCTACCCTTTGCGACTAAGGCCGCCAACCCCCAATATTTCCTCCTGATTCAGAAAACACACTATGTGATATACAAATATCTGTACGTGATGTTGCCAAGCTAATCAAAAACCTTGATTCCAGTAAAGCAACCGGCCCTGACGGTATTCCAATTATAGTACTCAAAAAACTTCAACCAGAACTAGCACCCATACTTACAAAACTGTTTAAACGTTTTCTTAAGGAGAATTGCTTCCCATCACCCTGGAAAATCTCATCAGTATGCCCTGTATTTAAGAATTCAGGTGATCGTTCATCCCCCTCTCAGTACAGACCAATAAGTCTCCTGTGCGTCATGAGTAAGTTGCTGAAATCTGTGTTAAATAGAGAAGTAATCAACCATCTCAGCAAAAATAACCTTCTTAGTGACACACAATATGGTTTCCGTTCTGCTAGATCTACAGCAGATGTGCTTACAGTTATATCTCATAGGATTAGCGAATCTCTCGACAGAGGCAACCTTTCTAGGGCAATTGCTCTTGGCATATCAAAGGCCTTTGATAGTGTATGGCATAAAGGTTTACTTCACAAGATCTCCAGCTATGGTATAGCTGGAAATGTCTTCTCAATTATTAAATCATTTCTCTCTGATAGGTTCATAAGAGTAGTAGTTGATGGGCAAAAATCAGAAGCTCACAGTATAAATGCTGGAGTCTCTCAGGGGTCCATCCTGGGCCCAACTCTTTTCCTGATCTACATTAATGATCTTCCAAATCACATCCTTACATCATTCGTAGACATTTTTGCTGACGACACTACCATCTATGGTAGCACATCTAAGACAGTAAACGACCAAGTTCTCTCCGATTCTCTCTCCCCTGATCTTGATCACGTTGTACAATGGGGAAAGGAGTGGCTGGTTACTTTTAATGCATCTAAAACCAAGCTTCTATATTTGCATCATCAACGTTCTGATCCCCATCTGCTATCAATTAAAATGAATGGCTCTCGTCTTGGGGAGGCCTCAAGTTTTGACAGACTTCTGGGCTTGATCTGTTGCCAAGGCCGCTGGAAAAATGGTCGGATCCTTCTATCGATCCAGTAGATATCTCACTTCTGATGCAATTCTCTATCTATATAAGAGCCAGGTACGTCCAAGGATGGAATACTGTTGTCACATATGGGCAGGAGCTGCTAGAAAAGGCTTGTCCTGCCTTGATAGGGTTCAAAATAGATTTCGTGGTCTGATGGGAGATGCCCTTTTCTCTTCGCTGCAACCTCTATCTCACAGAAGAGATGTTGCGAGTTTGTCTTAGCTTTATCGTTATTTTCATGAAAAGTGTTCGACTGAGCTTCAATCTATGGTCCCCCTCGCCAAACTTTCACAAGAAACACTAGACTAGCTGAAAACATTATCAATAATTTTCCCCACTCTTTATCTGTGCCTAAACCTAAACATAGATTCCATGATCAAAGCTCTTTTCTTAGAACTGCACGCCTGTGGAATTGTCTTCCGTTTTCCTGCTTTCCAGCTGTCTATAATATGGCTGTCTTCAAGTCCAACGTGAACAAGTTTCTGATGAGCCGTTCCACTTAAGTTAAAAAATTTACCGAACTTCCATTACTATCGATTACTATATTGTCCTTTTGACTACTCTACACTCTTTAACCCTTATCCTTGAGTGGCCTATCGGTCTTGATAAGTGGTGACGCCTATGTAAAAAAAACAAAAAACAAACACCAATGTATTACATATGAAGGAGTCCACCGTGGAATTTCAACAGGTCCGCTAGTAATTATTATTATTATTATTATTATTATTATTATTATTATTATTGGAATTCTTTATAGTTGTTGTTGCAGACCTGAAGAAAGCCAACGAGTGAGTTGGCCGAAACATTGTAAAACAACAATAACTATGAAAATAAGGATAACTGTCCGTAAGAAAATAAGGATAACTGTCCGTAAGAAAATAAGGATAACTGTCCGTAAGAAGAATACATGCACAAATTATGAAGCCTCATCTCAAAAGATTCCAAAAATAAAAAATAATGAATTTGAAACAATTCAGAAAATTTCATTTTAAATTATTATATTTACTAGAATTTTTGCCTTCTCAAACGTGAAAAAGTTATAGCCTGTTTACTTAGAATTGATGCTTTAAGCCAATGTAATAGTTGAATATCAGATTAGTGCACACTTTTACATTAAATACTAATCCTTATTAATCCCTAACTGTGCATCAAACAGGATACCACGATGATTAGTACCTTATCATAACAAAAGTCTCTTAAAAATGTCAGAATTTATCGACTTAATAGTGTCCGACAAAACTTTTAGAGTAAATGTGATATTATGGTAACTAACTCGTATAACTGAGAAAAAGTAGGACGGACAGACACACTAAGAGAAATATAATATAGATATAGAAATATCCTCTGAATTTGTATTTTTTATGATTATTTTTAATGTTCAATTTTTCTTTAAAATTCTAACACTTGATAACCAAAAAGTTGAACGTTGACTAAGAATTAATGCTTTATGCCAAACGGTTGAACATGGTGAAATATGTGCCCATTTTTGCATCAAAATCCCGATAAACTTTTAACTGTGCATCAACAGGATACCATAATACTTAGCTACACCTGAGCTTAACAAAAAGCCGAAGAAAATGCGATTTTAAAAAGGTAGCTGTGAAAAGGACAAGGGAAGTTATTTAGATGCTGAAAGAACGTTTTCACACTGTTCCAGGAAAGATGTAACATCCTACGATGCGTAAATTACCATCTCAGGATAAAATTGCATTACATGAAGTATTTTAAAATACAGTAAAAAATCTTTACTCAGACCCAGCCAGAAAAATATCGTCGTACCTTGAAGTCCTAAGGTGAAATCGTATATATGCAGTATGGTATAGAGGTTTTGGAGTGCTTAGTGCATTGAGTCGCTGATATTCGAGACAAACACGAGGACAATTCATGTCTAGATAAAGGTGAACTAGGTGAAAAGGTGACTCGTATGGACTTTCGGTAGGTTCGATTATTCCATCCTCGATCATGCTGGAATTCTCGCTTTAGGCACTCATATTTTTCTGGCAATAGATGTCGAGGGTTTGGATAAAGTATTGATCCTTTGGTTTTTAGGTTGTGTTTTTTTTTACACGGTGGTCACCACTTATCAAGGCCCGGAAGCCACTCAGGGATAAGGGTTATTGCAAGTACAGTACGTTAGTGTGGAGATTTATTGAAGTGTTTACTTAAGGGGGCGGTCCACCAGGAACCTGTTTACGTTGGACTTGAAGACATCCAGGTTGTATTCAGGTAGGAAGCAGGCAGACGGAACAGAGTTCCACACGCGTGCAGTTCTAAGAAAGTAGCTTCTAGGCACAGATAAAGAGTGGGGAAAATTTTTGACAGTGGATTCAGCTAGACGGGTGTTTTTCGTGAAAGATTGGCGAGGGGGGAACCAGAGATTGGAGTTCATACCAGAACCTGCCATG
This sequence comes from Euprymna scolopes, assembly GCF_053919585.1. NCBI lineage: Eukaryota > Metazoa > Mollusca > Cephalopoda > Sepiida > Sepiolidae > Euprymna > Euprymna scolopes. The sequence continues at coordinate 6,498,270 of NC_136517.1, forward strand.
GAAATAACGATAAAACAAGGATAGGCTCGCAACGTCTCTTCTGTGGGAGAGAGGTTGTAGGGAAGAGAAAAGGGCATCCCCACTAAGCCACGAAGTCTATTTTGTACTCTGTCAAGGCAGGATAGGCTTTTTTAAGCAGCTCCTGCCCAGATATGGCAGCAGTATTTCATCCTTGGACCTACTTGGCTTTTATATAGATAGAGAATTGCATCAGTAGGGAGATATCTTCTGGAGCGGTAGAAGGATCCCACCATCTTTCCAGCGACTTTGGCAACAGATTTGATGTACGTGTTCCATTTCAGGTCAGGAGTAAAGGTCAAGCCCAGAAGCTTATCAAAACATGGAGCGTTTCCTAGACGAGAGCCATCCATTTCAATTGATGCCAGATGGGGACAGAGCGTTGATGATGTAAAGATAGGAGTTTGGTTTTAGATGCATTAAAGGTAACCAGCCACGTCTTCCCCCACTGAACCACGCGCTCGAGATCAGAGGAGAGAGAATCAGAGAGATCTTTGATGTGTTGCCGTAGATGGTCGAGTCATCAGCATAGATGTCAACAAATGATTTAAGTATGTGTTTAGGGAGATCATTGATGTAGATCAGGAAGAGAGTTGGGCCCAGGATTGACCCTTTAGGGACTCCAGCATTAATACTGCAGGCCTCTGATTTTTGTGTTTTTTCATAAGTGCCAGACACGTGTTTCGTTGTATTGATGACTGATATGGTCTATTTTGCTATCAAACAACTCAACAGAGGCAAATAGATATTAATACGAATTGCACCGATTAGAAGAAACAGAAGAGATAAGATAAATTCAAGATAAGGAATCCAGAAATCCAGAAAACTTTAAAAAAACACCAAAAGGTAACGTCGACAGAATGACTCCCACAGATATATCTGACCGAATGAAAGATGGTGTTAGGGGGCCACCTTTAATTTATTTTAGCAGAGTTTTTTTATTTTTATGTTTTTATTTTTTATATGGGCATCACCACTTATCAAGGACTTGAGGCCACTCGAGAATAAGGGTTAAAGAGTGTACAGTAGATATTGGACAATATAATAACCGTTAGTAATGGAAATTTGGTGAATTTGTTAACTTATATGGAACGGCTCATCAAAAACTTGTTTACGTTAGACTTGAGACAACCATATTGTAATCAGCTGGAAAGCAGGAAAACGGAAGACAATTCCATAGGCGTGTAGTTCTAATAAAGAAGCTTTGATCATGGAATCTACGATTAGGTTTAGGTACAGATAAAGAGTGGGGGAAATTATTGATAGTGATTTCTGATAGACAGAGTTTCGGATATGATAAATTTTATTTGGTTCATACTAAATTTTAACAAGGTTGATCCAGTAGTTTCTGAGTCTTGTGGTGAGTAATCTTTCTTAGTCACTAACTGATACAAAATGGGACGGACAGACAGACTAAGAGAAATATAATTAAAATAAAATGCAGATATTCCCCTGAATTCATTGTTCTACGATTATTTTTTAATATCAGTAGAGTAGTTAAAAATTCTAACACTTGATCACTAAAAAGATAGTCCCCTATCATGTGTTGGTTCCTTTAAGAAAACATTTCATCACAGTTCGTTCGGACAAAGCGTTTTCATAGTTAATCCTGACAACCTATGCCATTTTGAAAAAAAAAAATGTGTTGCAATAAAACAATAAATACATACGCGCCATTTTCATCTCCGTTTCTTATGTTTTCATACGCAGCTTTTTTAACTTAAAACAAAAATACAACATATTTTAATCTTAACTTCGTTTCTATAAAGAACGCGAGTTTGTATTTTTAGATTTCTTGGTGGAAAGGTTTCTATAATTACCAAACATTTTTAAAGAGTGCCTCGAAGGCAACTGGTATTAAGCGAAACCAAGCAAGCATGAAAATGAGCTGCTCTGCCAGATATCAATAAAGCCGCAGTATTGCGTTGGCAAAGAAGGATTGGGTCAGTCTAGCAGCAAAGACTAACATTTATACTACACTTCCTCTCTTTTTACTCTTTTTCTCTCTCTTTGTTTTTCTTTCCCCCTCTGTCTATATATATATGTCTGTCTCTCTCTACACTGCCTGTCTCTCTCCACACACACACGCACACACACACACTTACACCCACACACACACGCACGCACGCATATATAATTAAATAATGGTTGCATAGATTTTATTTCCTAGATGTAAATCCACTGAAACTCCTGCGTTTATTAAGAGTACTTGATGATTGAACAGAATATGTTTATGTTCATTTATACAAATATTTTAGCTACACATGTGCATACATGTTTCAGCAGCACCTCGTTTCAGAGATCCCACATCACTAGACTAAAGAAAAATGATTTCGAAATGATTTTTTTCTTTAGCCAAATAATGTGAGATCTGTAAAAATAGGTGCTGCTGAAACATGTATGCACATGTGTAGCTAAAATATTTGTATAAATGAACACACACATATATATATGAAATAAAATGGAGGTGGAAGGATCTGGATACTCAACGTTTCGCCCGATTTATGCGGGCTTCTTCAAGAGGGATGGTCATTGCTGAGAGAGTCGGAGGATTGGGGCTATATATAATGATGGGGGAGAGCAACGTGTTTTCCTTATGTAAAGGAACTTTCCTTAAACACATACATAACAGATCCACACGACGTTTAATTGAGTCAGCTATAATCTCCCATTCCAGCAATATAATTAAGCAAAGAAAAGGTTTTTTCCACGTTGCTCCCTTTCTGTCGAAAATAATTATTAAAGAGAACAACTTAGACACAGGTTAAACGCGATAAAAGAAAATCGTAATTTCACTTAATTTTACTATTTTTATTTTACTTATTTACTGTATTTTATTTTATCATTATCTATTTTTAGACTCCATTTTATCACCTCCTATGCTTATCTTTAGACACCGTCTTTTAAGTTATTACGCTATTTTATCCCAATTCAGTTATTTCTAATTAAAAAAAAAAAAAGATTCTTTCGTTCTCGTGTCATTTTATTTACTTAATCTATCACCGCTATATTTCCAAACACAATTTTTTTTAAATCTCTACAATATTTTAACTTTTAGAAGTAATCCACCACACTAGTTTACTATAATTTATTTTCTATCATAAATTGTATATATATGTATATATGACATCTAATTTACATAAGGAAAACACGTTGCTCTCCCCCATCATTATATATAGCCCCAATCCTCCGACTCTCTCGTCAATGACCATCTCTCTTGAAGAAGCCCGCATAAATCGGGCGAAACGTTGAGTATCCAGGTCCTTCCACCTCCATTTTATTTCATATCGTCGGATTTAATCCAGCTCAACAATCATGATATATATATATATATATATATATATATATATATATATATATATATATATATATATATATATATATATATATATATATGTATATGCACTTCAGAATAAAATTATCTAATAATCAACTGGTATGGAAACCTGTGATCAAATTTGACTTCGCACACCAAGGTATTCAGTCTGTATCGTTGCATCAGTAGTGAGATATCTTCTGGAGCGGTAGAAGGCTAATGTCAACCTTGGCTCTTCAGAAATTTGAGCGCCTCAATCTAACCTTCAATTTTATGGTCTCAAGGGAAACATACGCTGAGGAAATATCACTATGGAAGTCAATTTTGAACATATATTTTTTCACAAAAGGAAAAGGAGAAACTAATAAAAGATGCATTTCCCGACAATCATTTCAATTTTGTAAATTCATTCAGACGTTCATTTTTTAAAGGAACGAAAGTGAACGGAGATAAACAACCACAGAAGTCTCTACCGCAACTAAGATAAAAGATAAATATTCAAAAGAAAATGATATTATTTAAAATTTCACCATTTACCCAAAACACGATATCGAGACTGTCTTCGTCAATTGCTGTCAGCTCATTTAAATCTACTTCAAGCCACGATCTGCATGCGACTCTAATCTTTATGATCCCTAACTGGACATTGTCCTCAACTCGTAGCTATTTCCAACCGTCGTAAACTGTCGCAAGACCCACCGCCACATCTAAAACTAACCATAAAATATATTGATAGATGTTTTGGTCCTATTCACCGCCACACCTTGATTAACAATTCTATTTTAGCTCTCTTTTATCTACGTCGGTGAACAATTTTGTTTCGCTGATAAACTAATTCCCTCTTTTTTTTTGTTATATTTTCCTCTGTTTTAACTTCCCAACATTTGAAGAGAATTATACTGAATCAAAGTTAATCAACGCTTTTTTCTCTAAAGTTTGTTTCCTTATAAATTTTAATCGTACAAATTTCATGATAAAATATTAATCGCTTTGGGATTGAGTTATATCTGAAAAAAAAATCCATTTTAGTTCTAAATATTTGTACTTTGCAATTTTCTTTTCAAGTCACTCATCTCTTCACAAAATCTCTGTCTATTATTCTTACCCTCGCAAACTATATGTTATTTGACTATTATTTGTACAGTCTATCACTTTCGCTTCCGGAACTCTCTTTGTCTCTTTCAATTTATTAACAATCGCCAGTAATAAAAGTACCCATAAATCCAAAGATTTGAATATTGCGTTTCTGATTTTTTGAGATGATGATTGATTATTCGTATTATTTGGATCCTGCGGACAACTTTCCTTATTTTGAGTATTATTTTCACAACATGTCGGTCGATGTTACCATCGACCTTCTTCAGGTAGACTTTGTCGAACTCAGTAACCTTTCTGTCGAATTCGGGAATCTTTCTGTCGAACTCAGGAGTCTGTACGGAGTTTGAAACGGAGCTCTTTATTTAATTCACGGGAGGAGGTATAATGCTCATGTTTCATTAGCCGTGACTGGGTAGACGTCCTAATTAATTTGCAATTTCATTTTAAGTGTCGTCCGCACTGAGGATTGGACCTTCAACCTCCAGAAGATTACTTTACAACTGAATTTTACTAATTACTTTATCTGCGATGCCAAGGAGCCCTACTAACAGTTTTAGTATGAATTTTAGTAGCCTTAAATTTAAATAGTTCATAAAATTAAGAATATCACAACAGGTATTAATACTATTTATCCCATAACTGAAAAGAAGAGGGAAAATGATGGAGAGATATAGCAAACAGGAAAACTACTTTTCGATTTTCTTTTAATCATATTGACCTTGCTTTGCAAACCGTTCTTTTTTTAAAGTAAAATAATCGAACCCAAACTTAATGGATGACTCAAAAGGGTTGCATTATTTTTTTTAAATATTTATCCTTCAGGTCGGTGCAAAAAATATTGCTCATTTGTAGAGGGGTCATTTTTAAAGCATTCTAATTTATTTCATGCATATTTTTATTACATAAACATATCGCCAGGATTAATTTATAACTTTTTCTTTCAGATTAATAAATGCATATTTTTCTGCAATATTTTCACTTATCTTGACCTGAAAACGACCTTCTTTAGTCAACTGAGAGATAGATAGATAGATAGATAGATAGATAGATAGATAGAGAGAGAGAGAGAGAGAGAGAGAGAGAGAGAGAGAGAGAGAGAGAGAGATTTTCTATCATGATAATACTTGTTCTAACACAGAATAGTGCGGCACAATCACGTTGACACATCGGTTTTCGCCAGATCACCGAAGTTAATCAACGTTAAGCCTGGCCAGTACCAAATGAGTGATCATTTGGGAAGGCTAGGCGCTGTATGTACCTTCTGGGAAGGTTGGGCTTAGTGCTAGCACCCTCATTCTGAAAAAAAGAACTCCTCGCTACAAAAAGCATCTACAAAAGCTGTGGATGACTTATGCCTCTTCAGGGGCTCAAGATTATGAGTGGGGTTGGGGGTGGATTACACAGCACTAAGGACCAAAAATTTCCTAGGAGAATTTTGTTGAGAAATCTTGCCCCATACTGCATGTTCTTCTTCTTTAGATGATCATGGATTAACATCACAAAAGGAAATTGAACACGAATTAGATGAAACAAAGAATTTTACAAACGATGCATTTGTAAACTCATTAACAAATGGAATCAAGTACTATGAGCAAAAGGTCATTATGAATAAAGATTTTCCCAAAAAGTTTTATTTTCAAAGCGGAATTTAAAATCGCAGGAGAAAAAAAAAGTTTTGTACCGAATTTATATTTGAAATAATCCCTGCCACTCGAGCGACGTAGCGCAGTTGAATATCCTAAAATGTGTCGCAAAACAAATAAACATCATCGTCAAATGCGTTCGGCCGTTAAAAGGGAAAATGCTTATTCCATTCGATTGCTTTCAATAAACTCGTCCGGTTACAAACGGGAGATTTTTGTGGCAATGTCCGTTTAATGCTGACCATAAAGAGAGGATATAGGACTCGTGGGAGAGAGAGAGTGGAAGAGATGTGAAAACAGAGAATGGGTGAGAGAAATAATGAGGGGGGGGGCGAAAAGATACGAATACAGAGAGAAAAAAGATAAATAGATAGATAGATAGAGAGAAAGAGACAGACAGACAGACAGACAGACAGAGACAGAGGGAGAGACAGACTAGAAAGAAGAGGATGATATATATATATATATATATATATATATATATATATATATATATATATAACAGTATAGTTACATTATAAGATCCACATATAAATTTTTCATGCACAACTGGAATAGATACATTGAGAGCATTGCCAGTGCCGCTGCGAGGAAGGTGGGCTCTCTCTGCCGTGCTAGAAACTTACTTACGTCTGAAAGTATCCTGTACCGCTACAAGGTCACCATTCCCACATGTATGGAGTATTGTTGTCATATTTGGACAGGTGCATCTGCTAATAGTCTCTTGCTCCTGGATAGGGTTTAAAGAGAGTCCATAACCTGATAGGTCCTGAACTGTCATCTAAGTTTCAATCTCTGTACCACCGACGAAATTTTGCATCCATCTCCCTGTTCGACAAGTATTTTAATGGTAGATGCATTAAAGAACTACAAGCCCTTGACGTAAATACTCACAAAAAAACCGACAATCAGCAAAATCCCATCCCTTCACAGGATTTGATTTAGATTAAAGTCTTCTACTCCAATAGTTTCTTCAGAACTGAACTTTAGAACACCGTTCCGGGTTCCTTTCTTCCCCAACTGTACTTACATGCAGAAGTTCAAGTATAATGTGGACAGACATCTTGCTGCTAAACTCCCTACAACTTATGTCCCCGATAGTAGCCCCCTATATCAAAGTGGCATGGTGCCTTGTTTGTGGTGAATGTGAACCCCCCCCTAAAAATCCATCTTCTCCAATATATCAAAGTTTCGGTACATTTTTTTACAGATCCGTTTCGTTATGCAGAAACAAACGTTTATTATTATTTCAATATCGTCTCTTTTCGTGCACATATTCTTAAAAAAAGTTATAAATTCTCTCCTTAGGTAGAAAAAATACCTGACAATATAACATTGCAAGAAGCAAAAAGTTCATAGAAGACACAACAAAGTCTTATTCCTATCTGTTTGTTTATTTGTTTTGTTCGTATATTTGTTCACAATATGCGTCATATATGACGTCATAGCAGATGACGTAATATCTGACGTCACAGAAAATGACGTCATAGTAAATGATGCCATATATGACGTGGACTGTTTCGACTTTGCAAGACCGAATATATATACAGCTATTGACCTTCAGGCCAAGATCAAAGTATAGCATGTTCTTCAGATGCTGCACTTCAATTTCTTGTTCTTTGTCAGTGGAGGAGAAATCCTTCACGACTGAGACAATTTTTATTTTTGTTCCTTATCTCCACGTTAAAAAACAACCCTGGTGTCTAATTCTTTCCCGCGGGAAAGTATTCTAAATAGTATATATACAGTCCGGATATATACAGCTAGTATATATATATATATATATATATATATATATATATATATATATATATATATATTTTTTTTTTTATCTAAACGATAATACGATTAAGCAGCGTCTTCACTTGGAAAATCGTTTTACTTAGTAAATTGCCCATATTTTATTTGGACGTAAAAAATAATGTTTTATCTATATTCTTATTATTTCTAAAAACAGTAAACTACGGACTTGCATGTTTCGCTGAGGAGAGCTTGGACCTCGAAACATGTATCTCCGTAGATTATTGTTTTTAATAATAATAATAATAATAATAATAATAATAATAATAATAATAATAATAATAATAATAATAATAATAATAATAATGCATATATATATATATATATATATATATATATATATATATATATATATATATATATATATATATATATATATATATATATATATATATAAGCCACAATCCTAGTAGATGGAGGGACAGCTGATGGTTTGTCTGTGTTGCATGTCTTGTATTCTGCATAACCACTTGCTCAGCACCCCTTACCTAAACTGAAACTCTTAAAAATAAAAATGACAGTACATTAAAAAATTACGCTAAAACCAGGCCAAAACTCAAACAAAAACAACCTGCCTTCTCCCTTGAGGCTCGCATTTACGAACATCCGTGGACTTAGAACTAATTTAAATGATGTTGAAGCATTTCTCCTAACAAACACCCCAGATATCTTAGCACTAAGTGAGACTAACCTACACTCCTCCATCCCCTCTAACTACTTTAACATGCCTGGATAACCCCACTCTGCCGTAAGGATTCTGACAGCCATATGCACGGACTTGGAGTCTACATTCGAAACACCCCCCCTTGACTAGAGAAACTAAACTAGAATCGGATGATCAAGCCTTTATGTGCTTTAGACTTAACATGCAACATAATATTACCTACTTTTATTTTCTCTACCGATCTCCCTCGACCCAGAACTGTATCCTAATAAACAAAGTCTCTGACAGCATAGATACATCACTTTCCCTCGACACTAGCGCACAAGTGCATGTATTTGGTGACTTTAATGTCCACCACAGCAACTGGCTTGGATTTTCTACTTACACAGACGTAGCTGGTACCACAACGCGTAACTTCTCTATATCTCATTCCCTATCACAGATGGTTACGTTTCCAACCCGTTTCTCAGACCAGCAAGAACAACATGCATCATTTCTAGATCTGTTTCTGACCACAGTTCCCGATGACTGTGTAACGAATGCCCATAGACTTCTTGGGAACGCCAATCATGCAGTGGTAATGGTTGAAATAGCCCTAAACTCTAGAGCCAAAACTGAAGAGCCACTGCTCAAAACAACAAGATATTATAAAAAGACTGACTGTGAAGCCATATCAGGGACCTTATCAGGGACGCTCCATGGCAAAATATCTTTTCACTTCCTGCTGAACATTGCGCAAATGAGACCACTGAATGGTTCAAAATGACAATTGAAGCACATGTTCCCACACGCAAATTCTATAGCTAACTCTTCCCAATGGTTCACTTCAACTTGTGCAGCTGCCATAGCGCAAAGGTAGCATGCGTACCGCAAATTTAACCGACATAAGTCCAGTTCAAACAGACAGAAGTACATAGAAGCCAGAAATAGCGACAGCTAAGAGAGAATTTACTGAAACCACCCAAAAACCATGGCCCTCTTCCTCCCCCGAACTGAAATCACTGGGCTACTTCGTTTGGTCGTACCTCGGGAATATCACCAACATGATATCCCAAAACACGAACACCAACCTGCTCGCCGAGCATTCGCCGAGCTCCTGCAGGCGCTTGTGGAAAAGGCATGCTCCCAGTTCCGGACCTGTATCGAAGCAATGATTGAGGCTAAAGTCGGCTACATTGAATAGACGTCATCTCTACTACATGATCAAGTTAACTAAATTGATTTTTTGAATTAAATTTTTAAAATAGTGTTGTTTTCTTTAGGGTGACACATTTGTCGTTTCACCCTGTATGTAAAACTAAAACGATTTCACCTGTTCAAAATAACGACATTTCTGATGCGAAAGAGAAGTACGTTAAAGTACATAAAAACGACAAAACAACAAACAAACAAAAACAAAAAAACAAAACAATACATCACTATTGTTTGCAAACTAAAAAAAATCTATGAACTATGCTTGTTAGTGTTGTGCCAAGAATAAATGGCTCGTTGGCAGAAACCAAAAAATCGAAATGGAAATCTATCAAACTGAACACTTACTGCTGACAAATATACAAAGAATTCTGAATATACGTGAGCCGTTCCAGCGCAAACATTTAAATATATGAAGTGAAAATAATAGCAGGTAAGGTCAGTCGCGAAGAGATCATAGAATGTTAAAGAATTTAAAATACGAATGAAAATATCAAAAAATAATTAAAAAAAATGAAAAAAAATAATAACAAAAATGAAAAAAATAATAACGAAAATAAAAAATAATAACGAAAATAAAAAATAATAACGAAAAAAATAATAACGAAAATATCCAAACTAATAAAGAAAATATAAAAAAAATATCAAAATATAGAAATAATAATAATAAAAATACAAAAAAAAATAATAACGAAAATATAAAAAATAATAATGAAAATAAAAAAATAATAACGAAAATATAAAAAATAATAACGAAAATAAAAAATAATAACGAAAATAAAAAATAATAACGAAAAAAATAATAACGAAAATATCCAAACTAATAAAGAAAATATAAAAAAATATCAAAATATAGAAATAATAATAAAAATACAAAAAAATAATAACGAAAATATAAAAAATAATAATGAACGTATGAAAAAAATAATAACAAAACACCCAAAATGGCATTAATAGTTCTTGAACATTCACATACAGATGATAAAATTACGATCAATGCATTCGAAGAAAATTGCAAACAATAAATTATATAGGCATCAACTAAAAGTTCGAGGAAAAACGTACAAGTGCTTTACGATTAAAGACGGGGCATAACATTAAAGAGAATCAAACTCGACTGTGCGTATCATGCAATTACGTCACCAAATTGAAAGCAGCATCTGTGCCCCTTATGTGATCACATCTCATATTTTAATCGACTGTACAAAATACAGATATTTTAAATTATATATATATATATATATATATATATATTATTTTAAAATAATATATATATATATTATTTTAAAATATAATTTATAATTTATATTTATAATAATATTTTAAAACTAATATACATTAAAAATAATATATATGCCGCTCCCTATATGAGGATGCCAAATTGGTTAAACGGAAAATTATTTCCAACTCGCATTTAGGAAAAGATCTTTTTACTCCAATAGTTTCTTCCCCAGAACCGCTAGACTCTGGAATTCCATTCCAGGTCCCTGCTTCCCCATCAGTACTGACGTGCAGAAGTTCAAGTGTAAAGTGAACCGACATCTTGCTGCCCAAATCCCTACATAGTACCCCAGTAGTTGTTGCCCCTGATAGTAGCCCCCTACACCAAAGTGGCAATTTGCCTTGTTTGGGTGAAAATGTAAAAAAAAAAAAAAAAAAATGCACTTTCGTAAATAATTGAATTCATTCAAAACGTATCGCAAAAAACAAAAACAAATAACATCTCTCTTTCGTTCTCTCTCTCTCTTTATCTATCTATCTATCTATCTATCTATCTATCTATCTATCTATCTCTCTCTCTCTATCTCTCTCTCTCTCTCTCTCTATATATATATATATATATATACATATAACTTAAATTGTAATTCAATGAATTTCAAAAAACTCTCATTGAAATGAAATGAAGTGGTTGAGTTTCATATCAATAATATAATATAATATCATATCGTATAAACAAGAAAGAACTATACTCATCGATGCGTCATCCCTGTTGGTACTAGGGTAATTCGATTCTATAACCATAGTTATACAATCCCACTCTTTTCATCTTATTAATGTTAAATTAGCAGTGTAGGTGTTAAAATTATTTATGATAAACTTAGGTAAGTTACCTACACTAATCATTGTTATAATTAATGGTGTTAAATAATGGTATACTTTCTTTATGTCTAAATATATATTTTTTTTGTATATATGAGGGTATATCTAGGTATATATGGAATAAGTGTTATATGTGGGTATATATGGGCTTAGATGTAAGTATATATAGAATAAGTGAGCGTATGTGTGTATAAACTATTTGGTTGCGTGTATGTAAAAATATATATTGTATGCGTGCATTCATGTGTACGTGTAGGTAACTTTGTGTGTATTTGAATGCAGTTGTAGAAAATTAACCCAGTTAAATATTATTAAATAGCATAATGTTATGGATATTACTGATTTTAAGCGTTTTTCAGTAAGGTATTATAATTACTTTATTACCTTTGTTTTAGCTTATTTAGCATTGAACTATTACCGTAAGGATCATAAAATAAAGATAAAACGTTCCATTAATAATCTTAGAATTGGTTTCACAATTAGCTCATAAACATTAGTATATTCAAAACCTTATGTCAATCCTCCTTCCTAAGGGAAATATAGATACGTATAAAATCAATAATAATTAGCACCTCATGGGCAGTATATATAACTTGAGTTGACGGAACAAATACGATTTAAACTGACAAAGAGATTTGAGATGAAAATAGGAAAAATCTGGAAAAAACGAATTATTCCATTTACATATTTGGCTCCTCTTTTTATTTTTATTTTTATTCTTATTCTTATCTCTATATTCTTCTTGTTCCCCCTCTTCCCTTCTCAAACCAAGTCTCTATATCTAGTACACGACCCGACCTCAATTAAGCGACCGGTCAAACTTTATGATTCTTCGAATTCTATTTGAAGAGATATCTATTTATATACATGTATGTATGTTTATGTGTGTATATGTATGTATATGTATATATATATATGTCTATATATATGTGTGTATATGTATATATATGTGTGTATGTGTATGTGTGTATGTATATGTATATATGTATATTGTGTGTATGTGTGTGCTTGTATATGTGTGTTCATGTGTATATAGGGATGAATATGTACATATGTTTCACCCCACTTCCTACTACTCACCACTACCTACTCTCCCTAATATTAACACCTCGCCCCACTAAAAATAATATAGACTTCTAATGAAAAGGCTTCCACCAGACTTTGAAAAATTTCGCTGTAAATTATATGTATATGTCTATAAAAGTGAAATTGTATGTGTACATTTCCCTACCAAACTACTCTGTCAATTTTCAATCTATAGACTTGAGATTTGAGATAATGGGTTTTCGGTCAGAAATTTGGCTGTCAAAGTTCGACGATTTGACCTTTGAAAACTCTATCAAACCCCTCCTTTAATTTGGAGTCTAAACACTTGAAATTTTAAATGTAGATTTCTTGGACATGGATCAAACTTTTTAATTTGATTAGAGTCCAAAACAAAAGGTCAAAATTTGGATAAAAGTTAAAAAATTGACCTCTGCGGTCTCTACCAAATTACTCAGCCAATTTTGGGTTTAAACATCTGAAATTTTACATAAAATGTATTCAGGCATAGGGCAATCGTTTTTAATCGTTTTTTTTTTTGCTGAAAATTTGGTTAAAGTTCAAAATATTTAGCCTTTGCGGTGTCTAGCAAAGTATTCAGCCAATTTTGGATCTAAACATTTGAAATTTTACATACAGCTTTTTAATCAGTTTTTGGACGAGAATTTAGCTGCCAAGAAGTAACAGTTGAAAGAGTTGACCTTTGCAGACCCTACCAAACTCCTCCGCCACTTTTGTGTCTAAACACTTGAAATTTTAGATCTAGGTTACTTGGACATGAGTCAAACTTTTTAATATATATATACAAATGCATATAAAGTTATGAACAGCACATAGGACCCGAGAAAAAACGGACTGAAATACTAGTATATATATATATATATATATATATATATATATATATATATATATATATATATATATATATATATATAAGGGGATCTTGTTATAGAGTGTATACAATAGAGGAGAGAGGATTGTCCAAGGTATTATAAGATAATTCTGGTACTTTAAATATGCCAGAGTTGGACTGTATTGGGATGTAAAGGCATGCAGTAAGTATTATATGTTATAGAAGTTCTTTAATCTATAAATTAATTAAGGTCCAATGAAAGTGAAATATGCTGAGCTATACAACTAAAATAAAGAATAGAAGATAGAAAAACTAGCATAACAAAATAAAACTGTGAGATAATAAAAATAGATAAAAATAAGAAATAAAAAGTATATACTTTGAAAACTCGTAGTGGAATAAGCTGATGAATATATGGCAACGGGATAATCGGGCAGGTTCGGTACAGGTGGAATATAATCTAATAAAGACAAACAATATGGTTGGAAATAAGAATAAAAGCATAAAAAGCAGATATTGTAAGCAATATACTGCCAGGAATATATGTACAACAACGATAGTAATAATCTCAATATTTTCATGTCCAAACATCTAGTGCAAAAAAAAAAAAAAAAATTCATCTCAAACAATAATCAATGAAAAACTAATTACCTCCCTTTATAGTCGCCTTTTATCAGTTAAAAATCATTAAAACCATTTCTTCTCTAAAAATTTAACAGGAAACATTGCTGTCTGTTTAAGGTTGCAAATTGGCTATTTTTATTTTATCACCGCAAGCAAAAAAAAAAGAAGAATGATGTCTAAATGGGAGTATAATTTAAGTGGAAGAAAATGAAGTATAGACAGAACTTAGCAGTGGATATTATCTTTTTAAGATTAATTTAATTTGGAGTGGTAAAGATCAAAATAAAATGGAGATTAGGCATATTGACAGATCTTTATTACCTATCATAACCCCCCCCCCAAAAAAAAAACAAAAAAACACGAAGGCATGACTTGTTCACTAGACAAACTAAGAAGTTAAATTACCCGGGCTGAATTCCCACATGACTAGGAACTTCAAGCATGGAACGCGTAGTAATACTTAACTTATTTACATTCTTAATTGTATCCACATTTTGTTGAATTCTATTTAATGCTTTATTATATCTAATTTTGATCTTAAGCTGATGCTTGAAGAATGCAATCAGATGTTGCTTAATCGAATCCTTCTGATGTTGTCAGCAGCTAAAATGGTAATTATTTTTCTTCATTCTGTGCATAAGGATAGAGAGTGGATATCAAATGAAAGCAATTCATAACGTTTAATGACGGCTTTACTATTATTTAGAATACACAATATGACTACGTGTTATATAATACCCCGGATCTCCCTCTAACCAGCTTGAATAACTGAAAAAGCGATGTGAACAGACGACTTGTGCAAGCGAATTTCGAATCGCATTGGTTCCATCGCAGGATTATTACTAATGAATGTTGGCAACCTTCCCATATTTCCCCCTACAACTGTCTGATTAAAAAAAAACACAGCGAAAACCAACGCCAAAAACAAAATCGAGCCAAGCAAAAGAAATAGTATTCTAATTTATACGAATTTACAAATTTTTATGAAAATTTGGCAGAACTTAGCATTTTTATGCCAAAATATAAAGAGTTGTTTGAATGCTCTATGATCAATTTATGCTTGTATGTATGTGTGCGCATAGTTTTAACTTTAAAGAGATTTTATGATATATGTATTTTATGATATATGTATTTTATGAGATATGTATTTTATGATATATGTATTTTATGATATATGTATTTTATGATATATGTAGTCTAAATTTTGGATGTTTTATGCCATAAAGTTGTGTGCAGAGAGAAGTAACACATTTATTGTAAACTGATTGGACGTCTAATATACAACAAGCGAAGATCAATTATAGGAAATCGTAGGCAAATGCAAATATATTTATGTGTATCTATATTCTATATATTTGTTTTTTATGTATGTGTCGGTAGATAGCAATTTTATCTATGATAATAAAAATATGCATGTGAGTAAGTTGCTTGAATCGGTTTTAAATAGAGAAATTGTCAAACAACTCAGCAAAAACGATATGGTTTTCGTCCGGCAAGATCTACAGCTGATGAACTGACTGTAATTTCACATAGGACCAGGGAATCTATCGACAGCGGTTTCCTATCAAGAGCTATTGACATATCAAAAACATTTAAGAAGGTTTTGACATAAAGTTCAACTTCACAAAATTTCCAGCTATGGAAGATCTGGAATTATCTTCGTCGATGGGCTTAAAGTATCAATGCTGGCGTGCCCCAGGGATTCATCCTGGATCCATCTCTATTCCTTATCTTCATAAATGATCTCCCTAACCACATTCTAAGTTCATTTGTCAACATATATGCAGATGACACTACGATCTATGGCAACACTTCAAAGGCCAACAACAACCAAGATCTCGCTTTCCTCTCAAACCTCGAGCATGTGCAATGGATGACTGGTTAATTTTTACGCATCCAAAACCAAGCATATATTGCTTCACCATAAACGCCGTGATCTCCATCTGGCCCTAATTGATATGGATGCCTTTCGTCTGTAAAGAGCCTCCTGTTTTGACAAACTTCTAGGTCTGACCTTTACTCATCACCTGAAATGGAAGATTTACATCAAATCTGTTGCCAAGGTTGCCGGAAAAATGGTTGCGTCATTTTACCGCTGCAGGGGCTGTCTAACTCGCGACGCAATGCTCTACGTGCATAAGAAGCAAATACGTCCTAAATTGTTCAGCAGTTGCGGAGGCTGCCCGGATCACCCTATCTTGCATTTATAATATTCTCACTTAAGCGTCAATTTATGCCCCCCCCACTTACCAAACTTTTACAAGAAACACTCGTCTTGCTACACCAACCATCAACAATTTCCCCCATTCTCTATCTGCATCTAACTCTAAACACAAATTCCATGACCAAAAGCTTCTTTTCTAGAACTGCCCGCCCGTGGAACTCTGTTCTGCTGGCATGCTTTCCAGCTGACTACAATATAGTCGGCTTCAAGTCCAATGTAAACAAGTTCTTGTTGAACTGTCCCCCATAAATGATTTATATTTAACCCATTTCCACCATTAACTATTAATACGCTGTTGATTCAATGACTACCGTACAATTATTAACCTTATCCTTGAGTGGCCTTTAGGCCTGGATAAGTGGTGATCTAATGTAATAATAATAATAATAATAATAATAATAATAATAATAATGAATTCTGATGTCGTTTTTATCTAAAAACTCCGTGCAAAGTGAGTAATTTAGCTAGTTTGGATAAAGGTCTATAAAGAATATTAAAGATAAAGGTCTGCTAGACTTTGGAATTCTCTCCCGGGTCACTGCTTCCCTTACTGCACTGATATGCAGAAGTTCAAATGTAATGTGAACAAACATCTCGCTGCTCAACTGCTTGCATAGTATCCCTGTAGATTTCGTCCCAAATAATAGCCCCTGACATCCAATTGGCACTTTTCCTTGTTTGGTGTGAAATATCACTAAAAACAAACAAACAAAAAACAAAGAAACAAAAATAACAAACAAAAAACAACAAACAAACAAACAAACAATAAAACAAACAAACAAAAAAAATCAAACAAAAACAAACAAAAAAAAAAAGAAGAAAAAACAATAAAAGTAAAAAACAAAACGTTACTGCATCCAAATATTTGCAAATGTTTTCATTTCTGGGGAAGGGAAGTAGTACGCAGTGTTATGAATCGTTTACGATGAAACTCAGTTTTATATTTTCATTTCAAGCTAATCAAATACACTTAAGAAACAAAAGAATGAAAAAAAGTGAGGGGGAAGAAAAAGGCAAGTGTGAGATCGTTTTTAAAACGATTCTCCAATATCCAATGACGCTCACCAGCTCCTTTTCACATTTTTCTGAACTCCTCCCGTTGCTAACATGCCCCCTCCCTATACTTCCTCCCCAGCCACGCCTTACTATAATTACTCACCCCCCATTTTCCCAGTTATCTTTTAATGGCATACCTCCCTTCTCCCCACTGATCACGATTTATCCTCCACAGTTTGTTCTTTTCCTTCACTGAACCTCTGTTAATTGGCACGAGTGAAAGTCGGTAATCAATTATTTGCGATAAATTAAGTACAAACATTCAACCCGTTTTGCTGCATTTTTTTTTCAGGATGGGGGGTGGTGGTGGTGGTGGTGGTGGTATTTTTGACGTCATTCACGGAGTCTTTTCTTCAAAGTTCCTGGATTTTTACTTTTTTTAAAAAGATTCGAACGGGACGCGGATTTTAGTGAAACAAGGATTGAAGCGAAACGATTACGGAGCAACATTTATAGAATCATCATCAGCAGCAACAGTAAATGTTGCATTTACATATCGACTCTTAATTGGACAAAATCTCCAGTCAGCAGTTTCTTTCATCCGATCAGAGGCGCAAGAACACACCTGCCGAAATTTCACGCGTAATATAAAAACTCATACACAAAACTTCCTTCCTTTTTTTCTATAGTTTCCTTTCAGTCTTAACACGTGTGCATATACGCCACAATCCATTTAGGACCAAAAGCCTCAATCGACGTAACAAGAAACACTAAACACAATAACTACATATAGAAACAACTTATCGAACTAACGTACACACAATTCATACTGTCGCACGCAAACTCGCACGACGCCAGCCAAAATAAACATGGCTACTTAATATCTTATTACATACAAAACAGTTCTTTCTTCACCTTGAACTTTTTTGGAAACTTTACACTCGCACTTATCATAAACTCTATCGTTTTTCTTTTCCGAACAATTGTCATTAAAAAATAATTATTTTATATTATTTTTCCATCAGCATTTTCATTTTGGTTTACTTTTGTTTATAATAAGCATATTTTAAACGGTTTCTGCTCGTCCGTTGGTCGATATGTTTAATTTTTAAAATAGAGTTTTCTAATTAAATAATTTAAATGGATATGTAAACACAAATAAATTAATTTTAAGCATGTATTCATTGGACAAAAAGTACTTAATATTGTTAGTTATCATTTTTTTCATTCTCCCGGGAGATGCTGGGAAACGGGACCTGCTAGTTTTCAATATTTCAAAAAACGCCAGACAATTGTATTGCTCACCTTAATAAGCATCGATATTTCTTTATCGAGAAAGAAATAGATTACTGTCAAGAATATAGTCTGTGTAACGAATTTTAAATATATTTTCTTCTTTATATTACTTGTAAGTCTTAATAAAATAAAGAGAGAGATAAAAAAAATAGATAGACAGATAGATATATAGATAGAGAAAGAAAGAGTGATAGAGATATTTACTTGTCTCCCCACGAGGGCAAAGTTAGGCACAAGGTCGGTTTTTAATATGGGGGAAATCCACGTTTCCCGACCGGGTTGTGACTTACGTTGAAAAGTGGGTTCTTTACGACACTCAACGACATCCAGCTGAGTAGTTATACGCTCGCGAAGCTCTACGACACTTTCCTAAGCAAGAGTTGAGCCAAAAGAAAGTCATGCTGATTGTTTGATGGTTTGCAACCGGTCTCATCTATTAGAGTTTTTTTTAATGCAGGCGAAACCATTACGGCGGAGAAGTACTGTCAACAAATGGATGAAATACATAAGAAACTTTGACAATACCCAGTATTACATTAATTCTCCTCCACGACAGTGCCCGACTTCGCGTTGCTAAACAGACCCTGCAGAAGTTGGGCGACTTGGGTCATGAAACTCTGTCTCATCCATTATACAACCCAGACCTCTCACCTTACTGACTATTACACCTATCCTGGGATATGTCGACTAGCTAATCTATATAAATAAAATAGTAGATGTATATATGTATGTCTTTATGAAAATATTTAACAGATAAATTCTTTAACTACTAATCACATAAAACTAAAATTAACAGGAAACAGTAATCATACACAAAGGATGTTTTATAACGAGTAAAATCTTTGTTTGGATGAATAATGCGTACAGAAATATTCGGCAAGTTAAAATGCAAAATGTTCATTTCAACTTGCTGACATATTTGTGTTACTGTTGCGTATGTGCAAATTCATTCATAGCTTTAAGTGGTTTAATTTTAAATCTTTCTTACTTTCTGTTGATAGCTGGAACGGTAGGGCACGTGGTTGGAGCGCCAAATGATTTGGTTTCGATTTTGACTGATGGTACCGAAGTCATTTTCTTCTTTTTTTTTTAATCGGTACTATATATTAGGTACAATATAATCTTACAAAAACATTATCTACCACCAATAGCAATGGCCAAGAATACATTACCTGAAAGTACTTCTTTTAAACTCCTCGGCCTAACGTTCGCAGGAAACATGAATTGAAACAGTTACATTGAGAGCATTGCCAGGACCGCTGCGAAGAACGTAGGCTCTCTCTACCGTGCTAGAAAACTATCAACGCCTGAAAGTATCCTCTACCTCTATAAGGCAACCATTCGCCCATGTATGGAATATTGCTGCCATGTTTGAGCTGGTGCGTCTGCTACTAGTCTCTCGCTCCTAGACAAGGTTCAAAAGAGAATCGCCAACCTGATAGGTCCTGAACAGTTATCTAAGCCTCTGTCTCATCGACAAAATGTTGCATCCCTCTGCCTGTTCTATAAGTATTTTAATGGAGAATGCTCCGACGAACTGCAAGCACTTGTATCTCCTCGACGTAAATACCCCTGACAAACCGGACAAGCAGCTAAATCCCACCCCTACACAGTAGATATCCCTAGATGTAAGAGAGCTTTCTACTCCAATAGTTTCTTCACCAGAACTGCTAGACTTTGGAACTCCCTTTCAGGTCCCTGCTTCCCCAACTGTACTGACATGCGGAAGCTCAAGTGTAATGTGAACAGACATCTTGCTGCCCAACTCCCTACATAGCACCCCTGTAGCTTATGTCTCTGATAGTAGCCTCCTACATAAAAGTGGCAATGTGGCTTTTTTGGAGTGAGAATGCAGTAGTAGTAGTAGTAGTAGTAGTAGTAGTAGTAGTAAAAATAATAATAATAATAAACTTCAATAGAGAATTGGCTGCGTAATAAGAAATACGAAATATGCATGAATTAAAATATATTTAAGCGTATTTTACGGCCGGGTAAGATCCCCCCCCCCCGCTAGTCTATTATACAAATACAGCATCGTAAATAAAGCAAATTCCAATTCATTTCGTTCTTCAAAATAATCTGTTATGTTCGTACACAGAACGCGTTAACAATGGCGCACTATAAATGAATAGATTAGAATAGTTTTTGATTTCCATTTTGATGCCAAGGAACATGTGAGATAGGAAAAGAAGAAAAATCTAATGACTTTTTTTATTTATTTATTTTAGTCAACATTTTATGGGGATGAATTGAAAGAAAAAATAATGAAACAAAAATGGCGCACAAAAATGAATGTTTTTTTTTTCTTTTAAATTTTTGTATTTCTTTTTTTGATTAAAAAAACGACAACTTTTTATGTATGTCTTTTTAGTAACTCATTTTATTTAATTTTACTTTAAGTTTATTCAGTTATGGATGAAAATATAAAATAATATAAATATAAAGAAATTATTAAACAAAAATTGGTCATCAAAACAAAGGTTTTATATATTTGATATTTTAATTTATTTTTTATTTTATCATAATTTTAAAACTTGATTCCTTTTCAATTTTATTTTTTATATTGTTTTTGTTTTACGTTCATTTATTTGTTTTTAATAGAATGTATCTTTTGCTTTTTAATTTCTTTTAATAAAATACTTTTGAATTCCTTTTTCAAGTAATTCTCATTTATTGCTTACTTCTTAATTCCTTTTTCGTTTGTAAAATGAAGATAGAAAAAAAGAAGAAAATAGATAAAAAGAATACGAAAAAGGAAAAATAAACAAAATAGATGAAAAAAGAAGAAACAGAATGAAAAATATAAAATATAAAAATGTAAAAGGCAAAACTAGATAGAACAAAGATGAAAAAAAAACATGAAA